>NC_140170.1:161923512-161938512 GCF_963971535.1 Notolepis coatsorum | reverse complement strand
ATCATTCAATAGTAATACCGAGGGGTGTACAGGTATATTCCAAGATACGAGTTTTGATATTTGTTGGGTCACATCTTTCCAGAATGCCTTAACTGGTGAGCAGTCCCAATACATGTGCATAAATGTCCCTTCGTCCCCATTTGTACATTGGGTGCATTTGGAATCTTGTTTAAGCCCCATTCGGCACAGTCTTATAGGAGTCAAGTATGTCCTGTGAATATAGTTAAGATTGATTTGTTGATGATCCGGGTTCCTTGATGTAAGTCGGACATTTGCCCAGGCTCCTTGCCAATCAAAGTCATTTTCCAGGTCTGGTATATCCCTCCTCCAGACAGAGTCTAGTTGGAGGGTTTCATACGAGGACGTTAGTAATTGATGATAAAATTCTGAAACAAAACCTCTCGATGTCTCTCTTTCGTAGAAGAATTTGTGGTATCTGTGGTGTTCAATTGGTCTGTCTAATGGAACACCGTGAGACTTCAAACATAGCTCTAACTGTTTGTAAAAAAGCCATGTGGACTTGGTGAGATTAAATTTTTTGCGTATTTCTTTATCACTACAAAAACCCTGTTTGTTAAAAACATCCCCTAATGAGTGTATGCCTTGCTCTTCCCATATAGGGAATCTTATAGGTCGTTTTCCAATTAAGAGTGCATTGTTATTGAATAAGGGAGTATGATTGTGCCATTTTTGTGGGTTAGGATTTTTTTTTTGATTCACGCCATATCCGGATCGCATGAGTAATTATGGGGCCAAATTTTCGTTCACAGTGCTTGATTGGTAGTTTAGTGTATGCTATGTCCTTCAGTCTATGTGGGGCTACTATGTTTTCTTCTAATTTTCTCCAGGATACTAATGCTTGGGAGTCAAACCATGTTGTCAATGGACTTAATGTGTACGCCTTAAAATATAGGAAAAAATCTGGAAATGCCATGCCACCATCTGCTTTATTTCTCTGTGCGGTGGATCTTTTTATACGTGGTGGTTTGTTATTCCAAATAAATTTGTATGTGGAGGAGTGTAATCTTTTCCAGTAACCCTCTGGAGGGGGTAACGGTAGCATTGAACTGAAGAAGTTGATTTTAGGTAGTACATCCATCTTAACTATTGATATCCGTGCTTGTACTGTGTTTTTAAGTTTTGCCCATCTATCAAGGTCGTCTTTGATTTTGTTTTGGATTTTTGTGTAGTTGTGCTTCACCGTTTGTCTTATGGTGGGGAATATTTCCACTCCCAAGCATCTGAAATGTTTTACCATCGGTATCTCTCCTGGGAGGGTTGTATCTTTTTTTGCAGGGGTGTTAAGTGGAAGGAAAGCCGACTTCGGCCAATTTATCTTAAATCCCGATAAATCACCAAAGTCCTCAATCAACTTGAGCAGATGAGGCAATGTGGTGTTGGGGTTTTGCATGAACAATATTACATCGTCCGCATATAAACAAATTTTTTGTTGTGTGCCCTTGATTACGATTGGTTCTATGGATTGGGATTGTCTTATATATTGTGCTAAAGGCTCTAATGATAGATTGAACAGTCCGGGACTAAGAGGACAACCCTGTCTGGCAGAGCGTGATACCGGAAAGATTTTGGAGATGATTGTGCCTGTTGTAATCATGGCCGATGGGTCTTTGTATAATACTTTAATCATATCGATGAATCCTTTTCCTAACCCCATCCTTTCTAGCACTGCCCATAGATACGACCATTCCAGCCTGTCAAAGGCTTTCATAGCATCCAGGGACAGCATCGCCTTAGGTATGGTGTCCTCCTTGTCGGCATCAAGTACGTGCAGTATTCGTCTTATGTTTTCAGTGATCAGGCGGCCTCCTATGAAGCCAGTTTGGTCCGGGTGAACTAAAGACGTCATATGCTTTTGTAATCTGATGGCTAATACCTTAGAGTACAGTTTGATATCTGTTCCGAGGAGGCTTAAAGGTCTATAACTACCGCACTCGTTGGGGTCTTTGTCTTTTTTAAGGAGGACTGTTATGAGTGCAATATTGTCATTCTTATGGAAGTTCCCCTCCTTGACTGAGTATAAGATCATATTTAGTAATAAGGGGTCAATTATGTCCCAACAAGAAAGGTACATTTCTGATGGGAAACCGTCTCTTCCAGGAGCCTTACCACTTTTCATTGCGGTTATGGCCTTCTTGAGTTCCTCTAGTGTGATCGGTGTTTCTAACTGTTTAGCGTCATCCTCTGAAAGTTTAGGGAGAATAATTTGATTAAGAAATGTGTCCATTTTGTTTTGATCGAAGGTCGTTTCTGATTTATATAAGTCGGAGTAGAATACTTTGAATGTATCGTTCATTTTTACAGGATCTGTTACAAGTACTTGTTGTGCTCTAATGGTAGTTATATCTGCAAATGTTGCATTCATTCTTAATCGCATGGCTAATAGGTGGCTGGGTTTGGAACCATGGGAGTACTGCTGTTGTCTTGTGCTGCGTATTTGTATTTCCGATTGTTGTCTGTATATGGCATTGATCTCTATTTTTAGTACGTTAACTTGATTTTCTAGTCGAGTTGAGTTGTTGTATTTTAGAGAATTAAATAACGTTGAGTAAAGCGTTTCCAGCTCAGCCAGTTTTGTGCATTGATTCTTGCGCATTTTGGAGGAAAAGCTATCCGTGAAATCTTTGATCATTCCCTTTACCGACATCCATATTATTCTGGGGTCTTGCACCGAGTTTGCATTCTCCCGTTGGAATACTATAAGAGCTTCTTTGAGTTGTGTAATGAATTCCTTGTTATTAAGCAGCAACGAGTTAAATCGCCATCTTGGGGCTCGGGAGGATAGTATACCAAATGTACCTTTAAGGAGTAAATAACAGTGATCTGATAGTGCGTTGGGTATCATTTCCACTTCATAATTATCAAATAGTCTCTGTGATGCAAAGACATAATCTATTCTGGATAGTGTATTATGTCTCGCAGATCGACAAGAGTACTTTCGGGTCGTGGGATTAAGTAACCGCCATAAGTCATTTACACCTGTAATCTTCGACCAATCCTTTAATGCCTTCGATGAATTCTTTTGTTCGCTGGAAAAGGCGAGGTAAGATTTGTCCATCCTTGGGTTCCAGATGGCATTAAAATCCGTTCCTATTATAAATGAGTAATCGGGAATGTCTAACATTGCATTGGTTAGTGTAGTGAAGAAATCTTCTTCGTACAAATTTGGGGCGTATACCGCTATCAACGCTATTTTCCTGTTCTTATGTTCAATCTTAGCTATAGTTATCCGACATTCTACATCAGACCATACTCCCTTTAGTACAATATTCAACTTACGTTTAACGACTATGGCTACACCCCGAGTTCTCGTACCAATAGAAGAGTGACTGATATTATGGTATGTGTTGTCCGCTAATTTATCTATGTCTTTCCCTAGAATGTGCGTTTCGCTTAGCAGAGCAATGTCCACATGTTCTTTTTTCATCAGTGTGAGCACGCTTTTGCGTTTGAGTTGGTTATTTATTCCCCCGGTGTTCCATATCATTATATTCAAACTAGCCATAGTCTATACATGTTGCATTGTAATTTTTGGTAATGCTTCTAGAGTGCGAGGCAATAATAGATATACATCCCACTAGTGAGGTCCCGTTGAGAGCCGAGCTTAAAAACATACATATATACAAATAAAAATCCCCTACCCTTCCCTCCCACCGAGAGTCGTACATGATTGTGTTCCATGAACACAACCTTTGCGTATGACTCCCTCCCTTGCACCACCGGATATCCCAGAATGATCCAATTATCCTTAACATTCCTATGTATACCATAGGATCTAACACTCTAAATTCTACCATAAGTAGAATGTCGACTGTGGCTTGGCCACTTTCCCGTAAAAATAAAAATTTAAATGAGATAAAAATAAAAATAAAGACCAAAAATAAGCTTCAATTGTCATGCCCTAATCACTTACATTTTATATGAACTTGTGTAATTTATAGTAACCCATGAATAATATGAAGGTATTGAACTGAAGAGAGAGCCTCAATAAATCAGAGAGAGCGGATGAAAAAAAACAAGTAAAAGGAAGAGAACATTAACTTAGATCTTAAAAGAGCATTGCTATGCTTAAACATCTAAAGTATAAATTGGAGAAGTAGTGGAAATATTTCCCATTAATAAAAAACAGTTTTTAAATACGTATATGCAGCATTTCCCCTGACCGGGGTGGGCGATGATCGTTGTGTAGAGTGATCTTTCAGCCGGCCGGCTATGATGGTTCTGTGGTTCTGCATCTAGATACTGTTGATTATTCCCCCGAGGGGCTTCTGGTAGAGTGACTGACCACGTATTGCTGATATTCCAGAATGTTCCCTATATCAAAGAATGCTTAGATGTTCTAGATTATTCCAATATGTCATTTTTACATTCTTTGAATGTTCCAGTATGTTCTGGAGTGTTCCAATCTTGATTCCAATATGTCCGCAATAAGATAAACCCGACGGGGAAAGCATTAAAAAACTCTGAGCACGTAGGTCTCTCTGTCCCAAATCCTCGGTTCATTAAAGATTGTACTATATGGTGACCTTGCATAACAGAGATTAAAAGGCCATTTATACACTATTCTGCGTGTTGTGCAGACAAGTATTTGGCTGCATCTTCAGGCGAGTTGAGGAAAACCCTTGCTCCTTGTTTATCGACAATGCGAAGTATTGCAGGGTATGTTAGTAGGGGTCTGTATTTCTCCAGGTATAGTTGAGACATCACCGTCTTGAACTTGGCACGCAGTTCCACTACATCACAACAATAATCTTCAAAGCAGTGTATTGGTACATCCATGTATTTCAGATTGCCTTTCATCCTGCGAGTTTCACGAATAATCATTTCTTTTATTCTGACTTGGCGCAGGATAACCAATATCACTCTGGGCTTAGTTTTATTGCCAATGGAGCGGGTCCCCAATCTGAAGCACTGTTCCACCTCTGGTATTTTAGGAAGGATCTCTGTTCCCAAGATTTTCTGTAATTCTGTGGCAAACTCTTCAGGGTTTGCACATCTCACTGACTCGTCCAGACCGACTATACGAATATTCAGCTTGCGTTTTTGATATTCCATCTCGAATATTTTGGCTTTCTGTTCTTCATTGATTCGCTTAAGCTCCAACGTTATTTCGCTGAGCTCCGTCTTGATTTCTTTGTAGTTTCCCTTCATCTCAGCAGTTAGGTTAACGTTGTTAACCTCTACTTCTTTGTAGATGCGAGCACATTTTTTTTCGTGGGCTTCCATTACTGTTTCCTCTCCGCCATTCTTTACCGGATTGAGACACGTTTTTTTCCTAGACGTTCCAGAAAGGTAAAAAAACTTTCTATTTTATGGCAATAACGTTGAGGTTTGTTCGACCTGTGAGATATAATCACGACATTCATGTCAATATTTGTAAGAGAAAAATGGTTGGCCTGCGTTTGTCAGTGGCTTGTGTGAGCTGGGTAGTGTAATTTGATTAAATGTAGAGGTCCATCGAAAGCCCTGGGTCTCCTCTTTCTTAGGACTACAACGATTTTATGATGGCTTCCTGTCCTCGCGTCTAAATTTCCCGTTTTCCGGTGCAATGCGCTGCGATTTTTATAACCTCATATTTCGCTAATAACACTTAAAATCATTGGTAAACAAACATAGTGCTGAAAATATAAACTTTGACTGCTGTTTTGTTTTTTTTAAGGTTTATTTGACCATTTTTACAGCTTTTACAGGCGGAGTATCTGACTTGATATTTATTTATATATTCTGTTGTAATAAACCAGTTATATTTTGTTATGCACTCTTCTTAAGTTCTTTGTCAGCTAAATGGCACTCCACCCCCATGAAACCTAATGGTTCCTCAGTGGTTCTGTGATTAAGTTTGAAGAACCATTTGAGCCAAATAACTACATAATGCTGTGTTTTGTTTTGGTATATAATCATTCTACATTGCAATGTTTTGTAAACTGATTTGGCAATATTGTACATTTCTGAAATGTCATGCCAATAAAGCACCTTTGAATTTGGAAGATTTTTATTTGAGAGAGAGAGAGAGAGAGAGAGAGAGAGAGAGAGAGAGAGAGAGAGAGAGACAGAGACAGAGACAGAGACAGAGACAGAGACAGAGACAGAGACAGAGACAGAGACAGAGACAGAGAGAGGGAGGGAGGTAAAGAGAGAGAGAAAGTTCTCCATCACGTCATCAAATGAAAACCTCATAATCCTCCATTATGTTCACTTTTCAGGACAGCCGTATCTTCAGACTGACGATTGTTTGTTGGCTTTTGAATGGGTTTCATGAACCTTAAGGACACGAGACGAGTCAGTATGCAAAAGGGAGTGTGTAAACCTGAATTTCAAGTAAAAAATTCATTAAAGTTAAGACTTCTGAGTTGTGAGGTTTTCACGCCGACAGCAGCACTGTGTCCCCCTTGGGAGGTCAGGCATGTCTGTTTGTGAGGCAAAGATGAGCTCAGTCAGATGCATAGCTGTTAATAACAGAGTATAGCTTGAGTGGGTTTTACCCGGTGAGTGTGGGAACTGTACATCCATGTATGTGTGTATGTATGTGCTTGCCTGATGCATGTGTTGGTACATGTCAAATGTTAGTGCATTAACGTAGGCGTAGGTGTGTGTGTGTTTGTAGGTGTGTGTGTGTGTCTGTGTGTGTGTGTGTCTCTGTGTGTGTGTGTGTGTGTGTCTCTGTGTGTGTGTGTGTGCATTGGCTCGATGCTCACTCTGCACCCCCCCTCCCCCTCCCTTGCCATTGCAATAAACCAAAAAGGATACATTCACTGTGTATTCTGCCTCATTTATTGATGAAACAAAACCAACATCAACACAATTGACCACTGAGCGGAGAGTTTACTCTCACAAAAAGATCGCTGATTTGTTAGCTTATGTGATTGCGTTTTACCGTTAGCATTGCGGCTAGTGTACATAGCGTGCACAGATCAATATAACTCGCTATTGATTGTTTGTACTAGTAACGTTAATGCTAGTAGAATAGACACAACGTGAGGTAATCATCATCATCCATTTTAAACCGGTTACCTAATGCTAACGTTAGTAGAATAGACACGAGAGTAACGTTAACGCTAGTAGAATAGACACAAGAGGTAACGTTAACGTTAGTAGAATAGACACAAGAGGTAACGTTAACGTTAGCAGAATAGACACACAGAGAGTCTGGTTAATGTTGTTATTGATTGATTGATTGATTGATTGATTGAAAACTGTGTTTACTCTGGCTTGCTCCAAACCCTCACGGACATAGCTATGCTCACGGAGCTCTCATGCTGTACTCCAGCGGCCCCGCCTCCCCACACTGAGACAGACGGAGTACTACCTGCAGTGGAAAAGGAATGAAGTACCAGGTACCTAAAGCGAGTAGAGTAGAGTAGGGTCGAGTCGAGTAGGTACTATGCAATGGAAAAGAGGCAAAAGTGTATACTTTCAGAACTACGTTTGTTTTACCGATGTTCTTAAGGTTTACAGAAAATAAAAATGTATCGAAAAAATGCTAATTATATCAAAAGTGAAAATTTGAAAAAATTGAAAACATCACTTAATACGGACGCTATTGATCTATTTGTGAGGTGAAATAAATCTCGGCCCGTTACCGTTGTTCTTGTTTCTGTTCCCACTGTAATTCAAGCAGAAGCGTCAACGTGAAGCAGCCGCTACGCCTCCTACGTCGCTTGACACGCGGCGCAGTAAGCAAACGTGGACAAGGCTTTTATTGTTGCTATAATCCTGTCCTTCGTTATTCTTTTCCCTTTGGTGAATGAGATGATATGAGATTTTCGTGCTGGGATTAATTTTTTTTTTTAAAACCCAGTGATGAACTGACCCTCCCCCCAGCTAGCTGACTCTTTATGGATGCGGTGACACACCTCTCAGCCAATCACAATGGAGAGAGTGCCGCTAGCTCCGCCCACCAACCCCCCTGGAGCGCTGAGAACCCCCATGTAAGAACCTCCCTGTTCGCCTTTGGAACCCGTGAGCTCGGTTTGACAGCGCGGTTCACCAATTGTCTCCTGGCCTGTAATTTGATCTGAGTTTGTTTCACTCAATTAGAACCCGCGGAGGCTGGAGGCCACGCTGTGTGGTAATCATTGGCTTATTCTCCACAAGATAAGTAGCCAAGGCAGCAGAGAGCTCCCTGTTCAGCTCACACCATAACCGGTAAAACAGACACACACACACACATGCACACGCACATGCACATGCACATGCACACGCACACGCACACGCACACACACACACACACACACACACGCGCACACGCACACGCACACGCACACGCACACACACGCACACACACACATTCATAAGCCTGTACACAGACATGTGTACACAGCACTCGCAGATGCCCAGCACTCGCACGCACGCACACGCACACACACACACACACACACACACACACACACACACACACACACACACACACACACACACACACACACACACACACACACACACACACACACACACACACACACACACAAACCTGTTTTCTATCCTCAGTCAGTGAGTGAGATATCAGGAAGCTGACGCGCTGTAACACATTGGTCTGTAGCTGCAGAGGGAGTGTGAGTGGTGGGTGATGTAGCAGCTAACATCCTGCACGGGGCGAGAACACAGTCCTGTACAAGTCAGGTGAGGAGGAGCAGCCCCATATCACGCCCCATGTGTCAAATACACCCCACCGGTCCGCTACAGAGCGGTGAAGAAAACACGCAGAGGTTGTGGAACAGGCATGAGAATGTGAAGCCCAGGGCATGAGAGTGTAGTGTAGTGTGGTAGTGAAAGGGTTAACCTTATGTAGTGTGGTAGTGAAAGGTTAACCTTCTGTAGTGTGGTAGTGAAAGGGTTAACCTTCTGTAGTGTGGTAGTGAAGGGTTAACCCTTTGTAGTGTGGTAGTGAAAGCGTTAACCTTCTGTAGTGTGGTAGTGAAAGGTTAACATTTTGTAGTGTGGTAGTGAAAGGGTTAACCTTCTGTAGTGTGGTAGTGAAAGGATTAACCTTCTGTAGTGTGGTAGTGAAAGCGTTAACCCTTTGTAGTGTGGTAGTGAAAGCGTTAACCCTTTGTAGTGTGGTAGTGAAAGCGTTAACCCTTTGTAGTGTGGTAGTGAAAGCATTAACGTAAGGTTATGTATATAACCCAGTTCTGTTAGTTATGGTGCGCTCAGCACCTAGTTGCACTGTACTTCACTTCGTGCATAAACACTGAATAGAAAATTCCACCATGTACCTTTACATCCCAACATTCGTCTGACCACACCCCCTTCCGCTTACCTTCATAAGCAGGTGTGTGGTCACCTACTCGCCTACTTCCCAAACTTTCACCACAAGGCGAGATCAAGGGCAGCAGCGGCGTCCTAGGTGCTGAGCGCACCATAACTAACAGAACTGGGTTATATACATAACCTTACGTTCTGTATCGTTATGGCTTGCTCAGCACCTAGTTGCACAACAGGGGCTGAGCGGAGCCATAGCCCGACAAATGTACCCCGCTGAGGCCCCCCACAACCATCAGACCGGGGAGGACCGAGCCCCCCCGACCCTCCCTAATGGAGGTTACCCCCCCTATTGGAGGTTCACGGGAGGGCGACGGATCCGACCGTGCGAAGAGGCACTCAAGCAACTCAACGCACAGGGTGAGCAGACCGCACAACCCGCATGCCACCCGGGAACAAACGGAAGGAACAAACCTCGTTACTGCCCCCAAAATCACGCGGTCAAGGGCAAACCCAACCCCGTGGCAAGGCCGTAGCAGCGGAGCGCGAAGGAAGACCCAGACCCACTGAAGGGACTGGATCCCCTGGAAAAAGGGGGCCCGGAGAAGTCAATGACGCCAGGCATCAAGACCCCACCAGGTGGTCACTTAGTGACACCGCCCCCCACATCGCCAGCGTATTCGGATAAGGCCCCTCCAAGAGCGGGCCCTTTCCCCCCAATAGCACACCGCCTGGCACACTGACCCTGCAGAACAGGCAGTCAGCATGGCCGTAAGCACTCAAAAGGTTAACCAACGGAAGCAGGCAGCGCACCGGGGAAACCAGGCAACAGGCTGTAACCTGAGCCTGGAGCACTGTGGACGAGACAGGCGCCAAAGGAGTCAGCTGAAAACAGCCCCCCCGGCGGAAGGGGCGTATGCTGGCGTTGTTGATCACCATGACAAAGCCTCCATTCAAAAAAACCCACCCAGAGGGGTCGAGGCAGAGAAGGCTGACATGATTGGCAGATGTCATGAACGTGCAGGGGCACACTCAACCGGAGAACCCGGGAGTTGACACTGCTCCAACACACCAGGGAATCAACCACCAAGTCGTTACCATAGGCGGTGGTTGTTCCTATAACCCCTCAAGAAAAAAGGGTTATCCCAGGTCTACGGTATCAACGAAACTTTACTTCGGACCGGGCCCGGCGGCTCGGGAAGCACACAGGGTTACCAGAGGAGGTCCAGAAAACCACCCCAACAGCCCTCTCCCCGCCATGCGCGAGAGAGGTGCGAAGAAGAGAACCAGCCCCTTATGATAGTGCCAGGTACAAAAGAGTACCAAACAAGGGTCTCCATAACGCCTAACCTTGTGACGCCCCGGGCCGACCCGGCCTTTTTTCCCCTGAAAAAAGCCCAAGTCCCTCAGGGTACCAGAACAGCAGATCTGCATCCCCGGCGGACAAACGGGTTAACTGACCTGGACCAGCATGACCAGAACCAGTCCCGTGCCCTAACCACGCCGACATGCCTACTCCGGAAGAAGGGGCAGATATGCGCGTCGATCAAAAAACATGAAAAGAGGGCGCCACCCAGATGGCCAGTGTGAACCGTGCGCGGTGGCCCACCCCAAGGGCGTGAACCCCTCTACCTATGTCCTGATCTATTCCGTTAACATCCCCCAGATATGAACGAGAAACCGTCGAGAACCAGTAACAGGTTCCCGGAAGAGGATAAACCTCCATCCCAGTTGCTTTATAAAAACGCTGTTTTAACAACAAGCAACCAAGGCGTACTAGTTACCCGCATGAGTCTTATCAGAAACACCCCGAGCTAGCACTATGCATGCGTCGGGACACAACCACATCAATGAACAGGCTATTTAGACCCTTCATTGAAACCCCAAGGCGCCTGGGAGAAATGACAAGGAGGGTGTGGTGCTTCCTATACTCCACACTCTTTTAATAAAATGGAAGGAAGCACCGACTGACATGAATCCCATTTGACACAACTGAGGACAAAACTGTTCACATTTTTATATCCAGTCACCCCCACCACAGAGGATTTAGACGGAAATTCCCCAGAGAGCCTTCCCACGTGAGTCATAGAGTGAAAAAGCCATGGTAACCTCGAGTCATGTGACCAACCGACTCAAGTTACACATATATCGAGCGTAGCGGACCCGTAAGTCCTACGCTCTATCCCGACACTTTGACAGCAACAGACCGTACGTACAGGTCTAACTCACGGAAGCCATCGTCAACAGCAACGTGCGTAGTGACGTGTGCTATGACGGGGGGAAACCCAACACTCAAGGCCTGTTAATAGGAGCAGAGTCAGGGCCACCCTTCCCCCCCCCCCTCCCTGCCAAGTCGCCTAACGGCTTGGCCCTGACTGGACTGACAAGAGATGAGTAAAAACCCCTGACCAATCAGAAGAGGGAAGGAGGGGTTTATTCGGCACCCCCTCACAAGCCCTTCCCCTTTGCACACAACAACAACTTTAGCATATGACACCTTTGGTAGAAATGCTAATGAAATAGCGCAAGCTAATACAATGCACGCTACCCACAGATAACTGTGAACAGGGTTTACAACAAAACCAAGTCGCGTGTGTGTGTGAATCCTACACCCGCATCCATGTTGAACATAGAAAACACTGATAGAGAGAGCAAGAACGGCTGAGCCGTGGTACGTGTTCATACGAGCATTACTGCAACCAACACAACAGTGTTGTAGCTCAACATTACTTGTGCAAGCAACAGAACATACAAGAAACCTCTACCTTATGTGGAGACTCAGGCCGAGGTAGAAAAAACCCTTTTTCAACCGAGTGTAGGCTGCAGACCTTGCTTAAAGCTCTTAACATGAACGTAACCCTTCTATCAACCCATACTAGTGAAGATTCACACTTTGCAACCCCATCATATGTTTGGTGAAGAAACACACAGTTTGTTAACAAAAAATACAGTCCCCCTTTAGAGGGGACTTTTTATTTCTGAACAAAAGTATATGGGAGGGCCGGGGAGGGGTAAACAGAGGGGACTGCAGGGGAAAAAAGTCACTGGGTCTAGCGGCGCCTGCCGCCCCGAGCCGCTCGGGATTTGCCACCCCGGGAAGCCCCGGAGGGACGGTAGACAATAGGCGGCTGGTCTCGACGATCCCTACCGTCTCCTCCGGGCGTAGATGGGCCGGCTGCAGCGGAGGCGCCCTCTCTCCTCCTGGCCTTCTTCCTCGAAGGACCAGCAGTGGCGGTGGTAGTAGCAGCAGCCACGGCGGAAGACGCTTGACGACGTGGCAGCCGTCTGACTCCACCGGCGACGTCGGGAGGGGGAAAATGAGGTTGGAGCACGGAGCGTTCCTCCTGCATTTCTCTGCACGTCGAGGTCATCAACTGCAGGGCCTTCCCGAACAGTCCAGCATCGGAGAGGGTTGCCGTCAGAAGAGGAAGCCTCTTCTTCTCCGGCACAGGGGCCTGCTCCAGCCAAAGGTGGCGCTGGGTTAGAGTTGCCAGGGCGCACACTTTCCCAGCGGCTATGGCCTGCAGCTGAGTCAGATGCAGGACAGGTCCTGCCACCTGGGAGAGCTGGTCATGTTGTACATCACTCTGCTCTGTGCCGCCCGTCAATATCCCGGACATGAATTTTGCCAGCTGTGCGATGTTAGACGCAGCAGCCAGAGATTGTGTTCCAGAGATAAATGACTGGTTGCTCCAGTAAGCCAACCGCCTTGCCGATTTCCCTTGAGGAACCGGCTTGCGTAACGGGTCCCACACCACCTCCGTGGCACGCACTCTCTCATACCGTCGACCAAACCCGCCACCCGCGTAACTTGTACATAGGCGGGGGTGAGGCCTATGATGTGGGACACCACCTGGCCCTGACGAACATAGGCCCCCATTGAGGGGAAAAATGGGTAGACAACGTCCACCCCTCTCACCGGGCGACGCTGCCATAGATGACCTATTAGATCATCAGGGACAGGAACAGGCAGTGGCTGCGGCAGCGGCACGCCGTTTGCGACTGCCGCCACCGCCATGAGCTCAGGAAACAAAGCCCGCAGTTCGCCTGCAGACTTTCCTCCGCCGAGCCCGCATCCCTCACATACAGCAGGCTTTCACTGGTCAAGGAGCCACACTCCGATGTGGCTGATAGTAGGGCATCTTGCCGACGAGTCAGAGGTTCTTCTCCAACATCTTCAAACAAGGTGCCCCAAGGAGACATTTCACCCCCCTCCAGTGTTACCTGGATGGGCGGGATACCTGTCTCCACCGGGCCTTCAAATAAGAACCCGTCCGCCTCTATCATGTAATCCTCTGTTTCCATCGGGCATGTAGAGACCAACGCATCCTCACTGGGCTCCAGCAACTCACCAAACCCAGGCCGTTCGCGTCTGCAAGCCACCATCTTGCGATGGGAGCGAGCCGACGCAAAAAGTTTGCGTCTCAAATCCTCGGGAACCAAAGGAACCGGCCGCTCAACAGCGGACGATTCCCCGGAAACAGAGGAACCAGAGCCAGAACCAGGCCATCGTAGAGGCGACGGCACCGGTGCACCAGCTCCTCGGAGAGGCAAACTACCCATCGGACGCCTACCGGGCGTGGCTGTTAACCACGAGAGAGGCAACAGCCCCGCACCAGAACGCACAACGGAGGCGGAAATGGAGAACCGCTGGTGGAGAGTGGCTCTGCGAACACGACTCTCCGGAGTAGACATTATGACTTAAGTTTTTCTATCGAATATTTATGAGAGAAGAAAAAAATAAGCACAATGTAAACACGTCTCAACTTTCTTCAGCTAACAACCTCGTCAAGTGGGGATCTACCGAAGGCACTTCCTTGTGGTGAAAGTGAAGAAGGAGGCGAGTAGGTGACCACACACCTGCTTATGAAGGTAAGCGGAAGGGGGTGTGGTCAGACGGATGTTGGGATGTAAAGGTACATGGTGGAATTTTTTATTCAGTGTTTATGCACGAAGTGAAGTACAGTTCAACTAGGTGCTGAGCAAGCCATAACGATACAGAACCCTTTGTAGTGTGGTAGTTAAAGTGTTAACCCTCTGTAGTGTGGTAGTGAAAGCGTTAACCCTTTGTAGTGTGGTAGTGAAAGCGTTAACCCTTTGTAGTGTGGCAGTGAAAGGTTAACCTTCTGTAGTGTGGTAGTGAAAGAGTTAACGGTATAATCTGTAATGGTGTAGTGGTTAACACTGTTGCCTCACAGCAACAAGGTCCAGGGTTCGATTCCCGCTTGGGGACAAGGTTTCTGCAATGCCAGGTACCCAGGTGGGGGATCTCCCAGGCCTTTCTGTGTGGAGTTTGCATATTCTCCCCGTGCTCGCAAGGGTCCCCCCCCCCCGATAAGAAAAAAAAAACCAATGGAAAAAAACATGCACAACAGATCGCTGACGAAGACGGGCAGGAGCACTTGGATTGGTCCCCGGGCGCGGTACCTCGCCGACGCCCTGTCTGCACCGACTGCCCTTGGGGGGAAGGACGACGGGATGGGTTAAGAGCAGAGCTCAATCGCATCGGCGACCCTGAGAAAGATATGTGTGTGTGTGTGCCGCCCATTGCATGTCGTTGTGTCGTTGCATGCCGATTAAAGACCTCTCTAAAGAGGTCCTGCATTATATTATTATAATGTCGTCCTCTAGGCAAAAGATGACAACATGGTACTGCACTTTGTTTACAGTTTTTGTTTTTGTCTGATGTGTGGTGGATTGGATTTCAGTGGGTACAGGGGAGGGGTTGCTACTGCTGGCCACACCTCAGGCTCTGCCAAGAGAGGTCTAGAGAAATCCACA
>NC_140170.1:161906012-161921012 GCF_963971535.1 Notolepis coatsorum | reverse complement strand
AAATCCAGTCCAGAGATTGGAATGGCCCACGTGTGTGTCCTCACAGCAGGTGTCTCAGTGTGTGGTCACACACACGCCAGGGGAGGACATGAGACAGGTGTGGAGTCGGCTACATGCTGAACAAACGACTCTGTCTCCCCGGTGACTTTTGAACCGCGGCTGTCACTGTTGGCATAATGTGGACAGCTGTAGAAATGACCTCCTGTTTACCTCAGAGAGAGCGTAACGTCCATGTCACTATGTTTAACTGTGGCTATCTGTGTGTGTATGTGTGTGTGTGTGTTGTAATGGTAATTTATTATATGTTACATCATTTGTACAGCTTATTGGACATGTTTCATAGCTCTGTTATAAATACATATTTCTATGTACAAAGCTTTAACTAGTCAAGAAGACACTAGGCGACAGTCTGACGGTGTTCTTAAAACAACGGCCAAGGCCCAGGACAGTTTGACTATGACATGTCCAAGTAAATCACATCTTGTTCTTTTTTCTTGTTGTCTTCATATCAATCTTGTGACAGATACGACATAACCCCTAATCTCATCTTTGTTTACCTTTCTTGTCATATCTGTTATTAAATTTTAACTTGTCATCTTTTGACGTCATGTCAAACTATGTATTTATTGTAAGTCTGACCAGAGCTCTTTCTCACTTTCTGGTCAGACGCTTGTGTGTACACTTGTCTCTGATTGTGAACTGAGGATACCTTTTCTGTGGCCACAGAAACAGAAATAAACTATATATCTTTCACAACAATTTGACTCATCTGAATTTCTACAGTTTCACTGTTAGGCTCATTTAAAATATTCATATTTAACATAACATACATTTAACATAACATACATAACAGTGTGCATGTGTGTGTGCGTTTGTCAGTGTCTGGCATATGGCATAAATTACCATATATATTCACATTCTGGTGATTAGGGACTTGTTGTGTCCCTAATGATCAATGTTTGTTATGCACATTAATATAGCAGATAGCAGCTAAAGTTAGGGTTAAGGTTATACCTTGTATTGTAGATAGAATATACGTTGTGTATTATGTCTTGTTTATAGTTTAGTTCCTAGTTTATAGTTATTTATAGCTGATTTAGTTTATAGTTATAGTTTATATGTATAGTTATAGTTACAGTTATAGTTTGTATAGATAGAATATGCCTTGTATTATGTTGTGGAGCCTGGTAAAAACAAGCATCTCACGTTTTTCTGAATGTATGTGTACATTTAGAAAACCTGTGACAATAAAATAATCTGAATCTGAATCTGAGGTTTAGGTAACAGCTAAGGTTATGGTTAAGGTCTTAGTCAGGGTAAGGTGTTTATATGTATATTAATATAGCACATAACAGCTAAGGTTAGGGTTAAGGTCTTGGTCATGGTAAGGTGTTTATATGTATAATAATATTGCAGATACAAGCCACGCTTAGGGTTAAGGTCTTAGTCAGGGTCACCTGACATCACTGTATACATTAACCGTACTGTATAAACATCACTGTATACATGAGCAAATAGAATGATGTGAATATTATCATGGAAACAGAAATTGCACAGACCACATGACTCACCAATGAACACGATAAGGTATTTACGTGCCATGGCATCCTGGGTAATATCAATGTGATTCCTGTGATCATATGTGGGCTGTGGGTTTGCTGCCCGGATAATGTAAACGGGACATGGTCAACTCAAAGATTGAATACTAAATGATCTCGAAATAACATCAGAATATAAATATGCATATAAAGAAAACACAGTCCATCTGGTAGGAAAGTGGAGAGAAACTATCCACTGAGTGATGCGCTACAGCTGTCTGGGGGCGGGGGGTGGGAATAACACAATCACAACTGCTGCAGGTTGAGCAGGCATGTAAACAGGGGGTAGCTTGATTCGTGGAGGTTAGGATACTGAAGATGTTCTTACCACTGAAGTATATGTGCATTATGTTTAATATGTAGCCCTACCTTTACATTTTATAAACAAGTACATTTAAATAAATGGTGCATTTTATATAGTGCTTTTATCCAAAGTGCTTTACAATTTGTTCCTCACATTCTATCCATTCACTCACGAGTCGACACACATTCACACATTCACACATTCACACGCCGATGGTGGCGGCAACCATGCAAGGTGCCAACCTGTTCATCGGGAGCAATTAGGGGTTTAGTGTCACTTCGACACGCTACCCTGGAGGAGCGTGAATGGAACCGGGAACCTCTGGATTACCAGATGACCTAGAGTCGACTACCTCTTGAGCCACTGTCACCCCCAATATCAAACACGTCAATAGTTCTACTTGAGGATAACTTCAAATAAGGGATTTCTGTTTATTTATTGAGTGTTTTACAAAGACGTGAAGATGCCCTGCTTGTCTTGTGAATCTAACCGTTTTGATTAAATGACCCTGTGTTTTTTCCCCCATGGCTGTGAGCCCAGGACTGCAACAACAGACTGATTAGTGAACGAGTGGCCACAGCTGTGGGAGGTTTGGATTGATTGCAGGAAGATGGATGCCTTCAGGTCTCTCATAGGTGTGTGCTGAGGTAATGGAGATACACCTGGGCCCTCATTTATCAACATTGCGTAGAAAGAGTTCTATTTTTTCTCCTACGCACGGAATTTAGAATGTCTCTACGCACCGAAAAATCTGGACACAGGTCGTACGCACACATGCAAGTACTCTGTGTTGATAAATACCAATTGTTCTTACTGTCTTAGCTCGTGCACGATTCTAAGTATTTGCATACAGAACCGCCCCCAATTAACCATATAAAATGATGTTAACAAAACACCCCAGTGGAAACATGTTTGGGGAATGTGGAATAATGGCTAAGCGAACTAAAAAGAGAAACTTCACTGAGAGCGAGATTGTGTCCTTGTCACGGAGGTCATTCTAACCAACAAATTTAAGGTAGAAATTATTTCGTTGTGAACTATTTAATTAATTAATTAAATCAATTTCACAGACAACTCGCCTGAGTTGCCCATTCCCGTGGACACCCAGAAGGAGCAGGGAGCGCCGAGAGACTCTCTTCGGTGCATGGGAGCCAAGGGTGTTGACTGACGCAGTCCTACAGAACCAGGAAGAGCAACAGAAATAAATGGCAAGCTGACCCGACATTTGCACTGTAATGAATGAAATGAACGAGTCACTGAAGCAAATTGCTGCCTGTCCTTACCTTTACTAGGCAGTATCCCAAAATGGATATTCCAATTGTCTGATCGCGATTTCCAGTATTGATGTCCATAGGGTCTCTGACATGAAATGGCACAAAATATGCATCAAGTGTGCTGAACTCGTTCCAAGGTGCTCGAATGAACCGTTTCACTTGCCTGGGTCCAAATTCTCCACCCGGATCGTATAAAATGTAACACACAGTGTGAAATAAGGTTTCAAAGGGTAGGCGATACTGCCACCTAGCAGGATTCGGCCGGCATTGCACTCTTGGGGTCTCAGAATGAGTTCCAATGATAACACCGAGGTCCCTGAGAGTGTATAGGATATTAAAGTCGAAAAAAGAAAAACGGACCAAATAACAAGTATACTCGTTATTGGCGCTCAAGAGATGGCGGGCAATCTATCTAGCAATAACGAGTATATACATTATTGGCGCAGAAAGTGTTAAAGACCGACGACCGTTTTAGATTTTTGGCAAATTTTCCCTTATGTTAGATTTTTTTTGCAGATAGGCCTATAGAGGGGGTGCAAAAACTGTGTTCAGCAAAACAATATATATATATATATATATATATATATATATATATATATATATATATATATTTTTTTTTTTTTTCTGGGCACAGTTTTTGGCACCCCCCTCTGGGTGGCGCTCTAGGCAACGCCTATGTTGCCTATAGGAAGCTCCGCCCCTGCCTGAAGATGAAGGCCCACAGAACTGTTCTGCACAATGAATGAGTCGTGCGTTCCTCCCAGTCACCGGCAACAACATTTATCAGCCAAATGTGCATCGCAGATTATCTGTACATTGACAGAGTGGAATTATATAATAACTGATTTTTTATTTTTATTTTTATTTATGATCTTTTTCCCCCTCCTTCTTTTTTCCGATTTTCTCCCATCCCACTGTTAGTCGTTATGCCAATTCTCAACCCCCTTCCTGGTTGTTGCGCACTTTCCCCTACTGTTGGTCCGAGAGGCCGGAGACTGTCGCATGCTTTCCTCCGACGCATGTGCAGCCAGCTGGCAGCCAGCCTGGCCGCGCAGATTCTCACCGGGAGAGTGTAACGTGTGGAAGGCCGCACTACCTCTCTCCAGAGCCTACCCTCGCTGAGCAGGCGCCCCGACCGAACTGTAGGGGTAGCTGTCCACAACGCCTAGGACCCACCCACGGCTCCCCTCCCCCTAACTCAGCCAAACGAGTTAGTATAGCGATCAGCCCGAGCCAAGGCAATGCTGACTCTCCGGGAGTCGAGACCGCAGCCTCTTGCATTGTTGACGAGCACAATCTCCGCTACACCACCTGACCGCACCATAACTGAATTGGTTGATGGTGCGTTGATAGCTACATTGCTCTGATGATGTTGGGAAACCCGGTTGCGTAAAATCTTCGCTTGATGTAGTTGGGGGTTTGGGAAATGATGGCATCCAACACTGCGGGCATAATCCTGCTCATGGGGGGTTAGGAAATACGCGATCCATCTACAATCTCACGCTGGAACGTGCCGGTGGCCAAAAATCCCAGGGTGGAGAGGACTTGAATGTGCACAGGGATGGCATTCGTGCACTTTGTTTCACGCTCCAATTTGAGTCCCAATGTGTCTCGGGTAGCAGAATCTACTTATGAGCCACTCTGCATGTGCTCTCTGCAAATAGATCTGCCCTATCTCTGAAAATGCGTTCCCCGCGGAGCGCACCTTGTGACAACTCTTCCAATAACGCAAGATAAGTCATGCTGCATTCGTTCGGAAAGACCTATTCCAAATGCTATTTTTAGGGTTTGGCAACAATTACACTCATGTCGCTATTTTACAATTAACTCTAATTAATTACGAGTCATGCCGAACACATGAGTGTTGAAACTCTAATGCATGAAAGCTTATTCTGTCTATTGCAGTTTTCCTATTCTACCACTTGGTGCCATGTACTCACGGTCAGAGCTGTGCTTAGATGTACGCACAATCTCAAGCACACGGTCATATTGATAAATCCCACACTTTCCTTAGAAATGATCGTACGTACGGTTTACAAACATTTATATGTGCAGCATTGATAAATGAGGGCCCTGGACAGCCCAGCGGTAAGATGGCAGACTAGACGTGGCCAGAACCAACGGAGGATTCGTCCAATTATCACACAGAGATTTGTCAGAGAGTGGATCACTACCCACTTTCAAAACCTCTCTCAAGGGACACCTACGGGGGACTGCAATTCAAAACTGGCCCCTGTAAATATCCTAACCCAACCCCCTCCAATGTACAGTCATTTACCTAGTATGGTTTTGTCAATAGTCCAATGTACAATTTTGTTTGTTTGTACAGTGTCTCCTCCCCCCCCCTCAATGTACAGTTTTGCTTGTTTATACAGTGTGTCTCCCCCCCCCAACCACCTCCAATGTAAATTACCCAGTATGGTTGTCAATATCCCAATGTACCCAACCCCCCCCACCCAACCTCCTCCAATGTACAGTTTCTACGTCAAATGTATATACTCCCTTTTCTTGACTCCTTCTGTATCACAAACAGTACTGTATTTGCAAATCTGGTATGTCATAAATGTATAGATGTAGCAGTACTGTCTATCTGTATGTCATGTATGTGTAACGGGTGTAAAACTCACTCCCCAGAGGCATCCAAACTGAGCGCTTAGAGGGGAATTCCTTTCTTGGCGCAGCGGTTTGTGATGTCGCCCGCAGTGCGGACGCCTGGGGTTTGACTCCCACTCAAGGCATGGTTGAATTCGTGGCAGGGGCGAGTTGCCTCTGTTACACTGGTGCCGTGACCCGGATGCCTTGGTGGTGTGAGTTTAGGGGGGGTGAGTGTAACGGGTGTAAAACTCACTCCCCAGAGGCATCCAAACTGAGCGCTTAGAGGGGAATTCCTTTCTTGGCGCAGCGGTTTGTGATGTCGCCCGCAGTGCGGACGCCTGGGGTTCGACTCCCACTCAAGGCATGGTTGAATTCGTGGCAGGGGCGAGTTGCCTCTGTTACATATGTCATATATGTCCTGATGAATTGAAAATGGGGGACCCTGATGTAAACAAGACGAAAGTCTTTCTCTGGTCTGCATCCCCTTAACAATTGTGTGTATTGAGCTGTACTGTATTGTACCCATTCTGCAATCTGTTAATAAAGTTTTCAATCAATTCAATCAATCAATCAGTCATCGACGGACCTGTGTTGTTTTTGCTTTCTGCCCAGAGTAACTAGTGGAGTCCACTGCTAGACTACTGGGCTATTCCACGCAGCATTTTAATTTATTTCCCCCAGGCCTTAGCTGTCTTTTCAGTATCTCTCCCATTCCAAATGCCCTGTTTGTTGTATTTTAATGTAGGTACAGTGTCAGTGACAGGTAGTATATTATTTTAGTTTCCTAGTGTCTTTCCCATCCCTTGCGTCTGCTTGTATCTTTATCTTTATCTTTATTACGGATCCCCATTAGTCATCACCGCAGCAACAACTAGTCTTCCTGGGGTCCACACACAACAAAAACATCTGTATGAGATTTATGTTGGTCCGTAGGGTGGAAGGCGCCTACGAGACCGTAGCAGTAGTACCCGGAACCCCATTCTAATCAGTCATGTGCCGCCATTGTGGCACCTCCTGGTAGGTCAGGGAGGGTACCGCCCCATTCTATCCATAGGCTACTGCGGCCACGTGAAGTGTGGCCCGACACCAGATCTGCCCAAATCAATTTTTTCACCCTTCAGTTTGTATAACGGGTATAATGTATGACGTATATATCACACCGGTTAGGGTACCTTATTCATACTGCACCTGTGTATACTGTATACTTTACTTACTCATAGTATATATTTCGATTCTAGTAGTGTTTATTGTAACAATATTTATTGTAAGGTATAATATAACTGATAGGGCATACAGACCCTCATCTGCACCTACTTGCTCATTATGCTTATATAGTGTGAATTATGTTTACACTGCCTATGTTCTAGTGTACTATAATTTTATTGCCTGTATTTATGTCTTCTACTATTAACCTGCTACCTGTACCTCCCCTCCCCCATGCTGCTATGATGCCTGAATTTCCCCCAAGGGGATCAATAAAGGAATATCTTATCTTAAATGGAATTTCAAAATAAACATTTACCTCTGTTATACCTTCATCTGTTGTCCTGTTGTATTACTGTGTGGAAAACTATGGAACCCAGTCTAGGTTTGATTTCCTCGTCCTGTGACACTGTTTGTGTACTTCTTCCATCAATGCAGTACAGTAGCAGAGGAGATCATATTGATGGATAATTTAAATATATTTGACATGTGGGTCTTAAGTCATTCCTACCTTGATACAAGTTAATACCTCTGATTGTTTTTCATGATCTTTTGCCAAAGCTGAAGTAATAGGGGGTAATTTGTTGCTGATTTTGTACCTTTAAATACCACAAAAAGTCACAACAATCACTGATTTGCCACGTCTGAGGTGTCACCTTTCTTCCTCTGAAGAGTTGCTTCATTATGCCATCATGCAAGTCTGGAGATGAAGAAAGATCTTTAATCTTTAATGTGGCACTGTGACAAAACTTTTCAGAAAGAAGTGAAATTTCATATTTCAGCGTGACATTTCCGAAATGTCAATTTCATGACCAAATATGGTGATGTTTGATATTTAAATGAACCATGCCAACAGTTTGGAAAATACACATTATTTGCCATCCTCCCCAGAGTCAGACAAGATGATTGTCATCAGTTTCATCTCTGTGTGCCCAGTAGCCCCCGACAGGGCCGCCCCATGGGGGGGGGGGGGGGGGGGGGGGACTTCCTGGGGTCGAGCTGCTGGGGGGGGGGCCCATGGAGGCCAGCTTAGGCCATGTCCAGACGGCAAAGTATTTGATCGTTTGCATCTTTTTACTTAAAACAGGTTTGGGAAGGGCCCATTCACTAGGTTTTTTCCGGGGCCCAGATATTTCTGTGTCCGGACCTGGCCCTCGAGGTAGAGATGCATGCTAGCCTAGCTTAGCACAAAGACCAGAAGCAGTAGGGTTCAGTGTTGCTCCTTTATGGTTTAATTTCTGATACACTGCAAGAAGTATGTGGCAGTGATGAATCAGCTCAAAACAGCTGCCAAATATCTCCATTATGGAAAAGATGCTGAACAAGGGTCTGAGGTGCTGACTCCTATGAAGGCAAGGTTGACCTGCAAGTCAAAACACCACCACGCCATTGGCTACTGGACTTCAAGGATGTATGCAACTAAAGGAGGAGCGTCTTCAGCATGCCAACTGCAAATTAAATTAATTCATTTACAAGTCAGGGGACTTTTTCCTTTAAACTTTTCAAACCCTTGAACTCGGCGTGTGAGAAAGAACAGAACAAAGAACCTTTCACAAAGATGTTCCCTTTCTCCTCAGAGGTTCCCTTTCCCCTCAGATGCAAACATGGGAGTATATAGAGAGACAGTAATCTGGGGGAGTATAGAGAGAGACAGTAATCTGGGGGAGTATAGAGAGAGAGAGACAGTAATCTGAGGGAGTATAGAGAGAGACAATAATCTGGGGGAGTATAGAGAGAGAGAGACAGTAATCTGAGGGAGTATAGAGAGAGACAGTAATCTGGGGGAGTATAGAGAGAGAGACAGTAATATTAGGGAGTATAGAGAGAGACAGTAATCTGGGGGAGTATAGAGAGAGACAGTAATCTGGGGGAGTATAGAGAGAGAGACAGTAATCTGGGGGAGTATAGAGAGAGAGACAGTAATCTGAGGGAGTATAGAGAGAGAGACAGTAATATTAGGGAGTATAGAGAGAGACAGTAATCTGGGGGAGTATAGAGAGAGACAGTAATCTGGGGGAGTATAGAGAGAGACAGTAATCTGAGGGAGTATAGAGAGAGAGACAGTAATCCGAGGGAGTATAGAGAGAGAGACAGTAATCTGGGGGAGTATAGAGAGAGAGACAGTAATCTGGGGGAGTATAGAGAGAGAGACAGTAATCTGGGGGAGTATAGAGAGAGAGACAGTAATCTGGGGGAGTATAGAGAGAGAGACAGTAATCTGGGGGAGTATAGAGAGAGAGAGTAATCTGGGGGAGTATAGAGAGAGACAGTAATCTGGGGGAGTATAGAGAGAGAGACAGTAATCTGGGGGAGTATAGAGAGAGAGACAGTAATCTGGGGGAGTATAGAGAGAGAGACAGTAATCTGGGGGAGTATAGAGAGAGACAGTAATCTGGGGGAGTATAGAGAGAGAGACAATAATCTGGGGAAGTATAGAGAGAGAGAGTAATCTGGGGGAGTATAGAGAGAGAGACAGTAATCTGGGGGAGTATATATAGAGAGAGTAATCTGGGGGAGTATAGAGAGACAGTAATCTGAGGGAGTATAGAGAGAGAGACAGTAATATTAGGGAGTATAGAGAGAGAGACAGTAATCTGGGGGAGTATAGAGAGAGACAGTAATCTGAGGGAGTATAGAGAGAGAGAGTAATCTGGGGGAGTATAGAGAGAGAGACAGTAATCTGAGGGAGTATAGAGAGAGAGACAGTAATCTGAGGGAGTATAGAGAGAGACAGTAATCTGGGGGAGTATAGAGAGAGAGACAGTAATATTAGGGAGTATAGAGAGAGACAGTAATCTGGGGGAGTATAGAGAGAGACAGTAATCTGAGGGAGTATAGAGAGAGAGAGTAATCTGGGGAGTATAGAGAGAGACAATAATCTGAGGGAGTATAGAGAGAGAGAGTAATCTGGGGGAGTATAGAGAGAGAGACAGTAATCTGAGGGAGTATAGAGAGAGAGAGACAGTAATCTGAGGGAGTATAGAGAGAGACAGTAATCTGGGGGAGTATAGAGAGAGAGACAGTAATATTAGGGAGTATAGAGAGAGACAGTAATCTGGGGGAGTATAGAGAGAGACAGTAATCTGAGGGAGTATAGAGAGAGAGAGTAATCTGGGGAGTATAGAGAGAGACAGTAATCTGGGGGAGTATAGAGAGAGACAGTAATCTGAGGGAGTATAGAGAGAGAGAGTAATCTGGGGGAGTATAGAGAGAGACAGTAATCTGAGGGAGTATAGAGAGAGACAGTAATCTGGGGGAGTATAGAGAGAGAGACAGTAATCTGAGGGAGTATAGAGAGAGAGACAGTAATATTAGGGAGTATAGAGAGAGACAGTAATCTGGGGGAGTATAGAGAGAGAGAGACAGTAATCTGGGGGAGTATAGAGAGAGAGACAGTAATCTGGGGGAGTATAGAGAGAGAGACAGTAATCTGGGGGAGTATAGAGAGAGACAGTAATCTGGGGGAGTATAGAGAGAGAGACAGTAATATTAGGGAGTATAGAGAGAGAGACAGTAATCTGGGGGAGTATAGAGAGAGAGACAGTAATATTAGGGAGTATAGAGAGAGACAGTAATCTGGGGAGTATAGAGAGAGAGACAGTAATATTAGGGAGTATAGAGCGAGACAGTAATCTGGGGGAGTATAGAGAGAGAGAGACAGTAATATTAGGGAGTATAGAGAAAGACAGTAATTTGAGGGAGTATATA
Organism: Notolepis coatsorum; assembly: GCF_963971535.1. Lineage (NCBI taxonomy): Eukaryota > Metazoa > Chordata > Actinopteri > Aulopiformes > Paralepididae > Notolepis > Notolepis coatsorum. Next base: position 161,910,330 of record NC_140170.1, on the reverse strand, counting down.
GATACAGTAATCTGAGGGAGTATAGAATAGAATAGAATAGAAATACTTTTATTATCCCGTGGGAAATTTGACACTGCAAATCGTTCAACATTTAAACATTTAGACAGGACAGGTCACGAATTAGAATAATAACACAAATCAATCAAGTTGCCTAGAATAAGAGTAGAGTAAAATAGAATAAAAATGAAATAAAATATACAGAAATAAATACAGTAAAAATACACTGAGCATGGGGGAAGGGGGGGGGGGTACAGGTAGTAAAAAACAACACAGCAGTGTAAACAATTTGGTCAATATAATTTAACTATCTAACTAAATGAAATATATATTCACAGTATTCACAGTGTCACATAAGGTGCAGTATGCTTCAGGTAGTGTATTGTCCTCCTTGGGTTCCTATTAATCCAAGGTCAATGTCTGGCAGCCGTTGCTGCCCCCTGTTTTGGAGCCTGGAGGCCGCTAGTCGCGGCCTCCTGCCACTATTGAGCTGCCGCTCTGTGCTCAGTGATGCAGTGAGGCACAGTGATGCATTGTATAGTCTGATGGCTGTTGGAATGAAGGACTTCCTGTGCCGTTCAGTGCTGCATTTGGGTAGTGTGAGCCTAGCACTGAACATGCTCCTCCTGTCAGCCAAGTCTGTGTATAGTGGGTGGGTGGGGTTTTCCCTGATGGCCTGGAGCTTAGCAAGGCTCCTCCTCTCCGCCACCCTCGCTAGAGAGTCCAGCTCCACCCCAACCATGCTGCTGGCCTTCCTGACCAGCTTATCCAGCCTGGTTGTGTCCACTGCTCTCAGTCCGCTGCCCCAGCAGGTCACAGCATACAAGAAGGCGCCCGCCACCACCGACTCATAGAACATCCTCAACATCCTTGTACAGACATTGAAGGATCTCAGCCTTCTGAGGAAGTAGAGTCGGCTCTGGCCCTTCTTGTATAGTGCCTCTGCATGTTTTGACCCGTTCAGTTTGTTGTCGATGTGCACACCAAGGTATTTGTACACCTCCACCATGTCCACATCAACTCCCCTGATGGAAACGGGGGTCACAGGTGCACTCCTCCTCCTCCCCAGCTCCACAACCAGTTCCTTGGTCTTCGCCACATTTAGCTGCAGGTGGTTTTTATCGCACCATGTGACGAAGTCCACTACCAGTTCCCGGTATTCCCTCTCGTCACCGTCCTTTATACATCCCACTATCGCAGAGTCATCAGAAAACTTCTGAAGGTGGCAGGACTCTGACCGATAGTGGAAGTCGTTGGTGTAGACAGTGAAGAGGAAGGGAGAGAGGACTGTCCCCTGCGGGGCCCCGGTGTTGCTGACCAGTCTGTCTGACACACAGCTCCGTAGGCGCACGTACTGTGGTCTGCCCGTCAGATAGTCCACAACCCAGGACACCAGGGGGGCCTCTACTTGCATCGCCTCCAACTTCTCACCCAGCAGCCCAGGCCTTATGGTTCAAGTTTCAAGTTTCTTTAATAGTTGTCATACAGAAGTACAGAATACTTTTATACAAAATGCTTCTTACTGTTACGCTCCAGAGACTGTGCTAGACAAGATAAGTATGAAATAACATAGTATAGCATGTAAATTAGAAGTAAAAAATGAGGTCACAGTGTTCAGTATAGACATATGTACAATGTTCGATGCAGAATAGACGTAACTGAGTTACCATATAATATACAATATTATATGCAGTGTACTAATATACAATACTATATAGTGCAAAGCAGAAATGGGATGAGGTACAATTTAGGTACAATTTACAGTAAGGTGTACGAGTTGTAGTGCAAATCCTTTATCAATAAATATAAAGTGTGTTTAGGTGATCTAAAGTGTGGAGAGTGGGTGCTGCAGTGTGTTTGTTTGTTTAAAGTGAGTGTGTGCGTGTGGATGTGTGTGCTGTGTGCATTTGATGGTTGTTGTGTAGTGTTTATTGTTCGTTGAGCAGCCTGATGGCCTGGGGATAGAAGCTTCTTCTGAGTCTTTCTGTGCTCGCCTTGAGACTCCGGTATCGCTTGCCTGACCGCAGCAGTTCAAAGAGGCAGTTGTTCGGGTGGCTGGAGTCCTTGATGATTCTCTTAGCCTTACCCCTGCACCGCTTGTTGTAAATGTTCTGGAGGGTGGGGAGCCCCCCTCCAATTGTGCGTTCGGCTGAACGTGTCACTCTTTGTAGTCTGCTTCGGTCTTGTGCAGTGCTATTCCCAAACCAGGAGGTGATGTTGCCAGTCAGTATGCTCTCTATTGTACATGAGTAGAAGTTCTTAAGGATCTTCTGACTGACTTGGAACTTCCTTAGGCGCCTGAGGAAGTAGAGGCGTTGTCGTGCCTTCTTCACAACACTGTCAATGTGTGTGGTCCATGTCAAGTCCTCGGATATGTGGGCTCCGAGGTACTTAAAGCTGTTCACTCTCTCAACCGGTGGCCCGTCGATGCTGAGGGGGCTGTAGTCCTTGACCCCCGACCTCCTGAAGTCCACAATCATCTCCTTTGTTTTGCTGACGTTCAGGGAGAGGCTGTTCTCCTGGCACCATCCCGCCAGGACCTTGACCTCTTCCAGGTAGGCCCTCTCGTCGTTTGCAGAGATCAGGCCCACCACTACTGTGTCGTCAGCAAATTTGATGATTGTGTTGTTGCTCCGCTGTGCCACACAGTTGTGTGTGTACAGGGAGTAGAGGAGGGGACTCAGAACACAGCCCTGGGGGGCCCCTATGTTGAGGGTGATGGATGAGGAGGTGCAGTTGCCTGCTCTCACCACCTGGGGTCTGCCCGTCAGGAAGTCCAAGACCCACTGGCAGAGGTCATAGTTCAAGCCCAGGTCCCTGAGCTTGGCTATGAGTTTGGAGGGGACTATGGTATTGAATGCCGAGCTGTAGTCGATGAATAGCATTCTCACATAGTTCCCCTGCCTCTTGTCCAGGTGTGATGCTGCTGTGTGCAGCACATGGGCTATGGCGTCCTCCGTGGACCTGTTGGGGCGGTATGCAAATTGCAAAGGGTCCAGGTTGATGGGGAGGGAGGAGCAGATGTAGCCCTTTACTAGCTTCTCAAAGCACTTCATGGCTATGGAGGTGAGAGCTACAGGGCGGTAGTCGTTGAGGCAAGCAGGCTTGGATTTTTTAGGTACAGGGATAATAGTGGACTTCTTCAGGCAGGTGGGGATGACAGCCTGTTCTAAGGACAGGTTAAATATGTCAGTGAATACCGGGGCCAGTTGGTCGGCACAGACTTTTAGGACGCGGCCGGGGATGCCGTCCGGTCCTGCTGCCTTCCTGATATTCACTTTTTTAAAGGTCCGCCTCACCTCATGCTCTGTTACCCCAAACACTGAGTCTCCATCAGCAGACCCCCCCCCCATTTCCGTGGCTTGTAGGCTGGTGTTGTTATTACCAGCCTCAAACCTCGCATAGAAGGTATTGAGATCATTTGCTAAGGAGATGTCACTGTTCAGTTTGAGGGAGGTGCCTTTGTAGTCTGTATCAAAAGCACTGGAGAAGTCAAAGAACATGACTCTCACAGTGCTCCCCGGCTTGTCTAGGTGAGTGCAGGCTCGGTTCAGCAGGTAGATGACAGCATCCTCTACCCACAGTCGGGGCTGGTAGGCGAACTGGAGTGGGTCTAGGTGGGGTTTGGTCACCGGGCGGAGTTGCTCCAGGACTAACCTCTCCATGGTCTTCATTATGTGAGAGGTTAGAGCCACCGGCCTGTAGTCCTTGGACGTGCTGGGACGCGGGCACTTAGGGACAGGGACCACACAGGAGGTTTTCCACAGAGAGAGAGACAGCAATATTAGGGAGTATAGAGAGAGACAGTAATCTGAGTAATACTTTGAGGGGGAGGAAGAGAAATAGGAAGGATAGGAACATCTAATTAAACATTTATTTTTTAAAGCTCCTCTTCTTTATGCCCATACATGTAGCAGGTATGGAAACAGAGTTGTGAGTGAGAGCGGGAGGCTTAGAGAGGGACAGTCCAGCCTGGGTTGAACAGAGGCGAGAGATTATCCTGCAGTGAACACCAGCATAATCCAAACTCTGTTATGGTCACACATCAAAGTTCATCTGAAGGTCACTTGCTAATCTCTCAACACTGTCTCACACTCTCTGCCCAGGACCCCCCCTCACCCCCCCCCCCCCATCTCTCTTTCTCTCTCTCTCTCTCTCTTCTCTCTCTCTCTCTCTCTTCTCTCTCTCTCCTCTCTCTCTCTCTCTCTCTCTCTCTCTCTCTCTCTCTCTCCTGAACCTCTCCTATTTTAGTGTGTTCCTCTTAGCATTTCTTGCCCTCTTGCGTAAAGATGAAACCTCTGTTAAGATCTGTTGAACCTCT
>NC_140170.1:161828353-161905812 GCF_963971535.1 Notolepis coatsorum | reverse complement strand
TCTATCTCTCTTTCTCTCTCTCCCTCTCTCTCCTTCTCTCCCTCTCCCCCTTCTCTCCTTCTCTCTCACTCTCTCTATCCTCTCTCTCCCCCCCCCTCTCTCCCTCTCTCTCTCTCTCCTCTCTCTCTCTCTCTCTCTCTCTCTCTCTCTCTCTCTCTCTCTCTCTCTCTCTCGCTCGCTCCCCTCTATCTCTCTTTCTCTCTATTTCCCTCTCTCTCCTTCTCTCCCCACTCTCTCCCTCTCCCCCCTCTCTCCTGTCTCTCGCTCGCTCACTCTCTCTATCCTCTATCTCTCTCCCTCTCTCTCTCTCTCTCTCTCTCTCTCTCTCTCTCACTCTCTCTCTCTCTTCTCTCGTCTCCTCTCTCTTCTCTCTCTCTCTCTCTCTCATCTCTCTCTCTCTCTCTCTCTCTCTTCTCTCTCTCTGCTCAGCACCAGCTCTGGAACGCAGGGGTGGAGGAGGATGAGTAGGAGGAGATCCAGAGAGAGAGAGAGAGAGAGAGAGAGAGAGAGAGAGCGAGAGAGAGAGAGAGACGAGAGAGAGAGAGAGAGAGATGGCTAGTACAGAATTGGAAAACAAAGGGCCAATGGACAGAGCGGCCCAGGGGGGGGGGGGGGGGTCGTAGCGTACGTGAGTGTTCATACACGCGAGTGGTGCATGCGCTCACAACACACACTGACTACCCACACGTACAAATACATACACACTGACTACCCACACGTACACACACACACACGAACACTGTGTCCAGTCCTCAGTGCACCCACAGCCCTCTCACACGCCTTGTGCCTCCTGCCCTTCCTCGCCTTATAAACCTTACGCCAGGAGGCCTGATGTGAAGCACGAGGAGTATTTATTTACTCCAACCCCTCTTCTTTAAACACCCGTAAAGGTTTACAAGCCGTGACAGAGAGGAGTGAAGAAGCTCACCACCGAGATGAATTTCACATTACCTGGAGGGGCTGGGGGGGAGGGTGGACGGAGGGGCGGGTGCACATGACAGTTTAAAGCCGGCCAGGGCGAGGTCACGCATAGATCTACAGTATGACAACGCTCAGGGACGAACCACCTGGGTAGTGAAAGACTCTCTGGCTGCAGCGTTTTAAAGGCAGCTCAATATGGGATTGTTCAAACAGAGGACGAGCATCGTTGAGCGTGTATGAGCTCTGAATCAACATAAAGACCACCTGCCTACTAGTTTTGGGCTAAATCGGAACAAACACAACAAAGGAGGCCCATTGCAATACGCCCAACCTGGAGGGGCTTCCGACCACAATCATCTATTCACTCTCTGTCCCCATTCAGCTTTGAATAGGATTCAATGGCCACATCTGTTGATGTGATGATGGCTATTAGCTATATGAATTTGCCTATACAGGACACCGGGCCAACACACGAGAGGGACAGGAGGTTTTACATGGTCGTTGAGCCATTGCTTTCCAGTGTGAATGCTGCTGTGTTGTGTATCTCCGAGCCCAGGCAGAGAGTAGGTAGGCCACATCTTCAGCTCACTATTCCTTCACCATATAGAATTAGACAGGAGACCAACAACAACAACAACAACAACATCTGTTGGCGTATTTAACTTCAGTCAGGAATCCATTTTGAGCTGTTAGTGGCACTTGTTGTTGTCGGCCTCCTGTCTGATCCTATGGTGAAGGAATAGTCTGCTCAAGCAGCTGTGAGACTGGATCTGCCTCTTTAGTCCCTGGTGAAGGATCCCTGAATTACTGCTGGCTCTGTTCCCTGGAGACCCTCTGGCTGTCTGTCAGTCGCATGAGCTCCACGACCCTGCAAGTTCACCTTCCCTGGCATGAGCTCTGTGACCCTGCAAGTTCACCTTCCCTGGCAGGAGCTCTATGACCCTGCAAGTTCACCTTCCCTGGCATGAGCTCTGTGACCCTGCAAGTTCACCTTCCCTGGCATGAGCTCCACGACCCTGCAAGTTCACCTTCCCTGGCAGGAGCTCTATGACCCTGCAAGTTCACCTTCCCTGGCATGAGCTCTGTGACCCTGCAAGTTCACCTTCCCTGGCATGAGCTCCACGACCCTGCAAGTTCACCTTCCCTGGCAGGAGCTCTATGACCCTGCAAGTTCACCTTCCCTGGCAGGAGCTCTGTGACCCTGCAAGTTCACCTTCCCTGACATGAGCTCCACGACCCTGCAAGTTCACCTTCCCTGACATGAGCTCTGTGACCCTGCAAGTTCACCTTCCCTGACATGAGCTCCACGACCCTGCAAGTTCACCTTCCCTGGCAGGAGCTCTATGACCCTGCAAGTTCACCTTCCCTGGCAGGAGCTCTGTGACCCTGCAAGTTCACCTTCCCTGGCAGGAGCTCTATGACCCTGCAAGTTCACCTTCCCTGGCAGGAGCTCTGTGACCCTGCAAGTTCACCTTCCCTGGCAGGAGCTCTGTGACCCTGCAAGTTCACCTTCCCTGACATGAGCTCTGTGACCCTGCAAGTTCACCTTCCCTGGCAGGAGCTCCATGACCCTGCAAGTTCACCTTCCCTGGCAGGAGCTCTATGACCCTGCAAGTTCACCTTCCCTGGCAGGAGCTCTGTGACCCTGCAAGTTCACCTTCCCTGGCATGAGCTCCACGACTCTGCAAGTTCACCTTCCCTGGCAGGAGCTCTGTGACCCTGCAAGTTCACCTTCCCTGACATGAGCTCTATGACCCTGCAAGTTCACCTTCCCTGGCAGGAGCTCCACGACCCTGCAAGTTCACCTCCCCTGGCAGGAGCTCTGTGACCCTGCAAGTTCACCTTCCCCCACTGGGAGCTATGAACTGTGAGACGGGCCTGCTCAGGGTCCGGGAGTAATGGTATAGGATTACATTAATGCAAGTACAAATCAAATAAAGTACTACTTAACGCAGCCTGTTAATAGTTTCTATGTAAAGGATATATATATATATTATGGATATATTTAGCTGATTTGATGACACTTTAAGTCAAGATGTGGGGCTTTGCACTATGTTCCCAATTAAATGTGAATTGACTGCCACCTTGTGGTGCATTCCCACAGGGTTTTGGTGAAAGGCACAGAATACCACAAAGCACACACATTCTTATTTGTGTTTCTTATTTGATGTCTTGCACTATGACAATACACACAACATCTGCAACATGTAGAATACTCACGTGTAACAGTGCTAATCAGATGTATGTACAGATTTGTAGTATGTACACAGTGATATAGGTATAAAGACAGTATGGTCTTTGTATGTATACACATGTATGCACACACACACACACACACACACACACACACACACACACACACACACACACACACACACACACACACACACACACACACACACACACACACACACACACACACACACACACACACACACACACACAAATACTGCTAATTTCAAAAGGATGTATTTTTAATTTATTTTTTAATTTATCCATTATTTATCCAGGAATGTCCCATTGAGATACAAGATATCTTCTTCTGTTCTGACCAACATGGCACACAACAAGTTTCATGTACAAACAACTTATTCTTGAGAAGTATGCCGTGGATGGTTAACCATGTGTTTCGAAACTAATTGATTAGATCAATTGTAAAAAAAAAAATATTGATTTGATTTAGATTGTTCGTTATTATTATCTTTTTTTTTATTTTTATTTTATTTTTTTTGTATTTATTTTTTTTATTATTTTTTAAACAAACATATAAACAAACATGACAACACACGATAAGATATACAAGCATTAATTGTCAGGGCACATCCAATGAGTTCACATTTTAGTTAGTTAATTTATTTATTTTTTATAACAAAGATCAGCGATATATTTAAGATGGTGCACTGGGTTAGGGCATTTACAAGCTTGTAGCTTCAGCCCTAACCTTTTCGGCCAACTTGTAATTTGATTTGTGTGTGTGTGTTTTTTTTTGTACATGCTAAATGGCTCGAAAAATAAACTTCATTCAATCATTCATTCAAGTGCTAGGTGCTGGACAGAAAAACAAGTTCCTTAAATGTGTCTCTTTATCTTTATGTATGTCTGTGCTGGGGGGGGGGGGGGGGGGCTAGCAGAAGAAACATTTCACTCTCGGTGTACTTCTATAATGTGTATGTGATAAACTTGGAGCACATACTCAATGATACCTCGCGGAAAAAAATCTAATCTACGAATTCCAATCTGGCTTCAGAACATCCCACTCCACTGACACATGCCTTCTCTATTTAAACGACCACATCAAACAAGAGGTGGACGCGGGCAAATACTGCGGCATGGTCATGCTGGACCTACAAAAGGCCTTCGACACTGTCAATCACACCATTCTGATTGACAAGCTAAAAGCAATTGGTTTTGATAGTCTATCAGTGAGCTGGATGCAATCCTACCTGGAGGGGAGAGAGCAGATGGTGGAGGTAAACGGTACCCTATCCCCCCCCCCCCTCACAGTAAGCTGTGGTGTTCCACAAGGAAGCATACTAGGTCCGCTACTGTTCCTAATTTATGCAAATGACATGTCGTCAGCTTGTGACTGCAACTTGTTCCTGTTTGCGGACGACTCAGCCCTGCTGGTCTCTGACAAGAACAAGTTACAGGTTGAAAAAACCCTCAGCTCAGAACTAGGCAAAATCTGCATATGGCTCGCTGATAACAAACTATCATTACACATGGGCAAAACAGAGTCCATTCTCTTCGGTTCAAATAACAAACTCAGCCAGACCGACGGCTTCTCAGTTACAGTGGGTGACAATATTGTCACAAGGAAAGAAGATATTACCTACCTGGGTTCCATCCTAGAGGCAAATCTTTCCTGTGACAAAATGGCATCCAATGTAATAAAAAAAGTCAACCAACGAACTCGATTCTTGTACCGGATCTCCTCACTGGTAAACAAGAATACCATGAATACTCTGGCAGGAGCACTCATTCAAGGGTACTACGACTATGCGTGCACCTCATGGTACCAAAGCACCTCAAAGGCGCTAAAAACAAAATTACAAACATCTCAAAACAAACTGGTCAGACTACTGCTTGACCTTACTCCTAGAACCCACCTCACCCCTGCCCACTTTGACAACCTAGGATGGCTTAGAGTAGACGACAGAGTACAGCAACTTGCAATGGGCCTGGTCTACAAGATACACTACACGACCAAGGTACCCATGTACATGTCAAAATACTTCCCAAAGGTCAGTGAATACCACGATCACAACACCAGAGGGAGCTCCACAAATCATGTTAAACCCAGATTCGGCTCAAACAAGGGACTAAACACGTTTCGCAATTATGCCACATCAATGTGGAACGCCCTACCCAAAGCTGTAAAGGAATGTGAATCACTACCCACTTTCAAAAACACTCTCAAAAAACACCTACGGGAGACTGCAATTCGAAACTGGCCCCTGTAAATGTCCTAACACAACCCCCTCCAATGTACAGTAAATTACCAAGTATGGTCTTGTCAATATTCCAATGTACAGTTTTGTTTGTACAGTTGTACAGTGTCCCCCACCCACCCCTCCTACCCAACCTCCCCCCACTCCTACCCCCCCTCCCACCCAACCACCTCCAATGTACAGTCCCCCCCACCCCCCCCCCACCTACCCAATCCAATGTACAGTTTCTACGTCAAATGTATATACTCTTTTTTTCTGGACTCTTTTTGTATCACAAACAGTACTGTATTTGCAAATCTGGTATGTCATAAATGTATAGATGTAGCAGTACTGTCTATCTGTATGTCATGTATGTCATATATGTTACGATGAATTGAAAATGGGGGACCCTGATGTAAACAAGACGAAAGTCTTTCTCTGGTTTGCACCCCCTTAACAATTGTATGTATTGAGCTGTACTGTACTGTACCCATTCTGCAATCTGTTAATAAAGTTTTCAATCAATCAATCAATCAATCAATCAATCAATCAATCAATCAATCAATCAATCAATCAATCAATCAATCAATCAATCAATCAATATTGATGTTTTCATAATATATCTCAGAGACATAACAACAATGACCACCAGGGGGCAGTGTATGACAACAGAATAAAATCCCAAAACAGAGGTCAGATAAAAGATGCATGAGTAGGCGGCCTACTGTCTGTATTTATGACACTATTAAACAAATGCTGCTCCCAGACATCATTCCTTACTGAGATGAGGTAACACAAACACTTTACTATCACTGAGGGGAAATCGTTAGTTGCAGCCCTACATGGAAATTAATAGAAGAGAAAGTATTGATTGATTGATTGATTGAAAACTTTATTAACAGATTGCAGAATGGGTACAGTACAGTACAGCTCAATACATACAATTGTTAAGGGGATGCAGACCAGAGAAAGACTTTCGTCTTGTTTACATCAGGGTCCCCCATTTTCAATTCATCATATAACAAATAAACATAAACAATAACTAAGTCATTTTACAACAATAATTATCATACTTTGCTGTACAGCTTTTTCACAATGACACAACATCATGTATCATACCACTTTTAAGATCATAGTGTATAGGCGTAAAATGTTGAACATTGAAAATTGTGCATAATGAACGACACAACTGTTATAACAACATTATAATCATCATAATCAAGGCTATGATGCCTTATAATATGATTACAAGCCACTCAAATGAGTAGTGAAATAGCCTTACTCACTTTAGTGCCTTGTAATCACACTATAAGGTATTATTTCAATGATCATATTGCATTATTATACATTATCTACATTTTGAGTGTTGTTATAAAATAGTATACCTGTCAGTCAGTGTGTATTTAGAATTATATGCTACTGAAATTGTGCTTTCAGTAGTTCCAAGCTTACACCAGTGACTTCACAAACACACAGAACAAGTTTACAGTTTTTCATTTGCATACAGTAGAATGAGCAAAGCCACAAGGCAGCAGCTCGGGGAGGATGCACAAAGGACACTATAAAAGAAGGAAGGGTCATTACATCAGAACACCAGCTTTCTATAACAAGGAATCTATAAAAGAAGGAAGAGTCATCACGTCAGAACACTAGCATTCTATACCAAGAAAACTATAAATGAAGGAAGGGTCATCACGTCAGAATACCAGCATCCTATACCAAGGAAAGTATAAAAGAAGGAAGAGTCATTACATCAGAACACCAGCGTTCTATGCTCTGCTTGGTGCCAGTTTTAGTATTGAAGCCTATGGCAGATACATGGAGAAGCAAAATATACAAGCTATCTGAGGAAATATACATCAACCAATATGAAACGTTAACTAGTTAACAATGCAACAAATTGCAGATGCTTCTGACATCTGAGGTAATAACCCGTCTAAACGACAGGTCATAAATGAGGAGATGGGGATAATGTTTTCACACTTGGCAACAATGTGAAATTTCCTCTCTGCCCTTGACCCATCCCGTCGTCCTTCCCCCCAAGGGCAGCAGGGAGCAGACATGGGCTGCAGCGTGGGGCCGCGCCCGGGGACCAATCCAAGTGCTCCTGTCCGTCTCCATTGGGTTTATCTCTTCTTCTGGAGGGGAAACCCTTGTGAGCACGGGGGAGAACATGCAAACTCCACACAGAAAGGCCCGGGAGATACCCCACCTGGGTACCTGGCAATCTGGCAACCTGGTTCCCAAGAGGGATTCAAACTCAGGACCTTCTTGCTGTGAGGCGACAGTGTTAACCACTACATCACCACGCCGCCAAGTGGAGGTTTGGGCAAACTAGAGACCCCAATTGACCTATCTTAAACCCACCGCCCTTTTTTATTGGTCCTCCAATCACAACTGTTGCTTCGAGAGGGGTTTGAGATAGGTCAATTCCAAAGGGAAGAAAAAAGGGTGAGATATCCTGGGTCAATTAGTATAGACTGAAGAAATTCAAATGGTATTTACGGCAGACTAGCACCTGTTGTGGCCCCTGTGTTGTGGCCCCTGTGTTGTGGGCCCTGTGTTGTGGGCCCTGTGTTGTGGCCCCTGTGTTGTGACCCCTGTGTTGTGACCCCTGTGTTGTGACCCCTGTGTTGTGGGCCCTGTGTTGTGACCCCTGTGTTGTGACCCCTGTGTTGTGACCCCTGTGTTGTGGGCCCTGTGTTGTGGCCCCTGTGTTGTGACCCCTGTGTTGTGGGCCCTGTGTTGTGGGCCCTGTGTTGTGGGCCCTGTGTTGTGGCCCCTGTGTTGTGACCCCTGTGTTGTGACCCCTGTGTTGTGACCCCTGTGTTGTGGGCCCTGTCTTGTGGGCCCTGTGTTGTGACCCCTGTGTTGTGACCCCTGTGTTGTGACCCCTGTGTTGTGGGCCCTGTGTTGTGACCCCTGTGTTGTGGCCCCTGTGTTGTGGCCCCTGTGTTGTGACCCCTGTGTTGTGACCCCTGTGTTGTGGCCCCTGTGTTGTGGCCCCTGTGTTGTGACCCCTGTGTTGTGACCCCTGTGTTGTGACCCCTGTGTTGTGGGCCCTGTGTTGTGACCCCTGTGTTGTGACCCCTGTGTTGTGACCCCTGTGTTGTGGGCCCTGTGTTGTGACCCCTGTGTTGTGACCCCTGTGTTGTGGCCCCTGTGTTGTGACCCCTGTGTTGTGACCCCTGTGTTGTGACCCCTGTGTTGTGACCCCTGTGTTGTGGGCCCTGTGTTGTGGCCCCTGTGTTGTGGGCCCTGTGTTGTGGGCCCTGTGTTGTGACCCCTGTGTTGTGACCCCTGTGTTGTGACCCCTGTGTTGTGACCCCTGTGTTGTGGGCCCTGTGTTGTGACCCCTGTGTTGTGACCCCTGTGTTGTGGCACCTGGGTACGTCCTTATTTTCCATGTCCACTGCACTGAGTTCCTCCTACACACAATGGCGGCATGTCCTCTCTCCTGACACAGGAAGCACCTGAGTAGGGATTGCACACATGGTCCGTTAACTTACATCATCTAGGAAAACCCTTTTTGGCAACTGCTCTGCAAAAACACAACAAAACTGACTCAGAGTCAGCCTTCTCTCCGAGGTTGTTGCATCTTGTTTAGTCTCCTGACCTCACAAACACTCTCAGTGCTTCTTTAAACCTGTCCAGATCCAATGATAACGGAATGACTCCCAATGAACGATCGGTAGGAGAGAGGAAAAAGGTGCTGATGAACCATTATAGTTTTACACATTAAAAAGATCCTCCTTGTTGCACTGTGGCAGACTCTGTCACAACCAGTTCACTCCCTGTCACCCTCACGGATTGTTGAGAGTTTCCTCAGTTTTCCTCTGGATTCTCTCCACCACTTTGTGTGGATTTGCAAAAGAATTGCAGATGTCCCTCTCCACTACATTCAGACCTTGGCTACTACATAAGACACTTTATTAACTTTTATTGTATTAGATTTAATTATTTTCTTTGTATTGTAAGTAAGTAAGTAAGTAAGTAAGTAAGTAAGTAAGTAAGTAAGTAAGTAAGTAAGTAAGTAAGTAAGTAAGTAAGTAAGTAAGTAAGTAAGGTTTATTCATATAGCATATTGCATATACAGTTTCTTCCCCTTCGGATGTATATATATTTTTTATGATGTATTTTTCTTATACAGTAGGCCTACTGTATATTTGTATGTCTTGCATGTCATAAATGTCTTGATGAATTGAAAATGGAGGACCCTTATGTAAACAAGACGAACATATTTTTCTGGTCTGCATCCTCTTAGCAGTTGTTTGTATTGAGCCGTACTGTATTGTACCCATTCTGCAATCTGTTAATAAAGTTTTCAATCAATCAATCAATCAATCAATCAATCAAGCAATCAATCAATCAATCAATCAACCAATCAACCAATCAATCAATCAATCAATCAATCAAGCACCTTTCACAGACCAGGGTCACAAATTGTAGTCATACTTGTACCACTGTGTATAATACTGCACATACATTAGTTTGCATATTTACTCTGTAGCTTTGTCATATATACTCCATATAGTCACACGTTATACTGTACACTACAATGCAGTTTACTGCTCCTTTGCACTCTGATGCCAACTTCCTGTCGTTGTACTTGTACTTGTGCAATGAGATTGAATCTAATCGAATCTAATCGAATCTAATTTCCATCCTCATTCACTCGTGCCAAGTTCAAAATAACCCCTGACCTCCATCCTTCTCCCTTCACAAGCCACCCTCCTGTCTCACTGACGTAGGCCTTCCCTGGGGAAGATGTCCTCCCTGACCTCTCTAAGGGCCCTTTCTCACTCAGGTATTGGGATCGAATCACCGCCCCGGAGCACGGGGGGGAGTGTTCTCACGAGACATTACGAGACATTCTCACTCACCCCTTTTGGGATGCGAAACGGCGCTGATTCGTTTTACCCCCCGCTGAACGGGGCCAGTTGGATTAGGTGGTCTCGGAATCGGGCCGTGGGAACGGGGGGCGTGACACACACAACGTCGTTACTGTCATGCTTGCTTGAATTTTGGGCAGATAAAACCACCTCAATCAAAAACAAGCATGTGGAACCTCACAGCTCAGTGGATGAAAACATGAAGCCACATTACAAAGCACAGCACTTCTGGCTCGCATTAGGCCTGGCAATTTTTGTTTGCCATGCTATTTCTATACATTATTGTTTCTTGTTTGAATGCATTTATTTCTATTAGACCAGTGGTGCCCAACCAGTCGGCCGTGGTCGACCAGTAGATCAATGACATGTAATATAATTGCCACGAGCGATGGGATGTTAGCTGCTGGACAGGCTAAGCTAACTAGCGTTAGCCGTTAGCTTAGCGTTAGCCATTGCTGTATACTATACTTTCTTGTTCGAATGCATTTATTTCTATTAGACCAGTGGTGCCCAACCAGTCGGCCGTGGTCGACCAGTAGATCAATGACATTCAATATAATCGATGCAGCAATGTTACTAGTAAAAGGCTAAGCTAACTAGCGTTAGCCGTTAGCTTAGCGCTATTGTTAACCCTGCAAAACGCTCAAAAGCGGACTCTACAACACCATCCATTCGTGATAAAATGGGGTGGGTTATATTGACAAGGCTTGACAACAGAGGTTCAAATATAACTTCATATTTATTGGTAATTTTGTTCATTTTATATCAGCATTCAGTCTCCGCAGTAGCGTTAAGACACTTCCTGTTTACATTTTTGAACGTGACATCATCGCCTACGGCAAGCGTAAACGCTCAAAAGGCAAACCGTAAACAGAACCCGAAGCGAACCAAGACTGCAGTGTGTACACAAACTAGAGGGGGGAGAGGGGGGGGGGGTTCGCACTCTGACCCGGAATGAGGACAGTACGGGACCGGTACGGACAGAATGAGTGAGTGAGAAAGGCCCCTAAGGAGCTATGTCCTGGAATGTGGGCCTTGGTTAGGAGGTAAGGGGTGGGGGGGGGGGGGGGGGCTTCCTTTCGGGATCGTGGGCAGATCTGGCAAAGAAATGGAGAGAATAATTAGAAGTTGCACAAGATATGGAAATACACTTTACATTTACGTTTAGTCATTTAGCTGAGACTTTTATCCAAAGCTATTTACAAGTTCTGTTCAACAAGTGAGCAGGAAGGGTACAACTCTGGCAGCTAAGGGTAAGTAACATTGTTCGTCAACTTGAGTGCTACAGACTTGAGTGTATAATTTAGCATAGTAGGTAATGAAATAGGCAACAAGGTAGATTCCTTATGTAGCAGTCTGGAAAATATGGTATATTATTCAGAACTGCTGACTGTGTTTATATCCCTTTTTGTACACAAAGACATTCTAACTAGTGTCATTGATTCACACGAACAATGACACAAACGTCCCCGTCCCAAGAGCATGTGAATACGGATTATAAATGACAGTATTGATTCATATTTTACAGTGCGTCTCCCCTTGTGACTGGCGGGCGGGACCAGCAGGGGGCAGTAGCAGGCAGAGAGTGGCGGAGAGAGCTGAGAGATGATAAAGGGAGGAGGCGAGCGGAAGTCGTTCTCTTCGGCAGTGAACTTGACAACGAGAAGTCACGTCTAACGGGGGGGCTCTGGATAGCCCCGTTGCTGACTTTATGCCGGAGTGCCCCGTGGAACAGTGACGGGTGATAGGAAGTACTGGCTAGTGGATACGATATCCTAGCAGTACCAGTGTTATGATATTATGAACATTAAGTGCAGAGTCAGGCACTAAGAGTCGAGTTATACCTAGTTACAGTGAGCGGTATAGGTAGCGTGCGGCTAAGGATCACAGTAGCATTGCTCGTGTTATACCTAGTTACAGTGACGGTATAGTCTGCGTGCCAGAGACGTACGGGACATCCAAGCAGTCTGCCCGGGCGTCAACAGCTGTCTGCACCGGAGAGCAGCAGCACACCTGCTCCAGGCTGCCTGCAGGACACGGGGAGTTCTTTACCACCAGCAGAGTTCGCCCAGCACCAGCTCAGCCAGCACTGCCTCTCTGCTATAGCTCCGCCTGCTAGCACCTGCGGCGCGAGTGTTCGACGCCATCTTGCCACCAGGACGGTGGTGGAGCGGCGCGGCCGCCATTTTGGTAGAGTAAACATTAGGGCTTCGGCGCCCAGGATCTATTGCACCTTACACAGTGTGGAGCGGCCTGCGGGTGAAGTTAACGTTGCTAACTGCAGACCCCAAACATTACATTACATGCCGGCATTAGCATAGGGCTTTTGTTTTGGTAATTGTGGGCCCACACTTTTGGTTTTATTTCCTTTTCTTTGAGCGTGATACAATGTGTGTGTATTAATATTTTCCCATTCAATTAACCATTCCCTGAGGGGGGAAGTTACAGACCTGGTGCATTATAATTAAAGCCTTTTGAGGTATTATTCTGACCGTATAATTAAAGCCTGTTGAGGTATTATACAGGGTGAGGACCCAGACGTGGGTGGTGAGTCAAACACCGTGAAGTATATTATCCCTGATAGTAACCCAGAGGTGGGTGCATAATATACGTGTTTATGAGGTATTGAGTTGAACAGCAGGGGCTATAGTAGGACTTCAGCCCAATTGGCCACTAGTATTAAATAATTGTAACTGAACAGTACAATTAACATAAAGACTTGAATGGGGTTCTGTGTGCGTGTCCATTCCTGTGCCCTGCATTAACTCTTTTGGTGTGGGTAACGTATATATATGGTTAATCCCTTCCTACCCAACTCTCCCCTTTTCATTTTAAGGTTTCTAGGGTCATTGAGGGAGGGTACTGCTTGCGGGGGGAACTCAGAGTATTTGATTACAATTCAGTCACGAGGTGTGGGAGGGTCTAAGGAGCGACTGGGAGGAGTGGGAGCGTGTTGGGGAGTACTGCTGACCGCCCTGCGACAGGGAAGGAAGACCAGAGTACCAGACCAGGTTGGTAAATCCCGGGCCCCATCCACTCACACTACCAGCCTCCAGTCGACGCCCCAGGCCCAAAGACGAGGGTGCAGCCAGACAGAGTTCTGCTGTGTCCAGCTACCTCCTGACTGCCAGCAACTGTTCCCACGAAGCAGGGATAATCCACCCTGCTACACTTAGTATGAGAGTGCATACTAGTGAACAACTAGAGTTTTTTTCACTTCAGGTATTGAGTGAAGAAGTGTGTTTTTAGTCGACAACGGAAGATTGGTCGGATTTCAGCTGTCCTGACCGTGGTGGGAAGTTTGTTTCACCATTGTGGAGCAAGGATCGAGAATAGCCGGTTTCTACTTGATGACTCCCCTTTACCTTCAGGGTTCCGGTCTTAGAAGAAAATATGAATGGAAAATAGGAACAGCGAGCAGCCAGCATCGGGGACTGGCCAGATATAGATACATTACAAAGTATGGCATTTTTATTTTTATTTAACCAGGCAGGTCAATTAAGAACTAATTATTATTTTCAATGACGGCCTGGCGAGAGGACAAAAGGTCCACTGAAGGGTAACAGGGAATTTTTTTTTTAAATAAATGATAGAAAAGAGACAGATGGTACATAGATCACAGTGTGTGATTGGTGCAAGCCCTCCTCCTGACACTTCATCAAATATTCCACATTTATTATTATTATTATTATAATACAATACAGGCATGGGCTTCACAGAACATGTTTGCTAACAAAATCCGAACACTTTCTTAAGTCAGGGACACACATTGTAGGAACCAGACTTATTGAAATGAATCACAAACTTACGAGACATTTTTATAAACTGTTGTCATGTGGGGACCCACCAGAAGAGGCCCTGCGACCCATTTTGGGGTCCCGACCTGTAGTCAAGGAACCAGACTTTACATCATTTAAAGTGGTAATCCGCAAGATCCAACATCTATTGACGATAACCATCTTGAAAATTCATGCTGAGTTAGTCTTCTATTCATTCACGCTAACTACTGAGTTAGTCTTCTATTCATTCACGTTAACTACTGAGTTAGTCTTCTATTCATTGATGTTAACTACTGAGTTAGTCTTCTATTCATTCATGTTAACTACTGAGTTAGTCTTCTCTTCATTCATACTAACTACTGAGTTAGTCTTCTATTCATTCATACTAACTACTGAGTTAGTCTTCTATTCATTCATACTAACTACTGAGTTAGTCTTCTATTCATTCATACTAACTACTGAGTTAGTCTTCTATTCATTCATACTAACTACTGAGTTAGTCTTCTATTCATTCATGTTAACTACTGAGTTAGTCTTCTCTTCATTGATGTTAACTACTGAGTTAGTCTTCTCTTCATTGATGTTAACTACTGAGTTAGTCTTCTCTTCATTCATGTTAACTACTGAGTTAGTCTTCTATTCATTCATACTAACTACTGAGTTAGTCTTCTATTCATTCATACTAACTACTGAATTAGTCTTCTATTCAGTCATACTAACTACTGAGTTAGTCTTCTATTCATTCATACTAACTACTCAGTATCCTGAGTAATCGGGTCAATGAGACATTGCTTTGGAGTTTTTCAAATAAATTTGTTGGTGCTTAGAGCGCCACAAGCCGAGTGCCATAAGATAAGACAAGATCATTTTTTATTGTCCGTTGGTACAGAAATGTGTTTTGTGTCAGAACTCACAATTCTCGTATCCTGCATGTAATACATGTGAGGGATCTTCTATGATTTTATAGGCCATTCTCAATATATTTGTAGTGTAACTTTCCAGAAATGTTTGGTTGATGGATTTGCCGATTATCTGAGTATATCTGCAGAGCCGCAAGCCCAACGTCTGGGCGGGGCTTTGTGGCTTGGACTAGGTTTGAGGCAGGTATTCGTGGCTTGGACTAGGTTTGACTGTGCGTGGGCGGGGCGTCGTGGCTTGTACCTTGTTT
The DNA here is from genome assembly GCF_963971535.1 of Notolepis coatsorum. Classification (NCBI taxonomy): domain Eukaryota; kingdom Metazoa; phylum Chordata; class Actinopteri; order Aulopiformes; family Paralepididae; genus Notolepis; species Notolepis coatsorum. The sequence goes on along the minus strand of NC_140170.1, from coordinate 161,890,622 downwards.
TGATTGATTGATTGAAAACTTTATTAACAGATTGCAGAATGGGTACAATACAGTACAGCTCAATACATACAATTGTTAAGGGGATTTACACCCCTTAATGGGAAAGCATTAAACAGATCATCTGTCTAAACCTCGTAACTATATTCGCCCTCAAATCTGTGTTCATTTTTTATTTTACTGTATTGTATTCTGCATCTGTTAATAAAGTTTCAATCTGTAAGAGCCTCAAATTTCCATGTACATTTAATAAGTTGTCAGCCAGTTTCTAACCTGTAACATTCCTAAAGTAAAGGCACATGGGTAGATCAATGTCATTGAAGTTGTGTAGACAATCTTTCCATTCCTGGTAACTGTAATGCATTCTACATTGTTGGCAGTATTTATAGTATGTGGAATCTAGAGATGGAAATATGCAGCATTGCACCTGATATACAGTACTTTCTCACATGGTTGATTATCAAAACAATCGCTTATCAGTTGCAGTTAAGAGTGGGTGTCAGACAAGAGGGAAGACTGTCCGGTTTTAAACTGTGGATACCAAACAGAAGGTAAAGATTACTTTGAACTGTACAGTAACAGTAATCCAGAACTATTTCATTGCACTGTAAAGAAACTGATTTTATAGTATGTCACATCAATGTCATTCTTCTTTCACATTCTACTAAAACTGAATCAAACCATAAACAAGGTGGCCTGTTGGGATGTTAGATCCTAATGTGAAAAACTGATTTTATATGTCTGAGGAGAAGACTGGTACTCATCATCAGGTCCACAGACGGGCCTCCCATCTTCGTCTCCACAAAGTACTGGGGGGGGGGGTCTACTGTATGTGAGACATATTTCCTTTAGAGTGAAAGAAAAATGATATATATGAACAAGTATGTTGTGTGCCAGGTTTATGTGCAGTCATGGTAAAGTGAGAGGTGACAGGTGGACCACCACTTACAGTATGTCATGTGTCCAGGCAGGCCTCGGGTACAGGTCATTTTAACTCCAGCAGCCCATTACGTACCAACCCGTTTCTTTTCCCATGAATCCCTGCACAGCCACAGACACTAAACCGAAAGAAGCTTTAGCTGTCATGACAAAGATGCCATACATCCATACATCTACTTATAGATCTGTTTGATAATGTCTATAGCTCAGGAAAGGCTAAAGTAATCTTGTGTGCATTTAACATCCTGCTATCCTCAAATTTACAATTTACATTACATTTGGTTTCCTTGAGGTAAATTTCACCCCAGCAATTTAAACCTCTAGAAAATTCTTTAAATTGTAACCAAAGTTTGTGTCTGTGGTGCACAGGGTAAAACAATTAGATTTTAGAATATTTCAGATAACGTTTATCATCAACTATCTAGTTAGTATTTATAGGTACATTGAGTCCATCCTCACCTCCATCACACTATGACACGCTGCAGCCAAGGACAAAGGCAGGCTGCAGCGTGTCATCCACTCTGCTGAGAAGGTGATCGGCTGCAATCTGCCATCTCTCCAGGACCTGTTCGCCTCTCCAGAACTCTGAAGCGTACAGGTAAGATTGTGGCCGACCCCTACCACCCCGGTCACAACCTGTTTGAGTCACTCCCCTCTGGAAGGAGGCTGTGGTCCATCAGGGCCAAAACCTCACCCCACAAGAACAGTTTCTTCCCCTCTGCAGTGAGCCTCATCAACAAGGCTCGGGACCCTCACTGACACCCCCCCACTGTGTTACATTAACACACCCTACTGGACTATATACTTGCCCACTGCATTGTTACTCATTCTAATTAGTGTATATAATTGACCACATCTGCCCAGTACAGCCCTGGCCTATTCCTATTTTATTTTTTATATATGTGCTATATTTAATTTAGTTTATATCCCATATAATTTTATTCAACCTCTTATTTACTGATTCTGATGTAACTCTTAACCAGTTAATTAACAGTCTCTCCATCAATGTAATTCTAACCATATTTGCATATCTTGTATGTCACAAACTTAAATGTCCAAACCCAACCCCCTCCAATGCACAGTCCCCCCCACCCAACCCCCTCCAATGTACAGTTTTCCCCACCTACCCAACCTCTTCCAATGTACAGTTTCTTCCCCCTCAAATGTATATACTCTCTTTTTAGACTATTTTTGTATCACAAACAGTGCTGTATATTTGTAGATCTGGTATGTCATAAATGTCTAGATGTAGCAGTACTGTCTATCTGTATGTCATGTTATGATGAATTGAAAATGGGGGACCCTGATGTAAACAAGACGAAAGTCTTTCTCTGGTCTGCATCCCCTTAACAATTGTGTGTATTGAGCTGTACTGTATTGTACCCATTCTGCAATCTGTTAATAAAGTTTTCAATCAATCAATCACAAATGTAACACAAGACGATGTTGTGTATGTCGTAAACAAGGAGAGAGAGAGAGAGAGAGAGATAGCCCCCCCCCCCCCCTCATCCGCATGCGCAGTAGTGCAAAACAAGGTACACGCCACGACGCCCCGCCCACGCACAGTCAAACCTAGTCCAAGCCACGAAGTCCCGCCTAAAACCTAGTCCAAGCCACGAAGCCCCGCCCAGACGTTGGGCTTGCGGCTCTGCAGATATATGCCATTCGGAGAGTAGGCACAGATTCAGCTTGATTGTATTGGAGTGAATGCAAATAATCTCTATGGCAGATGTCTTCAAATTTTTCTTTTGGTGAACTGCCCCTTTAACAAGCACTGTGTCAAATTTGGTGGCAGTATCTCCACGTTTAAAGTGTTAAATGGGAATATTATTATACTTTTTTCAAAACAAGATCGCATGCCAGGTCCAGCTGCATTCACGCCGCCTGGTCTTGTTTAAGCACCGGGCAATGATCAACAGTTTTCTTCCAAAATTCACATTATAGTGAAGTGTTTTGGAACAAAACATATTTACCCCCCCCCCCCCCCCCCCCCCCCCCATGGAGTGTGGTTGCACCTTGTCCCAGGCTAGCTCCCCGCCATTAGCATGTCTCTTCATGTCCATTCAGGTGTCTCCTCCACTGTTGTTGATCACCCAGCTAAAGCCCCCCACCAATAACAAGGGTGGGCCCAGGAGCTTTGTTTTGAGTTCAAAGGTGTGTGTCTTGAACATGGGATTAAGGGATTATCCCTCATTACCTTCTGATTGACCAAAGAGGAGGGGCTTGGAGGGGGGGGGGGTTCTGATGTAGACCTAGAAGCGGGAGAACACATGCCACGGCAAGACACCTTTGTGAGATCATGTGAGAGGTTCCTGCATATAACGTACTTAAAGACATGCGCTCGTGTGTACGGCACATGCATGTGCACACATGCACACGCACACACATTTTAGTGTCCTCAGATCAAATCAAACAATAAGATTAAACTATTAAAAGGGCTGAGCATGCCTTCAGGGCATCTAAGAAAAGCAACGTCCTTGTTGTTACCTGTTAACAGTAAAGATATAGAACAAAATATTGCCAGCAATTTTCTTTCACACACACACACACACACACACACACACACACACACACACACACACACACACACACACACACACACACACACACACACACACACACACACACACACACACACACACACACACACACACACACACACACACACACCTATCTATCTATCTATCTATCTATCTATCTATCTATCTATCTATCTATCTATCTATCTATCTATCTATCTATCTATCTATCTATCTATCTATCTATCTATCTATCTATCTATCTATCTATCTATCTATCTATCTATCTATCTATCTATCTATCTATCTATCTATCTATCTATCTATCTATCTATCTATCTATCTATCTATCTATCTATCTATCTATCTATCTATCTATCTATCTACTATCTATCTACTATCTATCTATCTATCTACTATCTATCTATCTATCTATCTATCTATCTATCTATCTATCTATCTATCTATCTATCTATCTATCTATCTATCTATCTATCTATCTATCTATCTATCTATCTATCTATCTATCTATCTATCTATCTATCTATCTATCTATCTATCTATCTATCTATCTATCTATCTATCTATCTATCTATCTATCTATCTATCTATCTATCTATCTATCTATCTATCTATGATGACTAGACCGTTGCCCTGCAGTGTGTGGCAGCACAGTGTTCTTAGAAAGCTCTGCCTCATAATTTTGTCTCTGAGTCAAGTGAACTTTCCACACAGCAACTTGAAGAACAGAGAGAATGTGAGACACGTTTGACCTTTGACCGCTTAGCACGGGACCAGGGATTCCCTAGCGTGTGCCAGGCTGAGAGGACAGGGGGGGGGGGCATGGGCACAGCCGGGGGCTGCCAGGGAGCGTGTTGGCATCTTGTTTGCATATTATATTGCAGACAGAATGAGAGAATGAACAAGCCTGATCGCACACACACAGACATCCAGTCACACACACACACACACACACGCACGCACACACACACACACACACACACACACACACACGCACACACACACACACACACACACACACACACACACACACACACACACACACACACACACACACACACTCATCATACATGTTTATCTGCCAAGCACAACAAATACACAAAAATGTGTCTTTTAGTGACACATGCACACACTGCAGTGTTTGCATTTTGATCAGATTGAAAACAATATAATTTTTGAATCCAAGGTTTAGCAGTCTATAGGCCCTGGGCTATACTTGTCAATTGCTCTTAGTGTGAAGCCTATTATGTTTATGTATATGATCTTGCCTTGCGTGCATGTGTGAAGTAATGCTGTATAGGCTTTGTTGCGCTATCTGCTTATAATGTGTGCTTATGTCCCTTTTACGCGCCACTTGCTGCTTGCATCACCGTGGCTTTGCAACTCTGCATGTCCAAACACAATCACACCTGATAGGGCGCTTAGGGTTTGAACCTTATCGCGGGTGAAGTGGTCCCCCGCCGCCCACCTATCTCATTAACAACATACAAGAGTAAACGTCATTAAGAGGGGACATTGATCCATTCTTGTTCTAGTTTCATCAAGCACCCCCCCCACCCACGGTGACTATTACTCATTCATTCCAGTCACCACGGGCTATCAACCCCAGTCAACACTCCCCGCCCCTCCCCTGATGTTGAACCTCAATAAATAGCCATGGTCCCACAGATACGAGCAGCAGTGCATCAAACTGTTTGGCCGAAGATTGTGTGAAATTGATTGATTGTATATGGCTATCCCGTTTTTGAGGATACAAGCAATTATTCATTGTGGATTGATGTTAGGCTTGTTTTTGAGAATACGAAGACGTGTTAATTATATATAGTTTATGACTTCTTTTTTTTCTTCTTCATGAAAGTGCGACATTCCCACACCAGGATATCGATTAGATAATAAAGCCGCGCGTAAAACTCTGAAATGGTGACAACGACGTCCCACCAAAGCGCGCCGGTGGCGCTCGCCGCGGTCCTTATGGCGTGGTGGAGTTCCTGCGTGTTGGCCGAAGTAGTGACCTTCTCTAACTATTCCCTGGACAACAACGAGGTGCAGTCCAGCTTCCTCCAGCGGCGACTCCGGAGCCAGGAGCGCAGAGAGATGCAGCGGGAGATCCTCTCCATCCTCGGGCTGCCTCAGCGGCCGCGGCCGCACGTCGACACCGGACACAGTAACCTGGCGGCGCCGGTGTTCATGCTGGACCTGTACAACACGCTCTCCGTGCAGCAGGACGCGCGGCCGCCGCCGGGCTACTGGACCCAGGCGCCCCCGGCCGTGACCCCCCAGGACAGCCGCCTCCTAGACGACGCGGACATGGTGATGAGTTTCCTCAACCTCGGTATGTTTGTTTTCTTTACGCTGCATTCTATGCAGAGTCAGACCTGTTCACGAAATCCGTCGATTAATAAAAGTGATCAGTGCGCCATTAGCCTACAAGTCCGTTTTGTATGATCTGATTAATTAACTAAGCTTCCCTTGAAGCTTTATTATTAAAGTTTATTATTATTCGGGTATAGAAATCAAATCTCCCGGTTTTTATTATCAGTTGCTTTTAATGTTCCTTGTTTTATTTACATTTAAATGTGTCCATTTACCTGACGCTTTTTATCCAAAGCGACTTACAAGTTCTGTACAACTCTTTCTGCTGCTGAGTAACAATGTTCGTCAAACAGTGTTGAATTTGAGTGCATAGTAGTATAGACATAATATTAACATAGTAGGAATATTTTTTAACTTTTTGTTTAGTGTATTTAATTTAAGCCGGGTGTGTTTGTACAATTATAAACCGGAGCTATTTTGTGCAGCAGAGCTCTAGAGAGAAACATAACATTGCTCTTCCTGGGATTTCTCTGTATACACTATAAGGTGTCAAATGTGCTGTTGGCAATGAATGAGGAAAAACATACAAGTGCGATGCTCTGCTGGAACAGGAGGGTCAGACAAGGTGAACGCTGGCGAGTTAAAGGGGGATTCCGTGCATGAATGAATGAATGAAAACTTTATTTAACAGATTGCAGAATGGGTACAATACAGTACGGCTCAATACATACAATTGTTAAGGGGATGCAGACCTGAGAAAGACGTTTGTCTTGTTTCCATCAGGGTCCCCCATTTTCATTTCATATAGACATTTTTGACATACACAACATACATGACATTTATGGCATAGGGACATATAGGTATTTAGTACTGATACATTTGTGACATAAGCGGTATTCAAATATACAGTAGATCCTGACAGAGTATATACATATGATGGGGAGGGGACTGTACATTAGGAGGGGTGGGTGGGTGGGAGGGAAATATTATATATACATACGGCGGGGAGGGAATATATACATGCGGTGGGGAGGAGACTGTCTATTAGGAGGTGGTGGGGGTTTTGGGCATTTACGGTGGCCAGTTTCGAATTGCAGCCTCCCGTAGGTGCTCTTTAAGAGCGGTTTTGAATGTGGGCAGGGATTCACATTCCTTTACAGCTTTTGGTAGGGCGTTCCACATTGTTGTGGCATAATTGCGAAACGTGTTTAGTCCCTTGTTTGAGCCGAATCTGGGTTTAACATGATTTGTTGAGCTTCCTCTGGTGTAGTGGTTCTGGTATTCACTGACCTTTGGGAAGTATTTTGACATGTACATGGGCACCCCGGTCGTATAGTGTATCTTGAAGACCAGGCCCATTGCAAGTTGCTGTACTCTGTCGTCTACTCTAAGCCATCCTAGGTTGTCAAAGTGGGCAGGGGTGAGGTGGGTTCTGGGGTTCAGGTCAAGTAGTAGTCTGACCAGTTTGTTTTGTGATGTTTGTAATTTTGTTTTAAGCGCCTTTGAGGTGCTTTGGTACCATGAGGTGCACGCATAGTCATAGTACCCTTGAATGAGTGCTCCTGCCAGAGTCTTCAGGGTATTCTTGTTTACCAGAGAGGAGATCCGGTACAAGAATCTAGTTCGTTGGTTGACTTTTTTTTATTACATTGGATGCCATTTTGTCACAGGAGAGATTTGCCTTCTAGGATGGAACCCAGGTAGGTAATATCTTCTTTCCTTGTGACAATATTGTCACCCACTGTAACTGAGAATCCGTCGGTCTTGCTGAGTTTGTTATTTGAACCGAAGAGAATGGACTCTGTTTTGCCCATGTGTAATGATAGTTTGTTATCAGCGAGCCATATGCAGATTTTGCCTAGTTCTGTGCTGAGGGTTTTTTCAACCTGCAATTTGTTCTTGTCAGAGACCAGCAGGGCTGAGTCGTCCGCAAACAGGAACAAGTTGCAGTCACAGGCTGACGACATGTCATTTGCATAAATTAGGAATGCAGTCTATATGTTATCCGTGTGTCCGTTCGGTCAGCGACTCAGCGTTTGTGAACGTGCACCATTCATTCGCCCCCGGTTTGACGTCCAGGTGGCGTCATAAATGCAAGGGCTCTCCCAGAGTTCTAGCGTGGAGAGTAGGGATGGGTACCTTCACATTTGAACCGATACCGGTACCGGTACCGGTACCTGTGAATCGATACCGGTACCCAACGGTACCTTTTTTCGGTACTTTAAAAAAAAATAAAAAAAAAATATTTTTTATTAAATTTTTTTTTAACCTTTTTTTTTTTTTTTACTTCTTTCTTTTCATGTCAACGTTCACACGCACAATATATGCTTACCTAGGATTTGACTTGATTCAACAACAAAGCAGTCGGAGCAATGACAAGCCGAAAACTGTCGAAATTTAATTTACCTACCTCAGTCGCAAAAAAAAAATCCAAACTTCAAATAACTACAATTTCGACAGTTTTCGGCTCGTCATTGCTCCGACTGCTTTGTTGTTGAATCAAGTCAAATCCTAGGTAAGCATATATTGTGCGTGTGAACGTTGACATGAAAAAAAAAAGTAAAAAAAAAAAAAAAAGTAAAAAAGAAATTAATAAAAAATATTTTTTTTTATTTTTTTTTTATTTTTTTTTTTGGTTTCTCACTTGATTCGATACTCGGTAGTACCGACGTGTTTCGGTTCGGTACCTCAAAAGTACCGAATTCGGTACCCATCCCTGGAGAGACTGGTTCAGTGGTTCATTCTCACAAATACTGAGTCAACGATCCTGGGGAACAGGAAGAGGAAGACCATACTTGATTGATTGATTGAATTGATTGAAAACTTTATTAATAGATTGCAGAATGGGTACAGTACAGCTCAATACAATTGTTAAGGGGATGCAGACCAGAGAAAGACTTTCGTCTTGTTTACATCAGGGTCCCCCATTTTCAATTCATCATAACATATAACACACATGACATACAGATAGACAGTACTGCTACATCTATACATTTATGACATACTAGATTTGCAAATACAGTACTGTTTGTGATACGAAAAGAGTCCAGAAAAGAGAGTATAGGAGGTTGGGTAGGTGGGGGGGGGGGACTGTACATTGGAGGTGGTTGGGGGGGGGGGGGGGGGGGTTGGGTAGGAGGGGGGGGGGGGACTGTACATTGGAGGTGGTTGGGTGGGGGGGGGGGTTGGGTAGGAGGGGTGGGTGGGGGACACTGTACAAGCAAAACCGTATGTGAATTGTTAAAATGGGTGCCACCCCCTTTAATTATTCACTTCTATTACTATTATTATTATTATTATTAATAATACAATCTCTCTCTCTTTCTCTCCTTCTCTCCCTCTCTTTCTCCTTCTCCTTCTCTCAGTCTCTCTCCCTCCTTTTTCTCTCCCCCCCCCCATCTCTCACTCATGTATATGTATACATACTTCGTGTATATGCTGAGAGGACAGATCACGCCTCTCACTACAAACAATCACAAGTTGTCTCATATTACATTTCCAAGTGACCTTTTTGCATTGCCTTTTTTTTGTTTGTTGTTAATAGGAGTTGAATCCACGAAGTAGAAGAGAGTGATTATTTCCATTTAAGATCAACTCATTATTTGAGTGGACTAAAAGTGGCCAGTGCAAAAAGGGCAAGTCAATTACGTAAGCAGGAGTTAAAATCGACCAAACAGGAGTGATTTAATATTTAACAGTGATTTAATTTAATATTCACTCTCCCTATAGTTATTGATTCAACTATAAAAGCCAACGCAAGAGGCTATGAAATTACAAGTTATAGACAACTTAAAAAATAATGAATTGCAGTTAAGATCCTTTATACATTTGACCCGTGTTAACTTTAGGATCAATTATTCCAATGGCCTTTTTATGGTTTGCCGTCTGCCTCCTTTAGTGCAGACTGTGCACTAAAACAAACTGCATTAGCTAAGTGTTCGCCTCTCTTTCTGACGCTGAGCTCTTGGACACAGAGGCTCTTAAGGTTGTTTTTCTCTTTATTTGAGATCGGACTGTTCTGCATTCCGAGTTGTAAATGTTATGACAACATGGCTGTATCCAATTCCCCCCAGAATCCCTTCAAAGCGCAGAGAGAGAGGCTTTAGTGCGGCTTTGCTTCGCATGACTGGGATTTGGACAGACAGGCATTTCTGAACCTTCAGGGAGTGAAGACTAGTAAGATCAGGGCGCATCTACTGCACACTTATATATCGCTCAACCAATCACAGCTTGTGTGTGTGTGCATGTGCTCCCAGGTTTGACACTGTGCGTGTGTGCAGGGGTGTAGCTCCAGATTCTGGGCCCCATGAAAGAATGTATTTGTAGGCCCCCAGTGTATGCGAGCGCGCGTGAGCGCGCGAGCGAATTTTTTTTGGCAATTTTTTTATTGATGAAAACGCATAATATGGTTTTTACCTATACATTCGGATCAGCAGTTCAGCACCTGCACTGTTGGTGGGTGAGCCTAGTAAAGGATGTCGCATTGCGTTCATCTTCAATGAATGGACCAATGCAATAGTCTACCAAAGCCCCCCCTCTCTCTCTATATATCTCACACACAGACACACACACACACACACACACACACACACACACACACACACACACACACACACACACACTTCAGAAACAAACATAGTATCAATGAGAGCATCAATAATACACCTGAGTGATGTCTAGTAAAAAAAAAAGAAAAAAAAAAAATGTGGGGCCCCCCCCTCAGTGCTGGGCCCTTGGAATCATCCTAAGCTACCCCCCCCCAGCTACGCCCCTGCGTGTGTGTGCTGACATTTTGTGCGTGTTTGCATCTATGTACTGTATGTGTGTGTGAGTGTTTGTGATATGTATTTGAGTGTGTAGGGTGTAGGCTAATATGTGTGTGTGTGTGTGTGTGCACTAGTGTTGTTTTTCGATACCGATACCAGTATCAGATACTGGTTCTAAAACGATACCACGGCAAACACCTAAAATAACAGGACGCTATTGAGTATAATATTAGATGACAGAACATGGAAATATAAAATTATTTTTATTAATGAAATAACAGAAAATATTTTGACACTGTTGAAACTTCTAAAATAATTTAAAAAAAAATTCTGTTACAGCTGCTGAGCTATTATAGCAAATCTCCGTTACTGGTCAGCAGACACTGTTGACACGCCAACTACGCAAAGCTTGCGCTCTCTCTCTCTCTCACACACACACACACACACACACACACACACACACACACACACACACACACACACACACACACACACACACACACACGCACACACACACACACACACACACACACACACACTGCTCCAGTCACTCGACTCATAGAAAATCTGGCATCCGGCTACTATTCTAAAAGTATCGATACTAATGGATTATTGGACCGTTTTTAACGGCTGGGTATCAGAATACTTTTCTAGTATCTGTATATCGTGCAACCTTAGTGTGTGTGGGTGTAAATACACACATTTCTAGATTACACCATGTTTATGTCTGTCTCTGCCCATGTGCGTTTGTTTAAAGGGTGCGAGTCGAGGCGTTCGGTCACAGGTGGGGCTCGGGGGTCTTACTCAGATGTGGGCTTTCATCCAAAACCAACCGACCCACTTCCTCTTCCTCCCAACGTCCCGTCTCCTGCTCCTCCTCGCGTTTGAAATGTCCTAGTTAGAATTTTTATTTGCGCCTAGAAACATGTCAACTAACGTATTCATTTTTGAAAACATTACACATTGATTGTATGTGACTGACACAGGTGATTTAGCTTAAACTATGGATTTAACCAGCTGGTTGTACTTGTCTAAAACCTTTTCTAATCATTACCTGACCCTTACCCTAACCTTACCCTCATCCTAAACAGGAAAAAGTAATTTCCTGGATGCCTTTGTGTGTCCCAAAATGTCAAAATAGGACCTACAAAAATATTATCTACTCAAATGTACACAGAGGAGGTGTTTGACTTTCAAGACATTTGAAACCCCAACTGATTTGTCTACTAGTGTGACTAGTAGAGGGTATTACATGGTACTATTACATGGCACTAGGATACTACATGGTGGTACATGGTATTATGTTTTACTACATGGTAGTATGGGATACTACATGGTACAGGGCAATACACTGCACTACAGGGTATTATATGGCACTACATGGTAGTACAGGGTATTAAATAATGGTACTGATTGGTACTACATGGTACTACAAGGTATTACAGGGTACTACTTGGTACTCCATTTAGGGCTGGTAAAAAGACGGAAGCCCCTTTTGGACGTGCACTGGACTCCCGTTTTTTTTTTATACTTAAATTTTTATTTCCAGTTTTTTGCTTTACAAACAAAACATCCACATACAATAATACAATTGGCGGTCAAAATTATAAACGACAGTACAATAGAATTCGATAGATAAGAACTAAAAGATATAGCTGATATTAGAAAAATTAATATCGAAATCGAATGACAAGTTGACCTAAAATAAATTCACTAAAGGGGAAAAGGAAAAAACACAGCTAAACAAAAACAAAGAAAAGAGAGAAACAATGGACTCCCGGTCTTAACTGTACATTAATCTTTTTGTATTTCATTTTTTTATAATTTTTTTAAACAAACATATAAACAAACATGACAACACACGATAAGATATACAAGCATTATTAACAGTGCACATCCAATGAAATCACCATTTAGTTAAATGTCTTATACAGGATATACCCCTAATACCTGCTATCTAATACCCTATACCCTACCGTACATTAATCTGTGTGTCTGAACACAAACATGCAAATTATTCCACGCAGAGTTTACCCCCCCCAGCTCACTAGTCCTAAATCAGCGTAATTACAACCTGCCCCATGTCTGAACACAAACAGATCATTGTCTGCAGTACTATTCACACAGTGAACAAGTGAGCGTATTGATCAATATAGACTAACCATGTTCCATACACAATGACGTCGCGTACAGACGGCCAATTTCAGCTGATAGTTAAATGAAAATGCATGGGTTGTGGATGAAATGTATATTTTCATTCTCTTCAATTTCCTTCCCGTCCAAGGACAAGACACACGAGGCCTTTGTCTCGGCAACATTTGAGCGAGTTTGCGAGGTGCACCCAATATGTTTACCGGTTACATTGTGGAGGCGTGCGCCTCGAAGACTGCAGCAAAGTCGTACATTTATATTAAACGTGTGCTTCTCACAGTGTTTTAGCTTGTATGGAACAATTATTAAGTGGTCATAATTTGTTAAATAGTTCAGCCTTTGCTCAATAATGATTTGAAACGGGAGAAATATCAAGTCAAGATGATATGCTGGCCACTTTGCTTTGTTATCTGACTGAGGATGGATGAGAGATATGAAATGCTGTCAGACTGAGGATGCATGAGAGATATGAAACGCTGTCTGACTGAGGATGCATGAGAGATATGTGAAACGCTGTCAGACTGAGGATGCATGAGAGATATGAAACGCTGTCAGACTGAGGATGCATGAGAGATATGAAACGCTGTCTGACTGAGGATGCATGAGAGATATGAAACGCTGTCTGACTGAGGATGCATGAGAGATATGAAACGCTGTCAGACTGAGGATGCATGAGAGATATGAAACGCTGTCAGACTGAGGATGCATGAGAGATATGAAACGCTGTCTGACTGAGGATGCATGAGAGATATGAAACGCTGTCTGACTGAGGATGCATGAGCGATATGAAACGCTGTCTGACTGAGGATGCATGAGAGATATGAAACGCTGTCTGACTGAGGATGCATGAGAGATATGAAACGCTGTCTGACTGAGGATGCATGAGAGATATGAAACGCTGTCTGACTGAGGATGCATGAGAGATATGAAACGCTGTCTGACTGAGGATGCATGAGAGATATGAAACGCTGTCTGACTGAGGATGCATGAGAGATATGAAACGCTGTCTGACTGAGGATGCATGAGAGATATGAAACGCTGTCAGACTGAGGATGCATGAGAGATATGAAACGCTGTCTGACTGAGGATGCATGAGAGATATGAAACGCTGTCTGACTGAGGATGCATGAGAGATATGAAACGCTGTCTGACTGAGGATGGATGAGAGATACGACACACTGTTTGCTCGCCATGCGCTCACTCTACCTATAGGTGTTGCGTTGTGCCTAAACCATATTTCCATATGTCCGAACACCTCTGCCCTGGAGAATTGCATGCTGTGTGCTACATGTCCGAAAAGGCAACTCCGGGCAATGCCTGTACATTGTCCTGAGTACATGAAAGGGGCTGAAGACAAACACTACCGGTGTGGGGCTCTGGACTGAACACAAAACAGCAATTCACCTTTTATTTCGAGTCTGCTGTGCCGTATAGTAGGTGGTCTAGTAGCTGTGCCTCTTCGTGTTTTGGAAACGATGGAATCATTTTAGTTTTTACTACCCTTACTTCCTTAAAGTTCTTTAAGTAATTAACTGTGAAACGGAACGTTTGGCTTCATGCAGCCACCCTGGTATGGTGATTCCATTACAGACGCACACACACACACACACACACACACACACACACACACACACACACACACACACACACACACACACACACACACACACACACACACACACACACACACACACACACACACACACACACACACACACACACACACACACACACACACACACACACACACACACACACACACACACACACACACACACACACACACAATAAAGTCTGCTAAATTGTTTGGGGAGTTATTCAACCAGCCTTTCTTCAGTCATTGGAGCAAATAGAGAGCTGCTGCTTAGATGTATTCAAAGTCTACACACATCACACAAGCTCGTACAGAGAGAGCGAGAGAGAGAGAGAGAGAGAGAGAGAGAGAGAGAGAGAGAGAGAGAGAGAACCAGCTGAATTCCAAACCACATGTTCTAACTTCTAATACAACATCCCACTCCTCAGAAATATGTTTTTATCTTATCATATAACATGGTTTCCTAGTAACAGTGGGCCGTACAGGGTGTGGTGGTGATGGTAGTGGGTAGTGTTGGTGCTGGAACCAGGGTGAGGGTAGTGTTGGTGCTGGAACCAGGGTGAGGGTAGTGTTGGTGCTGGAACCAGGGTGGGGGTAGTGTTGGTGCTGGAACCAGGGTGAGGGTAGTGGGGTAGTGTTGGTGCTGGAACCAGGGTGAGGGTAGTGGGGTAGTGTTGGTGCTGGAACCAGGGTGAGGGTAGTGGGGTAGTGTTGGTGCTGGAACCAGGGTGATGGTAGTGGGGTAGTGTTGGTGCTGGAACCATGGTGAGGGTAGTGGGGTAGTGTTGGTGCTGGAACCAGGGTGAGGGTAGTGGGGTAGTGTTGGTGCTGGAACCAGGGTGAGGGTAGTGGGGTAGTGTTGGTGCTGGAACCAGGGTGAGGGTAGTGGGGTAGCATTACACATCTGTAACGTTATTGCACGCCGGCTGCTGGACCTGTGGACTGAATGTACTGCAGAGTCCGGGTCTGTCTTGACACCTATACTACATGTCTATCAACCACCACATGTTCTTTATACGGCCTGTTCTGTCCACTGACTGACCTCAGTTTGGACCTTGTCGTTTTAGTGCTAGGCTATTGAATTGAGACATGTATGTGTTATGGCCTGACCGGTTCCTCCTGAGAGAACACACCTGCAGAGCCTCTGAGGAACAGGCTCTCTGCCAGACCGGCTCAGTGCGGCTCACTGGAAAGGAAAGAGAGGGCAACGTGCTTCTCATCATTCTTCTATGGAAAGATCGCTGTGTTTTTATAATCGCTACGCAAGCTGCCACCATGGACTTGAGCTGATAGCTGCCACCATGGACTTGAGCTGATAGCTGCCACCATGGACTTGAGCTGATAGCTGCCACCATGGACTTGAGCTGATAGCTGCTACCATGGACTTGAGCTGATAGCTGCCACCATGGACTCAGGTTCAGCTGATAGCTGCCACCATGGACTCAGGTTGGGTTTATATAGCTGCCACCATGGACTCAGGTTGGGCTGATAGCTGCCACCATGGACTCAGATTGAGCTGATAGCTGCCACCATGGACTCAGGTTGAGCTGATAGCTGCCACCATGGACTCAGGTTGAGCTGATAGCTGCCACCATGGACTCAGGTTGAGCTGATAGCTGCCACCATGGACTCAGGTTGAGCTGATAGCTGCCACCATGGACTCAGGTTGAGCTGATAGCTGCCACCATGGACTCAGGTTGAGCTGATAGCTGCCACCATGGACTCAGGTTGGGCTGATAGCTGCCACCATGGACTCAGGTTGAGCTGATAGCTGCCACCATGGACTCAGGTTGAGCTGATAGCTGCCACCTTGGACTCAGGTTGAGCTGATAGCTGCCACCATGGACTCAGGTTGAGCTGATAGCTGCCACCATGGACTCAGGTTGAGCTGATAGCTGCCACCATGGACTCAGGTTGAGCTGATAGCTGCCACCATGGACTCAGGTTGAGCTGATAGCTGCCACCTTGGACTCAGGTTGAGCTGATAGCTGCCACCATGGACTCAGGTTGGGCTGACCTGAACACAATAGATTTCTCAACGTTTAGTTAGGTTTAGCATACAAAAAAATCCTGTTGAATAATACCATTATTTACAGTTTGTCATCTAATAAGACATTTATTATGGCTCGGTTTGGGATTGGATATGAATTATTTCTGGGTCTGGGTCCAGAATCAGAGTCAAGCCAGAGTCTGGATATACTCAAATAACAGCCGGCTACTGGCCCGCGACTGAGGAAAAACCAGTGCTGTTTTCTCTGCTGCTGTGAGTTGCACACAATACACCTGTGCTGTGTGATGCTGTTCTTTCCTTGTCTCGTTTCCACGCTGCTAGCTTTTAAATCTTATACTGTTGTTATTGCTTCTCGATTCTGATTCTGAGTCCAGTTTTGTATAAAAAGGTCGAACTCTAACGTGAACAGGGAGAGTATTGTCACAGTAAGAACGAGCAGCCTGTGTTTGTCCTGCTAAGCCGATGTCTGGGGGAGCATAAGGAGATCATACTAAGGATTTCTTTCTTCGCTCCCAAGAAAATCTCATTATCCCTCCAATTATTTTTACATCCCTCCTTGAAAAGATGCCTTTCTTCTCCCGTCCAGACTCGTGTTCGCGAGTCCGCCGCTGAAACGGCCCGGCCGACGCTTCCGCAGGGGCCTCCGTTCTGCGGTGCAACGTTTGTTTAGCGCCGCCCGTTACGGTGGTTGGGATGATCTCCTCTGGGAGGAAGGGGCCCAGGATGCACCAGGGCTGCTCCGTTATGTCCCAGGATGCACCAGGGCTGCTCCGTTATGTCCCAGGATGCACCAGGGCTGCTCCGTTATGTCCCAGGATGCACCAGGGCTGCTCCGTTATGTCCCAGGATGCACCAGGGCTGCTCCGTTATGTCCCAGGATGCACCAGGGCTGCTCCGTTATGTCAAAAATCATAATCACGATTATTCTGATTGATATTGAAATCACGATTGTTAGGCGGCTGGGTAGTGCAGCGGACTAAGCGCCTGCCTACCACCGCAGAGACACTGGTATCGAATCCAGCTGTCAGCGGTACCTCCGGCTTGGTCGGTCGTCCATACTAACACAATTGGCAGTGTTAGTGGGTGGGAAGCCGGTGGGGTGTGTATCCTGGTCGTTGTAAACAGCGACTCCTACAGGTCGGTCGGGGCGCCTGCTCAGCGAGGAAGGGAACTGGGGGAGGTAGTGTGAGCCTCCCACGCGTTACGCTCCCCCAGTGAGAGTCCTCGCTGTCAGGTGAAAAGAAGCGGCTGGCTGACTCCACATGTATCAACCCTCCCTAGACCGGCAAGTGGGGGAAAAATGCGCGCAACAACCAGGAAGGGAGGGAAGGGAATTGGCATAACGACTAAATTGGGATGGTAAAAAAATACAGAAAAAGGGGGAGAAAAAGTAGACCAAAAAAATAAATCACGATTGTTAAACACGATTACTCAATGATTTGAGAACATCATATGACGTTGGCTGAATTAGTTTGAAAGGGGGGCGCACCGCTGTGAAGGAAGGGTGAAGGGTGGGTGTGCTGCATTTACAACACAGGACAAAATGAGAGCAACACGGCACGCAGCAAAATAATTGTTTTATCTCGATTATCTTGTGTTCATGATCGTAATTTAAATTAAAACTTGTTTAACCGCCCAGCCCCAGGTTGTACACAAATTCCCAATTCATGAGTGCGATAAGTCTGGAACCATCAAGTTTACCAAGTGCAACAGCCGTATAAGAACGCTTGATTGACGATATCACAGTAAAACAATTGAAACCATGTACATTGTAAAAGCTAAGAGTTATATTTTCATTATTTTCACGACTTCTTCAAGGGCTCCTCTAAGAAATACCACCCACACTGACTCCGAAAATGACTCTCGTTCTAAAATTGCAATAGGTTAAGCGCATCGCTGTGGCTGTGTGGCTAAGCCGTGTTAGGAGGTGCTCTGAAAGTGTTGAAATGCCTCCCAGGGGAAGTTTGCATATCTGAGGTCTGATCTGTGGCGCTAATGGTCCCTAACGTAAACACGGCGAGTCCTTACAAGCAATTATTGCCTTCATAAAAACGCCCCTGGTTCCTTTCCAGTCTTTAATTGCGGTTAAATAAATGACTAGCAGGGTTCAGAATGCGGGGGTGTGTGTTTGCGCACGGTCAGATGTGTTTTTAGAACAATATGTGTCTGGTGTGTGTGTGTTCTTTTGTATCTTAGTGTGAGAACGTTTTGCGTTCACTGCATAAAGGTTGTGTATGTATGACGTGCGTGTGTGTGTGTGTGTGTGTGTGTGTGTGTGCGCAGGTCAGGCCATGCATAAACCTGTAAGTGTGACGTACGCCTGCGCTCTATGAGCCACTAAAACAATAGCTGGCTGTCAGCTAGAGGGAGGGGAGGGTGATGTCATGCCCTCTACCAGTGTGACAGGATGTGTTTAAGGTGGCTAATCGCTGGTTCTCTACCCCCACCACACCACCACCACCACCACCCCCAACAACATTCACCCCCCACATCCCCGCTGTAGAGGAGACCTCCGCTGCTCTTTCCAAGGACAAACACATTGGGTAATGCTGTGAAAACACAAGGCTCCATAGGAAAAGCAACAGGAAGAGCTCTCTGGCTCTGTCTGACCGCCATTCTTCTTTTCTGGAAAGTCTTGTCTAATAGAGCTTCACAGCTGGCCTGGGGCAGGGCAGGGCGGGAACCTCAGGGAGCCCAGGGGTAGCGTCCAGTTTAAAAAGACCCCTCAGTTACTTTATACTCTTAACAATCAACGGGACAACGCACATTATTTTAGTAGCATAATAATACATTTGTGTCCAGCGGATTGAAAACCTACAGCGTTCATAAGCAATTTAAGATTCGAAGTAAGCCGGGGAACTTTTTATTATTATATTATGTTCACAGGTTATGCTGCTAAATTTCTTTCCTGTGCTCCAAGTGGCCTTTAGCTGCAACCAGCAGCACTATAGCTCATTTGTTGATGGTTGGTTGATGGTCCACAGAGAGCAGCCACAGTTTTCGCCCTAGGAGGCTGGAGATTTGCATGGAGGTCAGATGTCAGAATGCACGCTCGTATGCGGTTGCAGCTATTGCAGATTTGCGCTGGTAAACAAGATAGCTGAGCATAGTATTATCTGGACCCTGCTCTTCTATGGACTATCCCCTGCACACCAATCCAATGTGTATTACCTAGGTTCTGTTTTAGTTTCCGTTGTTTGTGTGTCTGTGGAACAAGATATCTCAAAACGTATGGCCGACTTGTCATAAAATTCACTGTGCACATACATGACACCTAGAGGAAGATCTTGATCTTTGTGACCCCATGACCTTTCCTCTAGCGCCACCATCAGACCAAACTTAAGATGAGGCATTAGTCGTACAGTCACACAGATTTGCAGGGGGGGGTCACAAAAATGTAAATGGCTTTGCATTTATACAATAGCTTTTAACCAAAGTGAATTTCAGACATTTGATTATTGTTGTCCCTTTGTGAAAACCCATTGATGGTATCGATATTTATTATTTACTGTAGATAGTGGCAATACAGGCAACTCTGGTTTCTGTCATCTACCCAGTAGAATGTCCAGTGTGAAGGTAAAGTGGGAGATTGTTAGGTCTTGGCAGAGTCTACTGGGTACATTCTTCTAGTTCACCCATGTGTTTAACAGGGAAGCAAAGACTAGGCTTCCCAGGGTACTATACACATTTCAACGTTGTCACTCAACTCACTCACTCACTCACTCACTCACTCACTCATCACTCACTCACTCACTCACTCACTCACTCACTCACTCACTCACTCACTCACTCACTCACTCACTCACTCACTCACTCACTCACTCACTCACTCACTCACTCCTCACTCACTCATTCAACTCACTCACTCACTCACTCAGTCACTCACTCACTCACTTAGTGGATTGTGTGTGTACAGTATGTGTGTATCTACATGTTCTCTGTACCCATAAGTTGTCCTCTAAAGCATATTCAACGTTTTCATATTTTAATGTGTACTGTATGTGTGATGTATGATCTGGAGTATTTGAAGTGTGTGTGTGTGTGTGTGTGTATGTAATCACTGGGTGCTGTGGTTTCCGGCTGGCCTTAAGGGGCCTTTTCTTGTGGTCGGCACATGTGTGCAGTTTAAACAGGGAGCCAAATTGAGCCCCAAAACGTGCGGTCTCCCCCCCTCTCTCCCCTCCACCAACACGTATGGCAGGCTTGACGTGAGTGTTTAGAGATCAATCACTTCTCTAATGGAAGCAGGGAGTTTTCCTATTTTCGACGCGGCACTTCAGAGATGTGGGCAGAGCTGCACGGATCTGAGGAGGATTTGATTCAGCGACGGCTTGGACCGTTATTATAAGAGCGGTCTCTGATTATGTTCACAGCAGGCGGTCTGGTTTATCATCAGCGATGAGATACACTGTTCAGTGATGCTGGAGCTGGATATTGGGCCGATACTAGGCCAGAATAAGGTATTGGAGAAGATATTTATACAAAGAGCCGTGGGAAACATCCCAAATCAATGGACTAAGTCTATATTATTTGCACTTTACCGTCTTCTCCAGAGTCAGACAAGAAGGCAGATACCAATTGTGTGAGACACTCCAATGACTATAGGCTGCTCCTATAGAAGATAATGTATTCTTCTTAGTCAACGTGACGCATCAATAATGATGTAAATAAAGTCTCTTTCAGTACAATAAACCTATCTCTCTCTCTCTCTCTCTCTCTCTCTCTCTCTCTCTCTCTCTCTCTCTCTCTCCCCGCCGTAGTTGAGCAGGACTCCTGGCCCAAAACCACTGCAGGGAATTCCGCTTTGATTTGACCCGTATTCCCGACGGAGAGGCGGTCACGGCGGCAGAGTTCCGCATTTACAAGGACTACGTTCGGGAACGCCGCGAGAACGAGACCTTCAGAGTCAGCGTCTACCAGGTCGTGCAGCAGCAGCCGGCCAGCAGGTATGAATGAGAGTTTCTACACGGTTTCTGCCGTTCTAGTACCAGTACCACACAAAGTGCTTAGAAGGAGGTAGAAGAGGCAGTGCACATTTGTAGGAATAAATAGATACAAATATGGTGCTGTGTTTAAAAAGGGTTTAAAGTGTCAATGAATGTTTAAGGTGAATTGTATTGTATTCATTACAATCAAGACACATCAGGAAGATTCATTATGTGTTAGTGCCATGCTCTACCCGCTGAGCGAGAGAGAGAGAGAGAGAGAGATGGAGAGAGAGAAGGATGGAGAGAGAGAAAGAGAGAGATGGAGAGAGATAGAGATGGAGAGAGAGAAAGAGAGAGATAGAGAGATGGAGAGAGAGAAAGAGAGGGAGATGGAGAGAGAAAGAGAGAGAGGGAGAGAGAGAGATGGAGAGAGATGTAGAGAGGGAGAGAGATGGAGAGAGAAAAGAGGGAGAGTGAGAAAGAGAGAGATGGAGAGAGAGAAAGAGAGAGAGAGAGAGAGAAAGGGGGGGTGTTCGAGAGCACTCTTACCCAGATAAGAAACTCTTACCCAGATACAAAAAAAGAAAAAAAAGCCTACCATTGGCCAATTGCCCCCAAATACGACTTAAAACCCACCAGAACGTTTCAATAATAATAATAATAATAATAATAATTCATTATTATTTTTTTATTATTTTATTATTATTATAATAACTTATTGCGTGCGTTCGGCATAAAAAACTTTTATCTGGGAGTTTCTTTTCTGGGTAAGAGTGCTCTCGACCACTCTTAGAATTTGGTCTTGCCTGGGTGGCTGAGTGGCACAGTGTGCAAGGCACTCGCCACTAACGCAGGAGATGCTGGTATCGAGCCCAGCTCTCGGCGTTGCTACCGGCTTGGCCGGCCGTCATACTAACACAATTGGCAGTGTTAGAGGGTGGGAAAGCCGGTGGGTGGGGATTGGACGTTGTGGACAGCGACTCCTACAGGTCGGTTGGTGCGCCTGTACAGCAGAATCAGGAAGTATCGGGGGCAGCGTGAGCCTCCCACGCGTTACTCCTCGCCACTGAGAGTTCGAGCTGTTGCGGTGAAAAGATGCGACAGGCTGCCTCCTCGTGTACCGGAGGGGACACGTGATGCAAGGCTTCTATCCTCACTACAGCCGACCTGTGGGAGGCATAGTCTAGCAACGTTCAAGACAGTGGAGGGAAGAATTGGAAAATACGAAATTGGGATGGGAGGAAAATAGAAAATAAGGAGAAAAAGTGGATACAAAAAAAGAGAAAAGCAAAATAAGAAAACATTGCTGAATCCCATTCAAGAACAAAATAAGAAAAAATGCTAGTTAAGAACAAAATAAGAGGAAATCTGTTCTTATATCACTTCGTGAATGAGGCCCAATAAATCTGAATCTAATCTAATCTAATCATTAGTTTGTTTATGTGTTAAATCAACAGTCTCAGTAGCCAACGTATTTAGGACTAATGGCCTTCTTTCTAGGCGTAAACACTGAAGAATTGGAAAATCTTGATCAGTTTTCCACCTATAATTACCCTATTACTTTACAGTCAAAGCGCAAGTAGGTTGAACCGCAGGGTTGAAACAGACACCCGCCACGCCACTGTGTGTGCGTCTGTGCGTCTGTGCGGACTGGTAATTACCCCCGCTATGAACACATGGGTCTGTCAGCCTCAGCATGCCGACCCACAGGCTCTTTCTCTTGACGCGGTGCCAGGCCCGGCTACCGCACTGTTGTGTAGCACCAAACAGCTGTTTACATAGACATTAGTGTCAATTAAGACAGAGGGTGGTTCTGGGGAGAACGGCCTTCATACTCTCTTGGTTATAATGGCACAGAAAACAGTCCCCCGCAGGGTTATCCTCTCTAGGCCACACATAACACCCGGGTCACTTGTGCCATCGCTTCACTCACTTTCTCCCTCATGTAGGTGGTTAGTCTGTCTGTCTGTCTGTCTGTCTGTCTGTCTGTCTGTCTGTCTGTCTGTCTGTCTGTCTGTCTGTCTGTCTGTCTGTCTGTCTGTCTGTCTGTCTGTCTGTCTGTCTGTCTGTCTGTCTGTCTGTCTGTCTGTCTGTCTGTCTGTCTGTCTGTCTGTCTGTCTGTGTTGTGTGTTTTGTTGGCAACATGCTTGTTATTTCTGTGTGTCTGTCTGTGTCTGTGCTACTTATGTACCGGCGCTTTCTCTCTCTCTCTGCCCAAACAACGTCAAAGATTAGCTGACAAGACACCTCTCCCCAGAATCAGAATCGGAATCAGAAAGGTCTTTATTGCCAAGTGTTTTTTTTTTACACATACAAGGAATTTGATTTGGTCATTTGGTGCAACATTAACTGAAAGACAATTACGGTAGAATAAAGTAAAAGGTAAAATTGGAAAATGGCATATAAACTAAATTAAATAAAGGTATAATATAATATAATTATGAAATTAAATTGAATAAAAAATTGTCTCCTGATGCTCTGGTTGGAGAATAGTTTGATTTCAGTACCCCCCCCCCCCACCCCAAGGGGATCAATAAAGGAATATCTTATCTTATCTTACACATCGCACGCACACACACACACTTACTCGCATACAAACACATGGATGCAGATACACATGTGCGCGCTCACACACACTCACACACATCTATCTCCACCACTACTCTTGTCACTCTCCCACCACCTCCTCCTCCGTCGCCTCCTCTTCTCTACCTGTCAGCTGTCTGCTGTCACTGCACCTACTGGGGGAAGACATCATAGGTCAGGGACAAACAAGGACGGTGTCCCTTGACTCCTTCATCGGTGACAGCGAGGCTGCGGTCATGGTGTCAGGGCCGACGCCATTGTCATTCGGAGACGAGCGGGCGGAGAGACGAGAGACATTCCTCCCTCCCGGGGGGGGGGGGGGGGGGGGGGGGGGGTGCTGTGAAATCTGGTGCAACATTAACAGACGATTAAGGTAGAATAAAATGGAATATATAAACTAAATTAAAAGAAAAGTACAATAGAATATTATATAGGGCAGGGCTGTACAATTGTGCAGGATGTAGTAGAGTATACACTAAACTAATAAAAGAAAGTAAATCGGCTGTCCTTGCCAGGGAGAGAAAGTTTAACCTACGTGTAAAGAGATTACAATAATCTAATTACAAAACGTTGGTAACTGTAATTGGTCATAATTACCATAGGAAATTCTAGCAATAAATTAATCATATTAAAGATCCATTTGTCCAGGAGGGAAAAAAGTGATTACTTGTTGGATTACCAAAAAAGGTGTCTTGATTGTGAGATTATAGTGCAGCACGTGAGTTCACTTTTGTGAGAATACACAGAGGAGCCTGCCAGAGCTCACTCTTCTCTGGGGGAGGAAGGTCGCTCATAACGTTGAGATTATTAACATCATATTCTATAGATTTTGGAACCAAAGTAATCCACAAGTAATCAGATTATGCTAGCACTTTGGTTGCCACTTGTTAACATGGTAAAACATGGTTGAATGCCACCACCCACTTCAATGATAGCGCTCTTGTTGTTTTGCGGCTCGGCGATCACTTGGATCCTTCAGTTGGCTTGACGGAAAAGTAAAATGAGGAAACTGCCCCCCCCCCCCCCTTCATCAGTCTAATCTAATGGGGTGCAGTTACACAGGGAGAGACGATAGGGGGCGGTATATACACTAGAGTGAGGCTCGATTGATGAAATATGAATTCAAATCGCTAATAAAAAAAAATACGACAAACAAACGCTATATAGTAGAGCTGCCGCGGTATTGATTATTTCCTTACCGCACAAATTTGCAAAATATTTCCTACCGCCGCGGTTTTTACCACACGCACACAAAAAAAAAAAAAAAAAGTTTGAATGCATTTTTTTTTTTTAGTAGTAGTCTACTCTTTATAGCATATAGCCTGCCTCTAGTCTAAATGTCTATATTTAGAGGATGACTTTGCAGCATGAATATTGTTTGGGATTCGGCAAGCACGCATTAGTTATTGAAAGTGAAACACGGATGCGCAGTTCACTCGGTGTCGCGGGCAGGGGTGGTTACCCCTAACCCCCCCGACCCTTTCTTATTATTATTACTATAAAGTTACTACTTTATAATAAAGGCATTCGTTTTGTGGCATTGACATTATATAGTTATACGTTCAATAACATCAGCGTATTTACCGGACCATAGCAAGCAATACTCTATTCATATCTCAGTTCCTTTCTTTGCTCAGAGCGTGCTGAGTTGTCCCATTCTGCGGTCTGTTAATAAAGTTTTCAATCAGACAAGTGTATAGAACGAAGGGCTTTTATTATAACATTCGTTGCAGACAGTAAAATCATTATGTCTCGTTTAGTACTCCTGAGGCGCGATGTTAGTCCACTCCGGCGGAGAGTTAAAGCTAACGTTATTAGCCGTGTTGTGATGACCTGACATTCAGGACGTAAAAACGTGTGACGCGTCTCTCTTCTGACCAATCAGTGGTCTGCAATGTTTCACGTGACTTTTCTGGTACCCAATAGGGTCGCTTGGAACCTCGATAGACGAGTAGGGTATATCTGCAGAACCGCAAGCCCAACGAGAGGAGGGTAATTTATTATTATTATTATAAAAAACAGCGGTGACGCGGTATTCAGCCTACTCTGCGGTGGCCGTGATGTAACAGCGATACCGCGGTAATGCGGTAATCGCGGCAGCTCTACTATATAGCGTTGCTGGCATTCAACTGGCGGCATGAACTAACGACAAAACGCGTCTCTGTGGCACTCAAAGTGTTAAGAGGTTGGCCTAATCCAGTCGATTTCGTTACTGATTACAATTCATTTGGCAGGTACCAGGTAGTCAGTAATCTGTAATAATAACTTTTCCCAACCCTGATTCTTCTACTGTGTCCGTCTGTCTGTGCTGCATTCTGCCACAGAGGACTGGACAGGTTGACCTGATGTTACACAACTGTAATAATTATACATCTCTGCTGAACCATTGACCTCTTTAATGAAGTAATACAGGCTCTATAGGGAATTAGGTTAGTCCTCCTGTGTTGCATATTTCTCCTGATTTGATGCGGTAGGCGAGCGCTTGCACGTGCGGGCACACAAACACACAGTGTTCTGCTGATTGTGTTGCCCTGATCATGGCATTGCATGTAGACTATGTAGTAAACAATGTCATAACCATGTGCTCCCCTTCCCCACCCTTCACCCCCAGAGGAGTGGAGCTGTTCCTGCTGGACCAGAGAGTGGTCTGGCCGGCTGAGATGGGCTGGCTGACCTTTGACCTGACTGCCACAAGTAACCACTGGCTGGTTAACCCTCAGCAGAACCTAGGCCTGCAGCTGTTGCTGGAGAACAACCATGGTGAGTTACTGACACAGAGACCAGAGATACACTAGTGAGTTACTGACACAGAGACCAGAGATACACTAGTGAGTTACTGACACAGAGACCAGAGATACACTAGTGAGTTACTGACACAGAGACCAGAGATACACTAGTGAGTTACTGACACAGAGACCAGAGATACACTAGTGAGTTACTGACACAGAGACCAGAGATACACTAGTGAGTTACTGACACAGAGACCAGAGATACACTAGTGAGTTACTGACACAGAGACCAGAGATACACTAGTGAGTTACTGACACAGAGACCAGAGATACACTAATGAGTTACTGACACAGAGACCAGAGATACACTAGTGAGTTACTGACAGAAACCAGAGATACACTACTGAGTTACTGACACAGAGACCAGAGATACACTAGTGAGTTACTGACACAGAGAGCAGAGATACACTAGTGAGTTACTGACACAGAGACCAGAGATACACTAGTGAGTTACTGACACAGAGACCAGAGATACACTACTGAGTTACTGACACAGAGAGCAGAGATACACTAGTGAGCAGGGGAGGAAATTAGGCCACTTTACTGGCCAAATGCTGGTATTTTTTACGTTTGGCTGGTAAAAAAAATCAGATACCCGCCAGTTGGCTGGTAAGCCAAAAAGTTAGTTTCCTCCCCTGCTGGCGAGTATACAAAAAAATAAAACATTCTGCAATCACTGCACTGGCAAACGGTGCGCGTCTTCTGAGTGTTCGCTTTAGTTGACAGTGCCACGAGAGCACTGCACAAGACCACCCGCGGACATATAATAATAAAAGTCCCGCGGTACTAGGCTAGCCATCAGGAGCACTCGCAAACAGATAACGTTAAACACAGCAGAAGATGGAAAACAGACAGACTGACCAACGGGGAACTGCATCCAACCCTAGTACAACCCTCGAGTATAAGTTACTAAGGACACATTTAAATCACAGAGGTGTAATGTTAGTCTACTGGAACTGTATACAGTGGTTAGCTTCTAGTTAGCGTTTTAGCTATAGCTGCTTGCTAGCTAACGTTAGCCCCGTGTGCTCAAAGCAGCCAGCTAGGTGTATCTGTTATGACTATAATGTTTCCAAAAAAGCACCGGACTACGACGTAAGGTTAGACATTTTATTTCATGCTCAAAAGCCCCTGGCTTGCACATCGCAGTCACGAAAGGGGCTAGCTAAGCTCAACCAGTGCACTGTGTACAACAGCACACCAACCCAACCAGTGCATGTGAGCGGATCGGAGCGCGAGCGGCGCGGGGCGCGGAGCGGCCGGTTTTGACTTGAGCGAGGAGTGGGTTTTAAAATGAGTCGGCGCGACGTCCGGAGCGAGAGTTCTCCTCCGCTCCAATCCACTCCAGGCCGCTCACAGTGGTTTAACACTGATGTAATATATACATGCAGTACAATGCCAAAGCAACAGATGGCGATGTACAAACATGAAGGCCATTTTCAACCAATGAGAAGGGTGAACCTGTGATAGGCTGTTCGTTCAGGCTTTGTCACTGTAGAGACGCCCACACTCACTCTAGTTAGAAAAAGTATATCGACGCCATTGTTGTTGACGTTAGCTTACATGCTAACGTTAATGGCAGCGACCATAGCATTGTGGCTCGGCTAGCCTATCATCGCTTAATAGAGATAGTGAATGGATAAACAACGTTATTTAACATTGCAGAATGGCTACAATTACAATGCGGCTCAATACAAACAATTGTTAAGGGGCCCAGGGGGTGTAGACTGTTGTAGTTTGAGCTCATTTACACCATGCTCCAAAAAAAGAAGAAAAAAAACTGCCGAGCGATCTGGCGCGGGGAGCGGGGAGCGCTCGATTCAAGGTGAGCGGGGAGCGAGCGGAGAGCGACTTGGGGGCGGGGTCAACATGAGTGATTAGCGGAGCGGACCAAGCTTTAAAGAGCTAAGAGCGGATTTCTCGGCCGCGCCGATCCGCTCACGTGGTCTGAACCCAACTGACGTTACCACAACACTTGACAGTACTTCACAGCACTGTCGTAAGACCACCGTGCTGTCTTAAAGGCACAGTGTGCCTACCCAGATGCATACACAACATTGACACGGCTTGACATACAAAGAAGTAATTATCACAATTAGCGATTTTTTTTGTCTGGTAAAAAATCTGTTTGGCTGGTAAAAAAAATCAGATACTCGCCAGTTGGCTGGTAAGCCAAAAAGTTAGTTTCCTCCCCTGCTAGTGAGTTACTGACACAGAGACCAGAGATACACTAGTGAGTTACTGACACAGAGACCAGAGATACACTAGTGAGTTACTGACACAGAGAGCAGAGATACACTAGTGAGTTACTGACACAGAGACCAGAGATACACTAGTGAGTTACTGACACAGAGACCAGAGATACACTAGTGAGTTACTGACAGAAACCAGAGATACACTACTGAGTTACTGACACAGAGACCAGAGATACACTAGTGAGTTACTGACACAGAGACCAGAGATACACTAGTGAGTTACTGACACAGAGACCAGAGATACACTAGTGAGTTACTGACACAGAGACCAGAGATACACTAGTGAGTTACTGACACAGAGACCAGAGATACACTAGTGAGTTACTGACACAGAGACCAGAGATACACTAGTGAGTTACTGACACAGAGACCAGAGATACACTAGTGAGTTACTGACACAGAGACCAGAGATACACTAGTGAGTTACTGACACAGAGACCAGAGATACACTAGTGAGTTACTAACACAGAGACCAGAGATACACTAGTGAGTTACTGACACAGAGACCAGAGATACACTAGTGAGTTACTGACACAGAGACCAGAGATACACTAGTGAGTTACTGACACAGAGACCAGAGATACACTAGTGAGTTACTGACACAGAGACCAGAGATACACTAGTGAGTTACTGACAGAAACCAGAGATACACTAGTGAGTTACTGACACAGAGAGAAGAGATACACTAGTGAGTTACTGACACAGAGAGCAGAGATACACTAGTGAGTTACTGACACAGAGACCAGAGATACACTAGTGAGTTACTGACACAGAGACCAGAGATACACTAGTGAGTTACTGACACAGAAACCAGAGATACACTAGTGAGTTACTGACACAGAGACCAGAGATACACTAGTGAGTTACTGACAGAAACCAGAGATACACTACTGAGTTACTGACACAGAGACCAGAGATACACTAGTGAGTTACTGACACAGAGAGACCAGAGATACACTAGTGAGTTACTGACACAGAGACCAGAGATACACTAGTGAGTTACTGACACAGAGACCAGAGATACACTAGTGAGTTACTGACACAGAGACCAGAGATACACTAGTGAGTTACTGACACAGAGACCAGAGATACACTAGTGAGTTACTGACACAGAGACCAGAGATACACTAGTGAGTTACTGACACAGAGACCAGAGATACACTAGTGAGTTACTGACACAGAGAGCAGAGATACACTAGTGAGTTACTGACACAGAGACCAGAGATACACTACTGAGTTACTGACACAGAGACCAGAGATACACTAGTGAGTTACTGACACAGAGACCAGAGATACACTAGTGAGTTACTGACACAGAGACCAGAGATACAC
Organism: Notolepis coatsorum; assembly: GCF_963971535.1. Lineage (NCBI taxonomy): Eukaryota > Metazoa > Chordata > Actinopteri > Aulopiformes > Paralepididae > Notolepis > Notolepis coatsorum. Next base: position 161,860,421 of record NC_140170.1, on the reverse strand, counting down.
TACTGAGTTACTGACACAGAGAGCAGAGATACACTACTGAGTTACTGACACAGAGAGCAGAGATACACTAGTGAGTTACTAACACAGAGACCAGAGATACACCAGTGAGTTACTGACACAGAGACCAGAGATACACTACTGAGTTACTGACACAGAGACCAGAGATACACTACTGAGTTACTGACACAGAGACCAGAGATACACTAGTGAGTTACTGACACAGAGACCAGAGATACACTAGTGAGTTACTGACACAGAGACCAGAGATACACTAGTGAGTTACTGACACAGAGACCAGAGATACACTACTGAGTTACTGTCACAGAGACCAGAGATACACTACTGAGTTACTGTCACAGAGACCAGAGATACACTAGTGAGTTACTGACACAGAGACCAGAGATACACTAGTGAGTTACTGACACAGAGACCAGAGATACACTAGTGAGTTACTGACACAGAGACCAGAGATACACTAGTGAGTTACTGACAGAAACCAGAGATACACTAGTGAGTTACTGACAGAAACCAGAGATACACTAGTGAGTTACTGACACAGAGACCAGAGATACACTAGTGAGTTACTGACACAGAGACCAGAGATACACTAGTGAGTTACTGACACAGATACCAGAGATACACTAGTGAGTTACTGACAGAGAGACCAGAGATACACTAGTGAGTTACTGACAGAAACCAGAGATGCACTAGTGAGTTACTGACACAGAGAGCAGAGATACACTACTGAGTTACTGACACAGAGACCAGAGATACACTAGTGAGTTACTGACACAGAGACCAGAGATACACCAGTGAGTTACTGACACAGAGACCAGAGATACACTACTGAGTTACTGACACAGAGAGCAGAGATACACTACTGAGTTACTGACACAGAGAGCAGAGATACACTAGTGAGTTACTAACACAGAGACCAGAGATACACCAGTGAGTTACTGACACAGAGACCAGAGATACACTACTGAGTTACTGACACAGAGACCAGAGATACACTACTGAGTTACTGACACAGAGACCAGAGATACACTAGTGAGTTACTGACACAGAGACCAGAGATACACTAGTGAGTTACTGACACAGAGACCAGAGATACACTAGTGAGTTACTGACACAGAGACCAGAGATACACTACTGAGTTACTGTCACAGAGACCAGAGATACACTACTGAGTTACTGACACAGAGACCAGAGATACACTAGTGAGTTACTGACACAGAGACCAGAGATACACTAGTGAGTTACTGACACAGAGACCAGAGATACACTAGTGAGTTACTGACACAGAGACCAGAGATACACTACTGAGTTACTGTCACAGAGACCAGAGATACACTACTGAGTTACTGTCACAGAGACAAAGGATACAATACTTAGTACAATGATACACTACTGAAGCCCCCAGACAAAAACCATAAATGTCTGCTTTGAAATGTTGTGAACATTCTATGTGCTTGTATTGGTACAGTGGATCCACATGAGTGTGGGTGTGAATGTGAGGAACCCAACCCACTGTATTGTTTCTAAGTGCAACCTCTACAGCCGTAGCCTGTGAATATTTTCAGTCTCTAGGAAATACAGTTTGAAAATGGATTATTGTTGGATTATCATTATCATGAATGGATTTACTTGGTTCTTTGTGTGAGGGAATTCATAATCCCAAATATAAATAAATAAATAAATAAATAAATAAATAAATAAATAAATAAATAAATAAATAAATAAATAAATAAATAAATAAATAAATAAATAAATAAATAAATAAATAAATAAATAAATAAATAAATAAATAAATAAATAAATAAATAAATAAATAAATAAATAAATAAATACAATTGAAACACAATATTGACTTGCAATTCACAAATTGTAAGAGGCTGTAATAGAGATCTATATGGTCTATGTCTATCACAATTTATATCACGATGGAAATATAAACAAAATATCACGATTGTTTTGGTCAATATAATTATGCAGCCCTATCACTGGCAGTGGGCATTGGGCTCAATACAGTCTGTACAGTCCAGAGACCACAGTCACTGTCTCTAGAGCAAGGTTACCCAAAGTAGTGGCTGGGGGGCAAGTTTGGCCCTCTACAGGATTCCTGTTGGCCTTACAAAGGATTCCAGACAATTAAAACATATTCTCTTTGGTTTATCGATGCAAATCGATAAGATTTTAAGAGAAATGTTAAGATAACGTGCTTAATCCAATGTATATAAAAAAAAAAACGCGATGACAAGCTAATGCCTTCTTGTTTTCATTTAATTTCAAACCTTTATTTAAACTTAAAAGGCAACTGAGGTTTCCCTCATTTACAGTCACGTCGAGTGTACATACAGAAATAAGCTAAAGAAAAGGCATATAAAATCACACAGCATATAAAATCATAACAATAAGACAACAAGCCGAGACAAAAGTCAGGATAACAAATCAATTAAAACACGTACAACTTGATTGACAAAGGTTTTTTTCGATGCACTTTTTTATTTTCCTTTTGAAAGTCCACACATGTGTGTTTTTGATTTATCTGTAAACAAAGACAGAAAATAAACTATTCATCATATATAAATTTGATTGTTGATCTGATATGTATTTCTACCCGATCGACGCTGTATCTGTGTGTGTATGTGTGGCTGTTTTCCGTTGGGTGGGAGGAGGGGGGAGAGTGGCGCGGCGGTCTAAACAACATTGCATGCGTGCACGAGGAAGGATAGTCGATAATCAGCCGAAAAATTACAACGTGTTTTGTGTATTCCACTAAAGGGCTATTATCGCGTCTTTCTCTGGAATTACTAGAAATCGCCAAAACTATACCCGTATTCAAAACGGTATAAAACGGAAATGTACCGATTGAAAAAACTATCCGTTTTGTACATGTTGACTGCAAGCAACTCACTGATAATCGACAAGTGTATTAGACCCATAGCCATAATTTAAGATATATTTTAAGCACTCGCAAATCTCCCACTCCTCCCATTGATTAAAGTGGTGGCGCTCTAGCGCCCTCTGGCGCACTTACGGCACGGGCTCACTGCTGACGAATGAACACGGACGGACGGACGGGCGGCTGCCTCTTCACTTCCGCTCCCATGTTAACGGACGATAGTAGGCACACTGGCCGCGAGCGGGAGCGCGCCTCGCGAGCGGCTCCCGAGCGGCAAGCTATCTTTTCGCTTCAAGCCTATTTGAGGCGGCGCGGGAGGCGTGCGCCACGCGCATTGTCACAGAAATACAATTGAATATCTGCATTCTTACCACAGATAGATGTTGTTCAACCAGCTGTGTCTGTATCTGCAAATAAACGCCTCGAATGTTTGGCTGTATGTTTGTTTATACCTATAACTATTACAATGTTGCATAATAATAATAATAATAATAATAATAATAATAATAATAATAATAATAATAATAATAATAATAATAATAATAATAATAATGTGCCTTCCTCGGTGCGCTTCCGCGCGCTCAAGTCGTAGGTCCAGTGTGCCTGACCAGGCGCGCGATCTCACGAGGGAGCCGCGCGTGAAATTCATTCGTTAGCAGTGTGCCCGTGCCGTTAAGCGTGGCGGTCAATGAGTTAAGGACCAGCCAGTCACAGTCACTACTAACCAGATTGTTACATTTATAAATAATGTGAAGACTGAAGCAAAGGAATATTCACACATTTGATTACAGATCCCAATACAGCGATAGGCAACGACTCAAACCTGAGAGGGCAACCTCCCTTTATTATTTATCCTACACCTGGAAGAACGCAGGTGTGATGTGCACACATTGCTGCTCTATTGTCTTATTTTAAGTAATCACTGTCCAGTCACATTCTTGGCCCACTTACATTTCAGCCCTTGGCCCTGTATGTCAAATAGTTTGGGCGCCCATGGTCCAAAACATCAATTTAATGCTCTAGGAATATTGCATATTAATTAGAATATTTGTTTCTCTGGCCGAACTAGCGGTAACGTTATTAATCATGCGGCCGCACTTTATTTAAAAACAGCCAATCAAATCCCCATCAATGGAAAATTAACCCGCCCATACCAATGCTGATTGGTCCTTGTGCAAGACTAGAAAGCGGGGATCTTTGATTAAACACCTGCTATCAGAAGAATACACTCAGAAAAAAAGTTTTTACTTAAAACTTTTAGTACTTAAGTACATTTAAAAGTAGAAACTGTTTGACTTTTACTCAAGTGTGTTTTTAGCCACTCTGACTTTTACTTGAGTATGATTTTGAGATGGTACCCATACCTTCACTTAAGTATAATTTCTGGGTACTTTTTACACCCCTGGTCATATTAGAATAAAAAATAAATGTTTGAAATTCAGATTATATAGTTTAACTCATTCGGTAGGGTTTGCTTGACTGTGACTGAGTTTTCTGTTTATTATCGAGGACTGGGGTTTAAAGATGACAAAATCACGTACACCAGTGTTATGGGGCATAAGTTATGCTTTTGGAAGCTATTCTAAAGGCCCAATGTAAGGCACTATCGAAGTCATTCAAAAGACAACTGTTGTGGAAATTATTAAGGACAAAGGATGAGCCGTTGTGAAATCATTCTGAGTCGAGTTATTAAAAAAAGAAACATAGTTTATTCATCTGTGGCCACAGTGAAAAGTGATCAGTTTACAGAAAGACACGTCATGTTCACACACAAGCGTCTGACCATAAAGTGACCAAGAGGTCTGGTCAGACGTACATTAATACACAATTGAAATGACGTAACACTAGACATTCAGATATGACAGAAAGGTGAACAAAATGGGCCCAGACATTCATGCACATTCATTGAATTTGCCAAATAAATTCGGAGTGATTATGTCTGAAAAGCATCTTAACTTGTCCTACCTGTCTCCTGTGGCCCCCTATAGGTCAGAGGGTAAACCCCAGGCTGGCAGGCTTGGTGGGGGGGAAGGGCCCCCAGGACAAGCAGCCCTTCCTCGTCGCCTTCTTCAAAGCCACGGAGGTGCGCTTCCGCAGCGTCCGCTCTGCCCACGGCCACAAGGGGCGCAACTCCAACCGCTCCAAAACTCAAAGGACGGCCCAAGACGCTGCTCTGAAGGCAGTTGAGGCTGTAGCAGGTAGGACGGGAAGGTTCCCAATAGTTTTTTTTGGCATGTGACCCAATGTATGAAAAGACAGACATTTGAAGTTTTTCATATGAAAGCAGCATTTTAACCCTTTCACTACCACACTACAGAAGGTTAACCTTTCACTACCACACTACAGAAGGTTAACCTTTCACTACCACAGAAGGTTAACCTTTCACTACCTGTTATGGTGGGGCATGATAAATGGTGGATAGAGAGGAACCCAGGCACAGACCAGCAGAGGATAGATGAAGGCAGGTGTTGAGTATTGAAAAGTGAGCAATGCTGCTTTAATGACATAAAGAGTAGCTCAAAAATACAGAGGTAGAGCAATCATTCTCACAAGCTAATTGCCCTACAAAACAAAAACACTATAAAATAAACTATCCTCAGAGGTGGCTGGGTGGCGCAGCGGACATTGCGCTCGTCACCAACGCAAGAGACACCGGTCTCGAATCCGCGTTGCCTCCGGACGGCCGTCATACTGACTCAATTGGCAGAGTCAGCGGGAGGGGAGTCGATGGGTGGTAGTCTGGTCGTTGTAAACAGCGACTCCTACAGGTCGGTCAGGGTGCCTGCACAGCAAAGACAGGAAATGGCAGGGGCAGTGTGAGCCTCCCACACGTTACACCTCGCCAATGAGAGTCCGCGCTGGCAGGTGAAAAGAAGTGACTGGCTGCCTCCACATGTATCGGAGGGGACATGTGATGGGCTTCTATCCTCCCTACGACCGGCCAGTGGGGGGCACATGCGAGTAACAATCAGGACAGGGGAGGGAGAATTGGCACGAGAGGAAAAATTGGGATGGGAGAAAAAAATCACAGAAAAAGGAGGAGAAAAAGTAGGTAAAAAAAATAAAGAAACTATCCTCCGTGACAGGAGCGATAGAGACTTTGACAGGAACAGATCATTTACTTACAAAAAAAGGTGAACAGCGAACGGCTTCACAACACATGAACAACACGACAGGAACAAGGTAACATGAGTAATGACGCGACAGGGAAGACAGGGAACTCACAGGCATACAGACACTGATTGACACAGGAGGGTAATTGGGTAATTAGACTCAGCTGGGAAGAACAGAGTGACACAGAACATTACAAGGTTGAAATATAAATACACACAATATAACAACACTAAACCAGATCACAAGACCAACACAGACAGGAGAGACATTAGACCAGGGAGTGTAACATCACAGACTAGACAGACATCAAATGCACAGACAACAAATTGATAATAATAACATGACACAAAATGGTGATCAGGGAACAAAGCTGCACCACCTGAATTAGTCCACAGGATGGCGCAGCAACCTGGGGAACGTTACAACTACCACACTAGAAGGTTAACCATTTCACTACCACACTACAGACAGTTAACCGTCTGTAGTGTGGTAGTGAAATGTTTAACCTTCTTTAGTATGGTTAACCGTCTGTAGTGTGGTAGTGAAAGGTTTAACCTTCTTTAGTATGGTTAACCGTCTGTAGTGTGGTAGTGAAAGGTTTAACCTTCTTTAGTATGGTTAACCGTCTGTAGTGTGGTAGTGAAAGGTTTAACCTTCTTTAGTATGGTTAACCGTCTGTAGTGTGGTAGTGAAAGGTTTAACCTTCTTTAGTATGGTTAACCGTCTGTAGTGTGGTAGTGAAAGGTTTAACCTTCTTTAGTATGGTTAACCGTCTAGTGTGGTAGTGAAAGGTTTAACCTTCTTTAGTATGGTAGTGAAAGGGTTAACCTTCTTTAGTATGGTAGTGAAAGGGTTAACCTTCTGTAGTGTGGTAGTGAAATGTTAACGTTCTTTAGTGTGGTAGTGAAAGGGTTAACCTTATGTAGTGTGGTAGTGAAATGTTAACGTTCTTTAGTGTGGTAGTGAAAGGGTTAACCTTATGTAGTGTGGTAGTGAAAGGTTAATCTTCTTTAGTGTGGTAGTGAAAGGGTTAACCTTCTGTAGTGTGGTAGTGAAAGGTTAATCTTCTTTAGTGTGGTAGTGAAAGGTTTAACCTTCTGTAGTGTGGTAGTGAAAGGGTTAACCTTCTTTAGTATGGTAGTGAAAGGGTTAACCTTCTGTAGTGTGGTAGTGAAATGTTAACGTTCTTTAGTGTGGTAGTGAAAGGGTTAACCTTCTGTAGTGTGGTAGTGAAAGGGTTAACCTTCTGTAGTGTGGTAGTGAAAGGGTTAACCTTCTGTAGTGTGGTAGTGAAAGGGTTAACCTTCTGTAGTGTGGTAGTGAAAGCGTTACAGATAACAAGACTGTGTTTTATATTCAGTGAAATCCTCTCTGCTTAGGTAGGCCGTACGGTGAAGGCTGAGAAGTGGCTAGAAAACTGCTCTCGTTTCCACCTCGGCGGACTACACAATTTTCACTCTGGGCTAAAGATCTATTGGTGTAGATTTAGGAATAAAAAGTTCTCCATTTACAATCCTGCCCGTTTTGCGCAATCATAATTTTAAAGTCGGGACTAGATCTTTCCTCGCGAACGGATACGTGGTCACCACAGAGTTTTATTTGACGTAATTGGTGCGAGTTCGGTCACGTATCTTGCGCTCGACCAATAGCAGCTCTCTTTGTTGCAAGGATACAGCCGTCGGGGGCGACAACAAATGACATCCACAGAGTAACGTCACAGATGAAAATGGACAAAAAACACCTTCTAAAGTTCGCAAAAAGGTTTCTAAACAATGTTATATGCATCTCACGTCCGTTCAGAAAGAACGTGTGTGAGATTGTACACAGACACGGTGGGATAGACCTGATGCAGACCCTGATCTCTGGTCTGCATCCCCTTAACAATTGTGTGTATTGAGCCGTATTATATTGTACCCATTCTGCAATCTGTTAATAAAGTTTTCAATCAATCAAGATGTGGATACACTATTTGATGCTGTGCCTGATTTTCCCCAAGGGGATCAATAAAGGAATATCTTATCTTATCTGAAGAAAACTAGAATGCTAGTTATGTAAACAAAAACACAGCTAAACTGTCTCTCAGAACAGCATCAAATAATATATTTTTCATATTAGTGTAGCTAGGCTTAGGTGTCACCAGCCCTAGGCACCAATGTGTGTTCAGCACTTATTGCGATCTATTGGGGTTGTGACTCTACAAGTGCCTTTCATGCACTGTAAACCCTAATAAGTTACCAGAAATTTAAAACGTTTTTGCAAGTTGATTAACTCAAATGTTTTCAGTTGGCTAATACTAATACTAATACAGTTCTCAGTTAAGGCAACTCAAATATGTTCTGTTACTGTGACTTACAGTTCTCAGTTAAGGCAACTGTCAAATATGTTCTGTTACTGTGACTTACAGTTCTCAGTTAAGGCAACTGTCAAATATGTTCTGTTACTGTGACTTACAGTTCTCAGTTAAGGCAACTGTCAAATATGTTCTGTTACTGTGACTTACAGTTCTCAGTTAAGGCAACTCAAATATGTTCTGTCGTCCAAACGACAGCTCTGAGAGACAAGAAGATGTTCCTGTGTGTCTGCAAAGCTGCCATGTACAGATCTTTGTCAATGCCAAAACTGTGCAAATGTTTCAAAGGAAACTGAGGATATAGGCAGGGCTACATGTGACTTACAGTTCTCTGTTAAGGCAACTCAAATATGTTCGGTTACTGTGACTTACAGTTATCAGTTAAGGCAACTCAAATGTGAGACAAGAAGATGTTCCTGTGTGTCTGCAAAACTGCCATGTACAGATCTTTGTCAATGCCAAAACTGTGCAAATGTTTCTAATGTTTCAATTCATCATGACATTTATGACATAACACGACATAGAGATATATATTATGACATTTATGACACAAATCGATCTCTAAACAATGTTTGTATGTCTCCGCAATGGTATGATTCTGGCCTGGTAGGTTAAGCCACCGTTAAACACAGTTTCTATATCTATCCCACCGTGTCTGTGTAAAATCTTGTACACGTTATTTCTGAACGGACGTAAATGGAGAACTTTTTATTCCTAAATCTACACCAATATATCTTTCACCCAGAGTGAAAATTGAGTAGTCCGCCGAGGTGGGAACGGGATGAAACGATACAGCCTTCACCTTATGGCCTGTGTTGTTCTTTTACTCTAAGACTCATATGTGTTTGTCATTCATTCCAGGTAACCATGGCAACTCCAAACAGGGCTGTAAAAAGCACGAGCTATATGTGAGCTTCAGAGATCTGGGATGGCAGGTACGATCTATAACTTTCATTTAATTTGGTGATGCAGCAACTAATGACATGGCATCAGTAGAGACATCTAATAGCTCTCATATGTGTGAACATGGCAGAACATCACAGTTTCAATTCTGGCTCTTGGTTTTTTAGCTCCACTGAAATAAGACACCCTGATTGAATCTGTTTTTTTTTTTTTAAGTCTATGATGTAATTTCACATCCTTTCCTTAAAATCCTATGTGTAAATTACTCTTTTAAATATGTGTGTGTGTGTGTGTGTGGGGGGGGGGGGGGTCAGACCACTGGGTGGATCAGCCACGCAACCAGGACCAGGATGCCACCCTGCCGTATACCAGCCAAATTAGCCTCTTACGTCATCTCGTAAATCTATCATTATCCTGTCATGCTGTCAGTTTGAACCCGTGAATCACCCGATAGTAATACTGATTTTGGTACATCCTAACGTCATTCAATTTCAATTAATTTGACTTCACTGAGCTGTGTGGAAATTCCAGGTGAATAAAACAACACAGTCCAGTTGTGGTTCCCAAAAGAATAGTTTGCTTTATTTGAAATCAAACACAAACAATCTACTGTTCTCCTTCCTCTAACTGACTTAACTTGACGTAAACTAACTGTCTGCCGGGCGGCTTCTCCTCTTCCGGTCTGTCTCCTCGCCCCTGATGTGAGAGTGTGCGTGTGTCCCTTACCCCCTATTTCCTCACTTTCATCAACATGCTCATCCCCTCGGGATTGGCTAGCTGGTCTTGGTGGCCTACTAGCTGCAGGTGCGCCTGGAAGCGGAAGGCCAAATATGGGCAGAGTCTAGCCATTGTGCCGTCACATATAACGCCCTTCAATCACCAAGCCCAGTGGTGGCTTGGCGTTGCCACAACTGTTGGTTGTAATGCATGTTGTTGCTGTGTCTCTCATCAGGACTGGATCATAGCACCAGAGGGATACGCCGCCTACTACTGCGAAGGAGAGTGTGCTTTCCCTCTCAACTCCTACATGAATGCCACCAATCACGCTATCGTGCAGACGCTGGTGAGTGGGTAGCAGTCACCGTGGCAGAGATCAGAGTGTGAAAGTGTAACAGTATTAACCTGAAAATCCTGCATCACCGGATGTAATCACAGTATTCCTAATAAGTTAAAGCACGGTAAATCAACTGAACGATAATAAAATTAACAATATAACTAGTGTTGAACGTCTAGTCTAAGCCCTAAACACAGTGGATTAAGTCACGCACTCATCTCAGATATTTACTAATCCTGAAGAATGTTGAACCTCTTCCTTCAGGTTGCACACATTGTTCAATGTGGACTCACTGTAACATGAACTCATCCATTCTACATCCACATGCACACTCATTTAAACATTCATCTTAAACATTCACTCACTTTAGACTTTAAATCTATTCCATCATTTCTGACCTACAACTTATTGTCCAATATTTCGTGTAGACGTACTTGATGTGGTTGGACCTTTCCTCATTCCTGTGAATGCAGTTGCTGGCTGGCTAATGTGCGCTCATATGTATGTAGCATGTGGGCCGACATGTATGCTACATGAGGGTAATAATTATTTGTATTTTCAGGCTGTATAGGCGCTGATACAGCCTGAAAATACAAATAAGTATTACCCTCATGTCATTATCACATACCGCAATATACTGAGCACACATTAGGAACAAACACATAATTCAAATGTAACGTTAGCGCCCACCACATCAAGTACGCCTACACAAAATATAGGACAATAAGTTGTAGGTCGGAAATGATGGAATAGATTCACCAACAAAAAAGGTGTTTAGCCTGCTCTTAAAAGCGTGGGGCAGCACAAAATAATTCCTTGGCTCTGCTAATGTATAACGTGTATGTAGCTTCCATTCAAACTGACGAGAACAAATGGGAAGTCTCACTCGCGTACTACTCCTGGGTCCTAGTGTCCCTCAGGTTACACTATATGTTATGTGTGCATCTTCACTTTAGATTAGGGCACGCAATAGCATCTGCAAATGATTTATAGATGTTTTATGAATGTCTTAACAAATAATTTGTTAAACATGAAAAGACAAGTCTGGTAATTGCTTTGTGTGTATTCATAAATGTCCACAAATAATAAACGATTAGACATTTGTTAATGTCACTTTAGATTAGGGCACACAATAACATCTGCAAATGATTTATAGATATTTTAATGTTTTACAAATCATTTGTTGAACATGAACAAATAAATGGAGGTATAGTAGTTTTTTCATATCCATTTTTCAAAGCATCTACAAATGTGTTACTTACTACACATTACACAACATTATTTAATGATGAACAAATCAAGTACAAACAATGTTGATAATGAGTTATAAATAATGTATAACTAATTTGTAAATGTTATACAAATATAGTTATAAATGATAATAATAATTTAAGAATGTATATAAATGGTTTGTTCATGATTAGTTCATTATCTACAAATACCCTATAAAGGTCTTATAACTGAGTGTTATTATAAAGTGTTAACAAACGTGTATACAAGGCACTAAAGCCGGTTGCCCCTCTTGAGGTTGTGGCTCAGGTGGGGGCGACAGTGTCTCAGGAGGTAGAGCAGTCGTCTGGTAATCGGAAGGTTCCCGGTTCGATTCCCACTCCTCCCGGCAGTGCGTCGAAGTGTCCTTGAGCAAGACACTTAACCCCTAACTGCTCCCAATTAGCAGGTCGGCACCTTGCATGGTGGCCTCCGCCGTCGGTGTGTGAATGTGTGAGTGAATGGGTGAATGTGAAGAACAGAATTGTAAAGCACTTTGGATAAAAGCTGTTATATAAATGCAGTCCATTGAGGTTGTGTGCTCCTCTCCCCGCAGGTGCACTTCATCAACCCGGAGACAGTGCCCAGGCCGTGCTGCGCCCCCACCCAGCTCCATGGCATCTCCGTGCTCTACTACGACGACAGCGCCAACGTCATCCTCAAGAAGTACCGCAACATGGTGGTCAGATCCTGCGGCTGCCACTGACCGCCGCTGACTTCCCCCTTCTACCAAAGGACACAGCGGGGCAGAGAGAGAGGAGGAGGAGGAGGTGGCGCAGGGACAGGAGGCGATGGACTGCCTGTCGCCTCAGAACTTGCTTTAAATTAGAGTCGTATGAGCTACAGCTGGCGGCTAGTTGGCTACAGCAACCCCTCACCCCTTGTGGTGGTGGCAGGCTGCAGAAGATCGGCAGTGGAGAGACTGTGTAGATGCAACACAGTAGTTGCTGTTTAAAGGTTATTATATCATTCGATGGCCTGTGTGTCATTGGGGTGGCCTGGCCGCTGCTTGTTCTACGTATGAGAAACACTGTCTACTTCTGTGTTGACGGAGGTGCGGCCACCACAGCCCAACCTACGCTGTCAGGACACTCTACGCGTTGGACACGGTGATCTGTTGGACGTTGGAGCGAGTCATCTCGTGTTTTCTTCTTCGAGTCGTCTACATGGACTCTTATCGGCGTGGCAGGACCTAACAGGCCGAGAGACGACCACTCGCTGCCAGAAGACAGACATTTAACACTAGATCTGTTCAGTGACGGGCACAGGAAAAGCCCTTCGTCTGTGGGGAGCCTTTTCTTTTTTTACCCACATGACCAGATTTGGGGGGGGGGGCAATTTCGAGCATTTATAAGACAGTTAAAACTGAATCCTTGTTTCTAATGTCATAATAAAGAGACATATGAGAATCATTCTGTTTATACAATAAGAAGACCAATCCCATTGTTTTCCATTTTCTACTTTTTTATGTTCATTTTATGAACTTTCAGGGGCATTTTTGCCCTGAGCATGTGTTTACTTCCTAATCTGGTGAGTCAGTAGAGGGCATTTGTTCTGTTTGCAGAAATCACACCATTCAAAACACAATCACCGTTAAATTTGAATTAGTGCCTCAGGAATAAAACACAGTCTGCATGGAGCCACAACATGTGTGAGAATGCATTTCATGGCACATAAAAAAAGGTTTATTCACCCATGTTCCTATTGCAACAACCACACCTTTTGATCCAAACAGCTGGATCAACTTAGGTCCAGAGGAGAGGGGGAGAAACACCTTCCCGTCTTCCGTGAAATCCGCTGGTGTTTTATCACCAGGAGGCTAGTTCTTTGGTCAGGTGTGAGACATCTGGCTGCCTGTCAGTAGACCATTGATGAAAAGCAACCCAGAGAGGAATGACAGCTCAATAATAGCACAGAGGTGATTGATGGAGCGAGGCTGTCGGGCAGGATAGGAGAATAATACATTAGGGATGACACTCTAATCTTTTCAAATAGTAACAACTGTAATCTGTAACAATTAGAGGAGAGAGAGAGAGTGCCGTGGTGGTGGCGGAGTTACTTGTCAGTTAACTGACAAATAGGCGAAAAGGCATTTTGTTTGTGAGATTCTGGACACAAACATAATTTGACACATCTATTATATAATGATTGATACTAGTCGTGGAAGATGATAACATGGGATAAACTATTTATTTAGCAGCTAAATGCCTAAACGTATATAATATATATTTTACATTTTAGAGATAATGTTAATCAAAAGTAACAGATTAATCAGATTACATTGATGAGTTTGAGTATTCCAATGGGTTGAGTTACTGATTAAAAGTGTACATAGGTAATTAGTAAACTGTGCTGCATTACATTTTGAAAGTAGCCTCTTCAACCCTCAACCATTTCCTGGAGGAATTGATGCAGACGCACCGGTATGCAGTAGACTGTGAGAGGGTTAGGGTTTGGGTGCATCATGTTTTGGTCCGCAACCTGGTTTCAAAATGTGTGTGTATCTGTATGTATGTATGTATGTATGTATGTATGTATGTATGTATGTATGTATGTATGTATGTATGTATGTATGTATGTGTGTATGCGTGTATGCGTGTGTGTGTATGTATGTATGTATGTATGTATGTATGTGTGTGTGTATGTATGTGTGTATGTATGTATGTATGTATGTATGTATGTATGTATGTATGTGTGTGTATGTATGTATGTATGTATGTATGTATGTATGTATGTATGTATGTATGTGTGTATGTATGTATGTATGTATGTATGTATGTATGTATGTATGTATGTATGTATGTATGTATGTATGTATGTATGTATGTATGTATGTATGTATGTGTGTGTGTATGTATGTATGTATGTATGTATGTATGTATGTATGTATGTATGTATGTATGTATGTATGTATGTATGTATGTATGTATGTATGTATGTATGTATGTATGTATGTATGTATGTATGTGTGTGTGTGTGTATGTGTTTACACTAATATTAATATTAAGAAACACATTTGGACCCAAGCTGTTTCAGTGGAAAAAGTCGATAATAGCAACGTTTCAGTTGCAGGGAACATCCCGGAACCCATGGTTATTTCCTGTCGCAGTGTTTGCTCAAATCGACAGCTCACGGGGAAAAAAACAAATGTAGTCCATTTAGAACGTTTACTCCGTCTTCATCGCTGAGAAACACACAGTCCCACAGACACCAGTGATCTGGTGGACAGCGGACTGGCAGCCGGCCGGTTGTGTATCATCATTCAAGTTTCTCTGTTGCCTTTTGATGTCGGGCCAGAGCTGCAGGTGGGTGAACGGGGAGACGATAATGTCCTCGGTCAAAACCAAACGTGTCCAAGAAGCAGCGGGCAGGTGCCACCGGCAGATTCTGCTGTTTTCTTACATTGACCAATCTAAGCGCGGTCGGCTCTCAGAGGCAGGTGGACTGATTTGAAGAATTCCCCTCTTGCCGCTTTCGTGTGAGAACCTTGTATCTCCAAAGGGTCAACGGGGGTCAAAGAAAAACAACCGCATTCTCAGATTGACACCCGCGTATTTGTGGCTTTTCGATTGGGTTCCTATGACTCTATTGACCATAGTCAAATGGTGGCCATTTTGCTCGAATGTCATGCTCAGGTTGGGTTCCTTTCCACCCTATTCCCACAGGAACCCAACCAGAGCATGGCAAGATGGCCCTTGTGTGAATATGGTTGATGGTTCTCAGGGTCATTAAACTATAGCTCACACCATAGAGCACCATGTAAACTGTCAATAAAAAAAACTCCCAACATCTGCAATATGTTATTATTCCATGTGCCCTGGGACAGTTCAGTCAATATCTATGAACATGCAATACTCTTAAATCAGAGAGAGAACATTGGAATTTGTGCCACTTGGATGTAGAATCTCAAGCTGCTCCACTGAATGGGCCTCATAAAACGTTTGTAATGTGTCAGGTTTCAGCAGTCTTACCTCTATCTAAAGTCGTCTACTAGTAAGTTAGCGAACACAGCTGTCCCTGTTGTCCACTGTCAGCACCACCATTCCTCCCACGTGTCAGGCTCCTCATTCACTTCCATTCGTTTTTGGGACCACGTTTAAATATCATACTTCTGAATTATAAGCAAACAATATAGCAATACAGTCAAAGGTACTTGTTTTTTTGGAGCTAATGTTGCCATTTTCAAAGTATGAGTATAGGAACTATTTCTATTTCTATACTTGAGGTGTAGTTTTACAAACTGACAGCTTTTCACAGAATATTTCTTCCAGCAAGGCAGCAGGTAACCATGGTAACCACGGAACCAACATTGTAAATGTCCTAACACAACCCCCTCCAATGTACAGTAAATGACCAAGTATGGTCTTGTCAATATTCCAATGTACAGTTTTGCTTGTACAGTTGTACAGTGTACCCCCCCCCCCCACCCCTCCTACCCAACCCCCCCCCCAATGTACAGTTTCTACATCAAATGTATATACTCTCTGTTCTGGACTCTTTTCGTATCACAAACAGTACTGTATTTGCAAATCTGGTATGTCATAAATGTATAGATGTAGCAGTACTGTCTATCTGTATGTCATGTATGTCATATATGTTATGATGGATTGATTGTTATGGTGTTTGTTATTGTTATGATGAACTGGTCAGACTTCTACTTGACCTTACCCCTAGAACCCACCTCACCCCTGCCCACTTTGACAACCTAGGATGGCTTAGAGTAGACGACAGAGTACAGCAACTTGCAATGGGCCTGGTCTACAAGATACACTACACGACTAAGGTACCCATGTACATGTCAAAATACTTCCCAATGGTCAGTGAATACCACGACCACAACACCAGAGGGAGCTCCACAAATCATGTTAAACCCAGATTCGGCTCAAACAAGGGACTAAACGCGTTTCACAATTATGCCACATCAATGTGGAACGCCCTACCCACAGCTGTAAAGGAATGTGAATCACTACCCACTTTTAAAACCACTCTCAAGGAGCACCTACGAGAGACTGCAATTCAAAACTGGCCCCTGTAAATGTACAGTAAATGTCCTAACTCAATAATACACGGGACCATCTTCTTGGGACAAAGTATGGTTTTGTTGATATTCCAATGTACAGTTTTGTTTGTACAGTCCCTCCCCCCCCCCAATGTATTGAAAATGGGGGACCCTGATGTAAACAAGACGAAAGTCTTTCTCTGGTCTGCATCCCCTTAACAATTGTGTGTATTGAGCTGTACTGTATTGTACCCATTCTGAAATCTGTTAATAAAGTTTTCAATCAATCAATCAATCAATCAATCAATCAATTGTCACTCTGGAACTATGGAAACAGAAGATAATTTTTTAGCAATATCAGTGAATAAGAAGTGTAAGGTTTGGAAGGTTTTTCCAGGATCACAATTCATGCTCTCTGAGATTCTTGTTCATCTGTTATCATTTCCTACTTTTGTTTGCGTTGTCCTGATTACATCTTCAATAAGGCAAAGTAGCAGTAGGTACAGCACACAGGCAGATAAAAAAAACAACAACACAATCAGTGGCATTCACATACTTTCCACAGTTTTAGACATAATTTTTGACTAGCTAATAGAAGTAGATGAAAATTTTTTTATGTCTTCATTGATGCATTCTAAAAAGTTATTGGGTTTTAAAAAGATCCACCCTAATTTGAAATACACCACAGATATCAAATGGATTTCAAGGAGTGACCAATTACTGGGACTTCTTAATTTGCCAACACACAAATATGAATTGAACTGACTGAAAAATACCAATGTTCTTATTCAAAGAGCTAATGTTGAATTCTGTTTGAGGTCTAGGTTAGAGGTTTTTGTTATTGGAACGTTATACACTGCAATCAGCAGTTGTGCAAATAATGTGCAAATGTTACTTGGATAGATATGTTGTGGTCCATGTTTATCCCTGATCCACGTTACCTGGTCCCTGCTTCCTGATTGGCTTTAAAACCAGACATCGACATTACCATTCCCTGAAGAGTTTAAAACCAGATACAACATTACCATTCCCTGAAGAGTTTAAAACCAGATACAACATTACCATTCCCTGAAGAGTTTAAACCCAACTACAACATTACCATTCCCTGAAGAGTTTAAAACCAGATATCAACATTACCAGTCCCTGAAGAGTTTAAAACCAGATATCAACATTACCAGTCCCTGAAGAGTTTAAAACCAGATACAACATTACCATTCCCTGAAGAGTTTAAACCCAACTACAACATTACCATTCCCTGAAGAGTTTAAAACCAGATATCAACATTACCAGTCCCTGAAGAGTTTAAAACCAGATATCAACATTACCATTCCCGAAGAGTTTAAAACCAGATATCAACATTACCATTCCCTGAAGAGTTTAAAACCAGATATCAACATTACCAGTCCCTGAATAGTTTAAAAGATACAACATTACCATTCCCCAAAGAGTTTGAAACCACCAGATACAACATTACCATTCCAGGAAGAGTTTAAAACCAGATACAACATTACCAGTCTTTGAAGAGTTTAAAACCAGATACAACATTACCATTCCCTGAAGAGTTTAAAACCAGATATCAACATTACCTTTTCCCAAAGAGTTTGAAACCAGATATCAACATTACCATTCCACAAAGAGACATCAATCATTATAGGGACAATAAGCCGATATTGTCTTGCAAAATGGTGGTTGACATAAAAGTAGCCAATTCCGGCCACCATAGAACATGATTGATGCCATAGCTAAGTTAAAGGCATAATTCACTTTTTTAAGAAGCCTATAAAAATGTTAAGGTCAGATGTAACTATAGCAACAAATAGATCTTTCAAACAGCAAACTCTATGAAATGACTTGTTTTGTCTTATTGACCTCCATTATCATCTCTAACCAATGCTAAAACATTTTCCTTCTAATGTATTACTTATTATTATAATTTTCCCCTCTTAACATTTTTTTCTTTTAAGATGACATTTTTGGTACTAGTATTTATTTTCAGGTAAACACATATTTTACAACCCTGATACCGGTGTGTTGTTGCATTTTGGAATGAAACCTTTACGTCCCTGTTTATACAAAAGTAACACAGAAAGAGACAGTTGAGCACAGATACCAACAGTTACGAGGTAGAAATACGGCAAAGTAGAACTTGAGTTTAGCTTCGAAAAACTGACTGAACATCATCTTCGCTCCATGCGCGGAGGGAGAGGTGATCCCTGTCAGTACGGGCAGTTGGCACGTGGGCGTCTGAACTCCGGGGCTGACCAACGCCTCCTCCTGGCCGGCTGCACCTCCTTATTCTGGCTCTCCGTCTCCTGGGGGAGCTGGGTGGGGAGTGCAGTCTTGGGTGAGCTTTCCTCAGCCCCTCTGGTGGAGATGTCTGGCTCCAGGCTCGCTGGCGGTGGCAGGCGTGGGGGGCAGGGGGTGCTGTGGAGCGCCACAGGAGTGAGAACCAGGCAGACGTCCCCCACGCTGAGCTGGCGGCACCGCAGGCCGCACAGACGGACTGTCCTCTGAGGACAGCAGGAGGACCAACCTTGCCCGCGGACGAAGAACGGGTACTCTGTGTATACATCCACCGGCAGCTCCTGTAGGGGAGGAGGGTAAGAAGTAGTCACTGTAATGCAGTTTATATAATTGACCACTAGGTGGTAGTATTGTTCCAACATGAGGGATTGGAGTTCCTTTTTTATTTATTTGTATTTAACAACAACCCCCCCCCCCACACACACACAATAGAAACTAGTCTAATAATTCATATTTATTTTTCTTTTATTTACTTTCTTGAACAGACCGTTTTGGGGGCGGGGGATATATTTGAATGTGGAAATACAGCAGCATTGAATTGTTAGTTACACCCATAATACACTCTCTGTCTGCCTGTCTGTCTGTCTCTCTCTCTCACCCTCTCTCCCATCTCACCTGCGTCTCTACTTTCCGTAGCTCCATTTCTGCAGACCCCTCTCTGATTGGTTGAGCCCATTTCTGCAGACCCCTCTCTGATTGGTTGAGCGAAGCCCCTCTCTGATTGGTTGAGCGAAGCCCCTCTCTGATTGGTTTAGCTCGTCACGCGGCAAAAGGCGGACGTAATGTTATCATATCAAGAAGATAAAAAGAAATGTACTACCAGATTCGCGTATAACGTTATTTCGCGTGACTTCGCGGTTTATTCATAACGTTATGCACATTTCACAACACAGCCAGCTGTTAGAAACTGTACATTGTAACGTTATATAACATAACGTTATGTTATTTCGCGGTTATTTCGCGGTTTATTCACATAACGTTATTTCACGTGACAAGTTCAACACAGCCCAGCTGTCAGAAACTGTACATTGAGGGGGTTTGAATCACTGTTTAGTGTTTACACTCCCCACTTACTGTAACTGTACCATGTTCTACATATAACCTCATCTCATGCACCTTGTTGTGTATCCTGTTTCTTTTTCCTCATTATTATATTCAGAGTTAATTATATTGTTTACACTGTCTTTCTTCTATTATAACCCTGCCCATTTGATGTTCCCAAATCATATTCAAACCTGTCGGCAAACAAGCTAGAACGTCCCGGTCATGTAGTCAATTCTTCAGGCAAAGCCGCTGCAGTGGCTTAAACGAGGAAAATATTGTGCACTTCACACGTTTCTATAATTGTTTTGTCGAAACCGGAAAGCCTGTAGCCGGTACTTCCTGGCATATCTTTACCAGCCTAGGCAACGCCAGAGGCGTCTCTACTTTCAAATGGGCTCAACCAATCAGAGAGGGGTCTGCAGAAATGGAGCTACGGAAAGTAGAGACGCATCTCACCTGAGAGTTGTGGTCGTGGAGGAGGATGAGGAGGTGTGAGAGGGAGGAGGAGGTGGAGGAAGGGGAGATCCTCTGCACCGTGCAGCAGCTGAGACGCAGCTCCGGACAGGCCGCCGAGCCCAGCAGGAAGTCCTCCATCTGCAGGTCCTCCACTCTGCGCAGATGCCCGTCTCTCAGCTCGATTAGAGAGCCTGCCGCAAAGTGAGGGAGGAGCCAGGGGATAGGGGAGGAGGAGGAGGAGGAGGAGGAGGAGGAGCTGGCAACAGGGGAACGATGGGGAGAAGAGAGAGCTTTATTCTCTTTTACTCCTGTGGAGGTGTATTTATGAGTTGAGAAATCAACAGGGGATGATCTTAAGGAGGACAGTAGCAATGGACTTTGTCCCAGAAGAGGGCTTTTGTCAACCTTCTGGTGTTTGTACATGAACTCAGGTTGGGATGTTCGGTCCTCGGTGGCGGACGCAGGACTTGACGTCATGCCCACGTGAGACCGGTCCACCTCCCTGTCTCTCCACTTCACATATGGCCCCAGGCTGTGCCTCACGTTCCTCTGCCTCTCCGCCTGCAAACTCAACCGTCCCCTCAATGCAGGCGACTCCCACCCGCGTCCTCCTCCGACCCCGAGTATGTCCTCGGCGACCAAAGTCATCGATCCGAGTTTGGAAGGGTGGTGCAGCTGGTCGAAGTGGAAGCCAGGGAGACGGACATCCCCGCCGTGTCCGGAGAAGGGGTTCCGATGGTGGGGGAGCTCCCATACGGGGTACAGTGTCTCCCAGCTCTGGGGGTAGAGCTCCTTCCACTTTGTCCAGCCGCAGTGCTCCCGGATGGGGGTAGGGACGTGAGGTTTGTGGCTCTGGGTCCAGGGCTGGTAGAGTGGAAGGACTCGTGTGGGCATGGGCTGGAGAGGAGGGCCAGTGTGTGAACTCTTCAAGCCACTGGTGCTCCTGTAGGGGAAAGGGACCTTGAACATGGCATCACACGATCGCTTCGGCAAGTCCAGTTTCTTCTCCTGCTTGTTGGGTGGGAGGCCATCCCT
Source organism: Notolepis coatsorum (assembly GCF_963971535.1). Classification (NCBI taxonomy): domain Eukaryota; kingdom Metazoa; phylum Chordata; class Actinopteri; order Aulopiformes; family Paralepididae; genus Notolepis; species Notolepis coatsorum. The sequence continues at coordinate 161,838,988 of NC_140170.1, read as the reverse complement.
GTCTGAGCCCAGGGTCGGGATGAGTGGGTTGCTCATTGGCTCGTTTCCCTTGTCACTCGCGCTGACACTTCTCCCCCCCCCCCTTAGGAAGTCGAGGAGAGGTTTTGGTCACATCCAGATTCTCTCGTCAAACATAGTAGAGGTCATAGATAGGCTGCCCCACTCTGAAAAGCAACAGAATGAAATATTTGAATCTATCAAGGAAAAAGCATGTTTTAAGTTTAGGATGATTCATGTTTTCAAGACACTTTAACTCATTGGACGCCAGACCCGATGATAGTCGGGTTAACTCGCCAACCGCTCAGCACCAATCACGAGTATAGTCGGGTTTTAATCCTTATTTCTTTTATTAGCGATATCCATTCATTTTCATCCATCCAGCCTGATGTTATCGTTGGGAATGGGTCTGAGCTAGCAAAAGGGCAAATACCGCCCCCTACGCCTTCCGGCTGGTATTGCACTCCACTGGGAATGGTATAGTTTTTTTTCTGGGACGATCCAAGCCGTGCGGGCGTGGTTTAAATAATCAGGCGAGGTAAGTAAGTAAGTAAGTAAGTATTTATAAAGCACCTTTCATACATGTCATGTAGCTCAAAGTGCTGTACACAATTATAGGCATATATAACGAAAAAAGCAATAAAGTCATAGTGATCAGTTAAGATCAATGTCTTATCCAAGTCCCATGGACCCATCAGTGGCCGCGTCTTGTGGTAGAAAGAAAGAAAAAGAAAAACGTATAAAGAAAACAGTCTAAAGTTTGAAAGTTTGGGAGGTCCGCAAAAACACGCCTTCAGCTCAGAAGCTGAGGCGTGTCAAAAACTTTTGAAAAACTGGAGGCGTGTCTCCTATTGTACCCATTCCTTCATCTAAGAAGTTTGAAAGTTTGGGAGGTCCGCAATCAGAGGTAACCTGATTTCAACGATACATCTGCAACGCTCCCCCCCCCCCCCCCCCCCCCTCCTCATATGCAATGCTGTTGAACGTGGCACGGACCTCCGCGCCCAGTACTTCAAATGGCGGTCAGATAATTGGATTATTTCTTTTGCATTACATCAGATACAAGGTAAGAACATTATATATAAATTTGATCGTTGATCTGATATGTATTTCTACCCGATCGACACTGTATCTGTGTGTGTATGTGTGGCTGTTTTCCGTTGGGTGAGAGGAGGGGGGGAGCGGCGCGCCGGTCTAAACAACATTGCATGCGTGCATGAGGAAGGATAATAATTATGATCTAGCGTTGATTTCAGGAAGATTCGATAATCAGCCAAAAAATTACAACGTGTTTTGTGTATTCCACTAAAGGGCTATTATCGCGTCTTTCTCTGGAATTACTAGAAATCACCAAAACTATACTCGTATTCAAAACGGTATAAAACGGAAATGTACCGATGAAAAAACTATCCGTTTTGTACATGTTGACTGCAAGCAACTCACTGATAATCGAAGAGTGTATTAGACCCATAGCCATCATTTAAGATATATTTTAAGCACTCGCAAATCTCCCACTCCTCCCATTGATTAAAGCGGTGGCGCTCTAGCGCCCTCTGGCGCACTTAAGCGTGGCGGTCAATGAGTTAAGAAAGCAGGAGTTGCTCCTGTCTTAACACTTTGAATGCAGACGACTTGTATTCTTGTCTTATCAGACCCCCCGTTGAGTGCCACGACGTGTATTGTCTGAATTCATATTTCATCAACCGAGTCTCCCGTTGGTACAGCAGACTCTCTAGGAGCTCAGATGGGAAAAAAACGCCCCCCTATCGTCTATCCCTGTGTAACTGCAGGTCAGTCAATTATACTGGGAGATCCCTGTGGGGGTGGCCAACTGGCTCCATTGTGCTGGCGAGCCGTCTGATGATGAGGGATCTGATCGTGAGTTGGAAAGCAGCCTGGAATATATATTACAGCAGCCAATAATCAATCAATAAACGCTATCGATATTTGGAATGGCGATCAGGAATTGGAATAATCTTTTTGGATAACATCTGATCTAAGGTAAGGAGTCTATGTTACCAGTTTTAGGATAATCAGACCTATATTCACTGAGATATCAGCATGTGCCGTGTGTGTGTATGTGTGTGTGTGTGTGTGTGTGTGATCTTGAGGAAATGTATAATAGATTTTCAGCCTGCCTCTATAGCGTGCATAAGTACACATATACTATCGATAATCTAGAGTTTATTTGAAAACGATTCATAAATAGGCAGACAAATGACAACGTGTCTAGTGTATTCGAGAATATTCCAATAAATGCCGTTTATGGGGGAATCTTAAATTTTTTTGAACATTTTCGAGAGAACGATAGCTTTTCGAAATGCTATAAAAAGGATATGAACCGATTAAAAAACAATCCGTTTCGACAATGTTGACTGCAAACAAGTCATTGATAAGCGACGGGCAGATTAGACACATAGCCATAATTTAAAACATAGATTATGCGTTTTTAACGCTAACATTGAAGTGGATGATGCATTCAACGAGGTAAAAAGGTAAACAAGGCCGGCACTGATAGTGTTAATGAAATGGAAATCAAATGAAATCAAAATAGATGTTTGTAATTTCCTTGAAAACGAGAAATGAGTCATCCAGCACAGGCCTACTAATTTTTTGTCCAAAGAAATGCTTTCTAGAATGACATTTACAGCACATTGTAACTAAGCTAGCACTCTGCCTCTTAAACTAAATTGAACAAATGTTAAATGTTAGCTTGCTAGCTAACGTTACTAATGTTGCTAACCTATATGTTGCTAACATTAGCTTGCTAGCTAATGGGTCGACCGTAATGCACTATTGGTTACTATGAATGCCAATCAATACCAATGACAAGTCCCTCCCAGCTTCCTGTTTTTACAGTAAACATGACATAAATATGTGGAATCAAATAGCATTCCGCTAGCCGTTTCATAAGCAGTAATTCTTGCTAAATCACTGTCCGTCTTACTTCCTTTGTGGTGGTTTTTTGGCTCAGTGTGTACGTGACAACCAATGTATAAATATCTGCCATGTACCCAATAAACAAGAGAGCAACTGGTGAACCTGCCTTGGTGTGACTTTGTTCTCTGGGCAACTGTAAAACCATTCATTGATGAACTGCTGCCACTGGTCTGCTGATCATAACCACAACAAATTCATAACAGTAGGTGTCTGGTCTAGGCAATGTGACATGCAGCTGGCTTCCTCTGCCTACTTTACACTGCAGATTAGTAGCCTGTTTCTGCTATCTACCTAATTTCCAGTTATATATCATTGCGAGCAGGGATCAAAGACTAGCCTACTCTGCAGAGAAGGCCACATATCCCAAATAAATGCATTGCTCTAATAACTTTTTGTTAGAATTAAATGTGGAAGTAACGCAGGGGACTGAGGCCATATTTGAGTGACTGTGTGTGTGTGCACTAACAAGATACAAGATACAAGATACAAGATACAAGAGTTTGCTTTTTATATATATAAAGCAATAGTTTAGGTTATGCATGGCCTGACACACACAGAGCAAACACACATGTGTCTCAACAGCCAGACTACAAGTAGATAAAGACACCACCATGAATTTACAACAATCAAATGTTATATAATATATATATATAGCAACTGTATGCACTGTTCATTATAACAAAGGGTTATTGTGTGACATTAGTGCAGAACATATTGTATGTACTGCTACCACGAACATATTTCAGATTAGTGCAGAACACATTGAATGTACTACTACTGCTGTATAACATAATACATTAGTGCAGAACATATTGAATGTACTACTACCGCTGTAGAACATATTTCACATTAGTGCAGAACACATTAAATCTACTACTACCACTAGACATTATTTTACATGAGTGCAGAACACATTGTATGTACTACTACCACTGTAGACCATATTTCACATTAGTGCAGAACACATTCAATGTACTACTACTGCTGTAGAACATATTTCAGATTAGTGCAGAACATATTGAATGTACTACTACCACTGTAGAACATATTTCACATTAGTGCAGAACTACCACCAGAGCAGGGTCTTTTAAAGTGCTACCCCCAGAGCAGCGTCTTTTTAAAGTGCTACCACCAGAGCAGCGTCTTTTAAAGTGCTACCACCAGAGCAGGGTCTTTTTAAAGTGCTACCACCAGAGCAGGGTCTTTTAAAGTGCTACCACCAGAGCAGGGTCTTTTAAAGTGCTACCACCAGAGCAGGGTCTTTTAAAGTGCTACCACCAGAGCAGGGTCTTTTAAAGTGCTACCACCAGAGCAGGGTCTTTTAAAGTGCTACCCCCAGAGCAGCGTCTTTTAAAGTGCTACCACCAGAGCAGGGTCTTTTAAAGTGCTACCACCAGAGCAGGGTCTTTTAAAGTGCTACCACCAGAGCAGGGTCTTTTAAAGTGCTACCACCAGAGCAGGGTCTTTTAAAGTGCTACCACCAGAGCAGCGTCTTTTAAAGTGCTACCACCAGAGCAGGGTCTTTTAAAGTGCTACCACCAGAGCAGGGTCTTTTAAAGTGCTACCACCAGAGCAGGGTCTTTTAAAGTGCTACCCCCAGAGCAGGGTCTTTTAAAGTGCTACCCCCAGAGCGGGGTCTTTTAAAGTGCTACCCCCAGAGCGGGGTCTTTTAAAGTCCTACCCCCAGAGTATTGTCTTTTAAAGTATACCCTCAGTCAGAGCAGGGTCTTTTTGGGGGTAAACGAATCCCCCGCAACTTCTGTTAGACCCTGGTCCTGGCGGTGCACGCACGCACACTGAGTTCCTCAACAAGTCCCTAGTTCCAGGGGAAAGGTCCTGCGGTGCAAACACAGCATTACTTACCCCATTGCAGGGCATCTTGAAGTGGATGACACATTGGGGCATGTTCTGACCAGGTGAAATACAAGCTTGTGAAATAATACCACTACATTTCTTCTTTCAATGCTCGTTTTTCTTCCAATCAGTGGACACTTTTTCTTTGAAGCTGATTTTGTGACATTTATTTGAAAGTGGAGTACACTTTTTATAAAATTGTATACACACTTTGACACTATGACTATCAAGGTTTGCTGTTTCCTTTCTTTCCCTCTTTGATGTCTCTCTCTCTCTCCCCTCTCTCTCTCTCTCTCTCTCTCTCTCTCTCTCTCTCTCTCTCTCTCTCTCTCTCTCTCTCTCTCTCTCTCTCTCTCTCTCTCTCTCTCTCTCTCATTTCTGTTTCATAATGATGAAACATGATGGAGAGGGCCTCTCCCTCCCTCCCGTCCTCTCCCCCCCTCCCTTCTCTGTTGCTAATTTCATCGTCGACTCCAAATTAGAGTCTTTGCAAGCCGCGGCCGGCTTCACAGAACGGGAAACGGCGTTTTGATTGATGGGTCTGTTCTCTTTAGAAAGATAAGTTACTATGGCAACAAAGTATCACTGCTGTACCGTCGACGAAGGAGTGAGTGGAGGCAGGAAAAGGTTAGGGACGAGTGGGCTGGATGTCAGGTGGTCTCACTGCGAGGCGGAGGACATGGGAGGACATCCCACATTGAATTCCAGTATTATTTCCTCCACCAGAAGTCAGCAGCACAGTGAGGAAATGTATGAGAATTGTGATCAAAGGTTTCTCTCTCTCTTCTACGTTGTCTCATGGGCCTCTATAGCCCTGACCAGGTCTAAGAACTGGGAAAGATACCCTGGGAGATACCCCACCTGGGTACCTGGCATCATGGAAACCTGGTCCCGAAGCGGGAATCGAACCCTGGACCTTCTTGCTGTGAGGCGACAGTGTTAACCACTACACCACCGTGATGCTATATACCGTGACGCTATATATATATCTTTGTTTGGCTGCTTTACCGTATCATTTTCAATGTGTTATTATTCACAAGGCCTTATACAGCACTTTGGTTGGTCAACTCTTATGTTGTTTTTAAACGTCCTTTATAAATAAATTAAGTTGACTTGACTTGACCAATCACATCAGGGCCGGCCCAAGTCACTATAGGGCCCTAAGAGGGATTTAATTTGGGGGGCCCCAGAGAAAGTTTTCTGGGTGTGTTTGGCTGTTTGATTGATTGATTGAAAATGTTATTAACAGATTGCAGAATGGGTACAATACAGTACAGCTCAATACACAAAATTGATAAGGGGTTGCAGACCAGAGAAAGACTTTCGTCTTGTTTGCATCAGGGTCCCCCATTTTCAATTCATCATAACATATATGACACACAGATAGACAGCACTGCTACATCTATACATTTATGACATACCAGATTTACAAATACAGTACTGTTTGTGATACAAGAAGAGTCTAAAAAAGAGAGTATATACATTTGACGAATAAACTGTACATTGGAGGAGGTTGGTAGGTAGGAGGTTGGTAGGTGGGGTGGAGGGGGGGGGGGGGGGGTGGGTTGGGTAGGCGGGGGTGGGGGGGGGGGGGGGGGTAACTGTACATTGGATTATCAACAAAACCTTACTTGGTCCCAAGAAGAGGGTCTCATGTATTATTGGGTTTAATAGGACATTTATTGTACATTGGAGGGAGTTGCGTTAGGACATTTACAGGGGCCAGTTTCGAATTGCAGTCTCTCGTAGGTGCTCTTTGAGAGTGGTTTTGAAAGTGGGTAGTGATTCACATTCCTTTACAGCTGTGGGTAGGGCGTCCCACATTGATGTGGCATAATTGCGAACGTGTTTAGTCCCTTGTTTGAGCCGAATCTGGGTTTAACATGATTTGTGGAGCTCCCTCTGGTGTTGTGGTCGTGGTTTGATTGATTGATTGATTGAAAACTTTATTAACAGATTGCAGAATGGGTACAGTACAGTACAGCTCAATACATACAATTGTTAAGGGGATGCAGACCAGAGAAAAGACTTTCGTCTTGTTTACATCAGGGTCCCCCATTTTCAATTCATCATAACATATATGACATACATGCAGTGTTGCAGTGCTGGTATCACTCGGTATCACTCTGTGATACCTCACTCACTGAGGCTGAAGTACGCGCAATCGCTTTTACATGGCATTATCCAACCGGACTCCCGGAGAAACATGCAGCGTTTGACCTACTGTCAATTTGCACTGCACCACTGCATACATGACATACAGATAGACAGTACTGCTACATCTATACATTTATGACATACCAGGTTTGCAAATACAGTACTGTTTGTGATACAAAAATAGTCCAGAAAAGAGAGTATATACATTTGACGTAGAAACTACATTGGAGGATGTTGGGTAGGTTGTGGGGGGGGGGGGGGGTTGGGGGGGGGGGGGTTGGGTAGGAGGGGTTGGGGGGGACACACTGTACAACTGAACTGTACAAGCAAAACTGTACATTGGAATATTGACAAAACCATACTTGGTCATTTACTGTACATTGGAGGGGGTTGGGTTAGGACATTTACAGGGGCCAGTTTCGAATTGCAGTCTCCCGTAGGTGTTCTTTGAGAGTGGTTTTGAAAGTGGGTATTGATTCACATTCCTTTCAAGCTGTGGGTAGGGCGTTCCACATTGATGTGGCATAATTGCGAAACGTGTCTAGTCCCTTGTTTGAGCCGAATCTGGGTTTAACATGATTTGTGGAGCTCCCTCTGGTGTTGTGGTTGTGGTATTCACTGACCTTTGGGAAGTATTTTGACATGTACATGGGTACCTTAGTCGTGTAGTGTTTCTTGTAGACCAGGCCCATTGCAAGTTGCTGTACTCTGTCGTCTACTCTAAGCCATCCTAGGTTGTCAAAGTGGGCAGGGGTGAGGTGGGTTCTAGGGGTAAGGTCAAGCAGTAGTGCTGTGCTGTTTTTACCTCTTAATTAGCCTCTCTCTCTCCCTTAATTTCCTTTCCAACTTTGCATAAATTCACACAAAAATACTATATCCACAATGGAAATCTATTTAAAGAACATAGATAATAAATCCACGGATGACAGGAAGCTACCAACATGGTAATAGCTGTAACATAATGCATAGGAAGCAGCATTCACACACATACAGCTCCCCAGCAGCTCCTGTGTTTTGTATCTTTTTTTGTGTCTTGTTTTTTCCGGTATCCATTCTTTGTAAAGCATGTATAATTGTATTGATTTTCATCTAATCAAAAGCAGGCGCTTGTTTTGCTTCTGCCTCAGGGCTGGTTCTGAATCACCTACCCACTTACAGTATAGAGGTAGACATGCAACTTGGTAGACAACAACTGCCTCTTTGCACTGCTGTGGTCACGGCCAGCACAGAGAGACTAAAAAGGAGCTTCTATCCCCAGGTCATCAGGATGCTCAGTGACTCTATGCAACACTAACCCATCCATTCTATATTCATTGCACACACATCCACATGCACACACTCACTTTAGACATTCACTAACATTCACTTTAGAGTTGTAATACAACACACACACACACACACCTTTGAAAAACATTGAGTTTACCAATTCAAATGTCTCCCAGGCTCATTATTTAAAGCAGGTGTTTGAGAGGTGGCCAGGAGGTGAGAGTTTTACAGCCTGATGATCACAATGACTGTTAGTATGACACCATCCTGCCACCCCCGCGCATTGCTGCTGCTCAATGGACTGTGACATAATCTCCCAGATAGGAGGCACTGCTCATCACACCATCACCTCTCTCTCTCTCTCTCTCTCTCTCTCTCTCTCTCTCTCTCTCTCTCTCTCTCTCTCTCTCTCTCTCATCTCTCCTCTCTCTCTCTCTCTCTCTCTCTCTCTCTCTGGATGACCTCATAAGGCAGGCAGACTTCACTCTCACGTGGAAATTCATAGGAGCTCTCGGGACTAAAATATTGAAACCTGAAATGAAAGAGAACTATCTCTGCCTCTGGGATCTGACCTGGAGTAAAATACAGACATGACATGACTAGACAGACGGACAGACAAGACAAGACATGACTAGACAGACAGGCAGACAGACAGACAGACAGGCAGACAGACAGACAGACAGACAGACAGACAGACAGACAGACAGACAGACAGACAGACAGACAGACAGACAGACAGACAGACAGACAGACAGACAGACAGACAGACAGACAGACAGACAGGCAGACAGACAGACTGTCTTTTGGTGTAGAGCCGTTTTTGTGTGAGAGCTGGTCAAAGCTCTGTTTGAGGTATTTTTGGTAGAGCTGGTCAAAGCTCTGGTTCGTTGCGCTGTTAGTTTGTAGAAATGTCTTTTGTGTTAGCCTTTATTGTAGAGCTGTGGCTTTTGGTGTCTTTTGTGTAGAGCTGGTGAAAGCTCTGATACGTTGCGCTGTTAATATCATTATCTTTATGTTACATGTTATCTAGTGGAGTCATTATTTGTTGTTGCACATTACTGTTAACCTAACCCTTTGTATATTTGTTTGTCTCCTTGTCACCCAGCCTATGGTGATTCCTTTTCTATGTACTAACATTTTGTTTTTGCACACAGGGACAATTAAGGACAGGAAGATACCCTGGGGTCTACATTTTGCATCACGTAGGTGACCTGCTGTTAAATACCCTAGCTTAGAGTGAGCACCACCCACTGTACTTTTCGGGTGCTTCGCGCCCGTGGGTTTTCTTTTCCTTTTTGTGTTTGATTTGGTGCCACTGGTAGTCCTCCTTGCTCTCTGTGTTGCCTTTTATGTGAATAAATATTATTATTTTTGCAAACGGTTTCCTGGTTTTGTGTCGCTGCATCCTCACCCATCATGTCTGTTGCCTTGTGTTGCGCCCCTCCACAGGGGTGCGTAAGACATGACTAGACAGACAGACAGATAAACTGACAGACAAGACATGACTAGACAGACAGACAGATAAATTGACATACAGACGGATAGACTGACAGACAAGACATGACTAGACAGACAGACATGACTAGACAGACAGACAATACATGACTAGACCGACAGACAGATAAACTGACAGACAAGACATGACTAGACAGACAGACATGACTAGACAGACAGACAGATAAACTGACGGACAAGACATGACTAGACAGACAGACAGATAAACTGACAGACAAAACATGACTAGACAGACATACAGACAGACAGACAGGCAGGTAGACAGGCAGGTAGACAGACAGGTAGACAGACAGGTGGACTGACAGACAAAGACAGGCAGACAGGCATGCATACAGGTAGATGGATTTAGACACAGCTACAGTATAGGTCATAAGCCTGTCACTCAACCTGTACATCCTTATGAGGCTATCAACCCATAATGCCTCTAATCTATGGAAATTACATTTATACACAGCACTGTACACAAGTCTGTTCAGTAGCACAATTACAATATTCATTGATGTTTGCATAATCACCAACACTGTTCATATTGTATATACTGTTCCTATATGGGCTCTTTGTGGGGAGCCACATTAAACGACATCTAACATTAAATCTCACACACTGCAAGGTGCATACAAATGTGCATTCAGACTTGCATTGGTATAGCAATTTGCTGTCAAAGTGTCTCATTTTCTTTTTGAGTAGAAACCCCTATCATCAACTCTACAGACAGGTCCATTTAGTGAGTTTCTTGTCGGTCCTTCACATTACAAACATAAACTCACAGATGAATCACATGTTGGCAGTTTCAGTTAATCATAAACGATTCCTCAACTGATATTATGGTTGCTTGTTAAACGCGAGGGCGATTAATTGCATGGCAGACTTACCCACAAAGATTCACTAAACATCATATTTTGACAC
>NC_140170.1:161803811-161828153 GCF_963971535.1 Notolepis coatsorum | reverse complement strand
AAACTAGAGTAGTATAGTAGCAGTAGTAGTAGGAAGAGAGTTATCTTTGATCTACTATTCATTGTTGGGGAACACCCCATAGGCCGGCGTACACCTATAATGAAAATTCAAGTCCTTTTTCCCTTTTTAATATTTTTGAATTTTATTTTTATATGTATGTGGGACGAGTAGGGATGTGTATTGGATGTATATATGGATGGATGGATAGGTTTACCAGTCCAGGATCAGTAACATCTATATTGGTACTCACTCTTTTGTTTATGTGTTTTTGCTTTTGTTTTTGTATGGGTGATGGGTAAAACATTTTTAAATAAAAGTGTCAAGATTTAAAAATATACGTATACATTTGTGTGTGTGTACGTATGTATGTAGTATGTACGTGTATGTATGCATACATGTATGTGTGACTATATGTATAGTGTGTGTACTCTATAGAGTGACTTTATTGACACAATAAAGTATATAAAAAAAGTGTGAAGATTGTTAAGTCGTTAAAATAGATATAGACATTATTAAATATATTATACTAGTTTTGTTCCAGCTCAAATATAATTCTGTTAATGTATCACACTTTTTTTTTATTTATATATTTTCTCTTACATATGGCTGAGGATATTATCATAGAAAATATATATCGATATCGCCCCAAATATCCAGTATTGGTTGGCCTCTACATTATACACTATTATGTTATGATGATATATGTTTTATCATCTCTCTCTCTCTCTCTCTCTCTCTCTCTCTCTCTCTCTCTCTCTCTTCTCTCTCTCTCTCTCTCTCTCCTCTCTCTCTCTCTCTCTCTCCCTCTCTCTATCATATCCTATCCTATCCCATTATTATTCTCCACTGTCTAATAAAACAGTAGGCTGGTGCATTCTCAACAACAACCAAACATTTTAAATAACTGCATGGAATAGAAAGGATGTCTGGTACTCACAAGGCAGGCGTTTGTTGTGTAGGCTGGAAGTCGCTGAGGAGCTCATGGTCCCGGGCGGGGAGCCAGCTGAGTCCGTGGAGGATAGACAGATAGAGGTGGTCAGTGTAGCGGGCCGGTCACCCCACTAAGTTCAGCAGAGAGGCTGTGGACCCTCGCGGCTCATCTCCCTCTTCTCTCGGGAACGGAAACAACGTTTAATAATCACTTTATTCAATGAGACTTGCAAACCCCTGTCCCGCCGTTACCTTCCCGTCTGAGCTAGTTCTGCCGTCAACGGACTGGACTCTCTGGCGAAATGACTAATGAGGAGAGCAAGTTAGGGCTTTGCGGAGCGTACCAACTGACCGTGCGCTGGAGGGGGGAGGATGGGGGACTGGGGGAAAGGGAATAGAAGGGTTTATGTAACCAGTTGGAACACCAGCGGAGACAGACACATGTCTTTGTGTGTGTGTGTGTGTGTGTGTGTGTGTGTGTGTGTGTGTGTGTGTGTGTGTGTGTGTCTCTCTCTCTCTCTCTCTCTCTCTCTCTCTCTCTCTCTCTCTCTCTCTCTCTCTCTCTCTCTCTCTCTCTAGCTCTCTCTCTAGCTCTCTCCTCCCCCCCCTCTCTCTCTCTCTCTCTCTCTCTCTCTCTCTCTCTGTCTCTCACACTCTCTCTCTCTCTCTCCTCCCTCTCTATCTCTCTCTCATCTTCTTCTCTCTCTCTCTCTCTCCCAGGGTCAATGATGTGCAAAGAATCCTATGCGACAAGATACAAGATGTATTGCTATTAATGGAAAAGTTGACAACAAATCAAAACAGGCTTTCCCTCTTCACAGATAACACACCGTTCCTCACCAAAAAAAACGTTAGGCTACTTAATGTATAATTCAACTAATGGTATTTCCTCATTCAATATTTTATCATGACACCAGCCAGGTATAGAACCTTGAATAGTGTCTGGATAGACATTATTGAATCCCTGCCAGTGGTGGGTAAAGTTACACACACCTTTGCTCAAGTGCTTTTAAGTACTTTTGAAACTTTTCCATGTTTTAATTGATTGTTATCCTTGCTTGTCTTATTGTTGTGATTTTATATTCTGCATGATTTTATATGCCTTTTTTTTGCTTAGTGTACACTCGACGTGACTGTAAACGAGGAAACCTCAGTTGCCTTTCGAGTTTAAATAAAGGTTTGAAATGAAGTATAAATAGCCGCTGCTCTGGTAAAGTAAAAGTTATTCAGAATTCTAATTAAAGGTGGGGTAGGCAATAGAGCAAGCTCTGCATCACTTTTCAAGCTTGGCGCTATGAGCTTGTGCACGTACAACCAAGGTTTTCCAGAGGCACAGGCAGCTTCAAGCTGGATGTAAATCTTTTTTTACTAATATTTCGAAATCGGCTCGGCAGGCATTTTGTTCACTCAGTACTTTTCAATGAGGAACACGATGGTGCCGGTGGTGTTAATGTTTTCCCATGCGACCCAGGGACACAGGACACGCCAGAAACACCCTGATGTTTTCTTAAGAGTCAGGCCACCCTGAGAATTTAAGAGTCAGGCCACCCTGAGAATTTAAGAGTCAGGCCACCCTGAGAATTTGGCATGTGTGATTAAAGGGCCTGTGAGTCACAGAGACCGGATCTTTTCTCAGTGTATTTGATGTATTGGTAGCGATTGGGATATAAAGTGAATTTCACCAAATTCTACCAAAAAGGTTCTAACTTAAATGTGCCTAGCCCACCTTTAAAGTTATAGCCATTCTTACTTTTGTGCCACTTCCATATATTCCTTGAACTGGAGGGTCTGGACTGGTCAGATGAGCTCAATGGTACACTGGTTGAAGAACATGGCTTGGCTTCAAAACCAAAATTTCAACGATACTAAACAACATGGCCCCCTAAGAACCACCAGGAAAAGATCGCGCGGAGCCATGGATGCACGCTGAAATACTGACCGCTATGAAAACCAGAGACAAAAAATGCTCTGAGTTTCGTAAAAGTCAGTCAAAGCTACCATAAGCACGAGCAGTGAACTCCAAGCCCACGTGACTGAACTCAAACTGGAAAGAAACAGACTAAGAAATGATGTAAACTCCATGATCAAAACAGCAAAAAAAATCATCAATGACAAACCGAGGAAAACAAAAACAAACCACGAGAACTTTGGAAATTACTCAATAACCAACTAGGCTGCAGTAAAAACTTAAAACAGATTCTCAAACATAAACATAAAGACGGACAACACGCTCATCACAGAAAAGCTGGATGTAGCCAATTACTTAAATAGTTTCTTCACAAACATAGCCACAACACTGGTAAACAAACTACCCTCCCACTCAGGGCTTATGGGGTAGAACACATAGTAGCATACTACAAGAACCTAGGGGTCCACAAAGACGACTTCAAACTGGAATGGTAACAACAGATGAGGTACTCAAAAAACTGAGCGCCCTCCAACCTAACAAGGCCACTGGCCATGACAACATCCCCTCCAAATTCCTCAGGACTCAGCAGCCATCACCCCAGTCATCACACACATAATAAACCTCTCCTTAAACAGGGACACGTCCCCAAGGACTTCAAAATTGCGAGAGTGACCCCTCTGCACAAAAAAGGCAGTAAATTAGACCCAGGCAACTACCGCCCTGTTTCTATCCTTACCTCCATCTCGAAAGTCATGGAAAAATGTATACGAACAGGTCGAAAAATACCTTGCGGAAAAAAATCTAATCTACGAATTCCAATCTGGCTTCAGAACATCCCACTCCACTGACACATGCCTTCTCTATTTAAACGACCACATCAAACAAGAGGTGGACGCGGGCAAATACTGCGGCATGGTCATGCTGGACCTACAAAAGGCCTTCGACACTGTCAATCACACCATTCTGATTGACAAGCTAAAAGCAATTGGTTTTGATAGTCTATCAGTGAGCTGGATGCAATCCTACCTGGAGGGGAGAGAGCAGATGGTGGAGGTAAACGGTACCCTATCCCCCCCCCTCACAGTAAGCTGTGGTGTTCCACAAGGAAGCATACTAGGTCCGCTACTGTTCCTAATTTATGCAAATGACATGTCGTCAGCTTGTGACTGCAACTTGTTCCTGTTTGCGGACGACTCAGCCCTGCTGGTCTCTGACAAGAACAAGTTACAGGTTGAAAAAACCCTCAGCTCAGAACTAGGCAAAATCTGCATATGGCTCGCTGATAACAAACTATCATTACACATGGGCAAAACAGAGTCCATTCTCTTCGGTTCAAATAACAAACTCAGCAAGACCGACGGCTTCTCAGTTACAGTGGGTGACAATATTGTCACAAGGAAAGAAGATATTACCTACCTGGGTTCCATCCTAGAGGCAAATCTTTCCTGTGACAAAATGGCATCCAATGTAATAAAAGAAGTCAACCAACGAACTCGTTTCTTGTACCGGATCTCCTCACTGGTAAACAAGAATACCCTGAAGACTCTAGCAGGAGCACTCATTCAAGGGTACTACGACTATGCTTGCACCTCATGGTACCAAAGCACCTCAAAGGCGCTAAAAACAAAATTACTAACATCTCAAAACAAACTAGTCAGACTACTGCTTGACCTTACTCCTAGAACCCACCTCACCCCTGCCCACTTTGACAACCTAGGATGGCTTAGAGTAGACGACAGAGTACAGCAACTTGCAATGGGCCTGGTCTACAAGATACACTACACGACCAAGGTACCCATGTACATGTCAAAATACTTCCCAAAGGTCAGTGAATACCACGATCACAACACCAGAGGGAGCTCCACAAATCATGTTAAACCCAGATTCGGCTCAAACAAGTGACTAAACACGTTTCGCAATTATGCCACATCAATGTGGAACGCCCTACCCAAAGCTGTAAAGGAATGTGAATCACTACCCACTTTCAAAAACACTCTTAAAAAACACCTAAGGGAGACTGCAACTCGAAACTGGCCCCTGTAAATGTCCGAACACAACCCCCTCCAATGTACAGTAAATTACCAAGTATGGTCTTGTCAATAATCCAATGTACAGTTTTGTTTGTACAGTTGTACAGTGTCCCCCACCCACCCCTCCTACCCAACCCCCCCCCCCCCCCCCCCCCCCCCCAACCACCTCCAATGTACAGTCCCCCCCCCCACCCCCACCTACCCAATCCAATGTACAGTTTCTACGTCAAATGTATATACTCTTTTTTCTGGACTCTTTTTGTATCACAAACAGTACTGTAATTGCAAATCTGGTATGTGATAAATGTATAGATGTAGCAGTATTGTCTATCTGTATGTCATGTATGTCATATATGTTACGATGAATTGAAAATGGGGACCCTGATGTAAACAAGACGAAAGTCTTTCTCTGGTCTGCATCCCCTTAACAATTGTATGTATTGAGCTGTACTGTACTGTACTGTACCCATTCTGCAATCTGTTAATAAAGTTTTCAATCAATCAATCAATCAGGCTTCCAATGTATCTGAAAATGTACAAACACCTTGTGGATGCTAAAAGTTAATCATTTACATTTACATTTAGTCATTTAGCTGACGCTTTTATCCAAAGCGACTTACAAGTTCTGTACGACAAGTCATCAGGAAGGGCACAACTCTATCAGCTGAGTAACAATGTTCATCAAAGTGTTGAGTGCTACAGTGTAGGTTAGTTTATTAGGATAGTGTAAGGTTAGTTAGGGTTCGATTTTTTTTATTTATTTTTTATTTTAGATAATGATTGAAGAAGTGCGTCTTTAGTCGACGGCGAAAGATTGGACGGGTTTCGGCTGTCCTAACTGGGGTGGGTAGTTCATTCCACCATTATGGGGCAAGGACTGAGAAAAGGCGGCTTCTCCTTGATGACCCTCCCAGAGTTCAGAGTTTAAGTGAGATTACTCAGGTGATAAATGGACCACTATGGAACACAATGGTAACTTTATATGCAGACAGGACTCAAACCCAGCATCTAAAGCACACAGAACAAGAAGCATACCAATTACCACACCATGTACAATAGTACAAGTTAGCAAACCCTATCAAGTCTTGTTACAAGAATATAGAATAATATCTGTGTACTTTACACCATCTGGTGGTGAAAATAAAATAAAGATTCTTCCTGAAACTAGTTTCAGTGATCACACATATATTCAGCACTACATCATTACACTTTATAAAATAAATTAATAAATAAATAAAACAACAGGTTGGGGTTGATTCCCAGGTTGGGGTAGTAGCCAGCGTCCGCTTCTATGCTGTGGCATGCTGGGGGGGCTACATCCACTCAAGGGACACCAACAAACTGAACAAGCTGGTGAGGTGAGGAAGGCTAGCCCTGTGGTGGGAGTTGAGCTGGTCAGACTAGAGGTGGTGGCAGAGAGGAGGATGAGAAGGAAGCAGGCCGCTATCCTGGAGAACCCCTCCCACCCCCTTTATGAGGAGCTAGCCAAGATGAGGAGCACGTTCAGCCACAGACTCATACCCCACCGACACTCCACAAACCGCCTCAACCTCCTTCCTGGTGAACTAATGGCTGCAGAACCCAATAACTATTAGGAATGTCTGACCACTAAGTGTGTCTGACTCTTAACCACCAAAACCTGCACAGACGTTAATTATTATTGGTTACGCTGTTTATTTTTCTCATATTTTTATATTCAGATATAATTGCATTGCATATACTTATGTAACATTCTGGGTTCTCTGGTCTTGTTAGACCTGAGAGCCCGGCTACCATTCTGTCACCTGTCACTTTCCCTCTCTTATTGCATTATTGTTTGTCATGAATGCTGACCTTAAGTAACTCTTGTTTTCTTCTGTTCCTCGTCGGCTCTTCACCATTCTCAGACCCAGTTCTCGACGGTACCAGGACCAGGACAGTGCGGCGGTACTTGTTCCTTGCCTTGTTTCCTATTACTTAGTTTTTCTTATTTTGTGTTTCTCTCAGTTGACGTCCTACGTCTGCCTGTTTTCCTGCCTGCTCTCTGCTCTGAATTCTACTATTAAAGAGGATTAAATTGTTCAAAGAGCTATACCACCTCTCCGTCTCATTACTTGCCACCAGTGCCCACCACTACTGGAACTCAAATATCTCTTACCCTCGTAACATATTTATGTCTTTCTACTATTACCCTGCCCATACCTGTATACTGTACATATTGGTATTACAACTCTGTACACATCTGATTAGCACTACACCCAGTAGTACTAATTTATATTATTTTATACCCAGTATAATCACCTCTACATTGTATATTACTATTGCACTTTACTGCTACATTTGCACTCTGGTTAGATATCAAACTTATTTTTGTTGTACTGTACTGTTGTACTGTACTTACTGTGCTGTATAATGACAATACATTTGAATCTAATCTAATCTAATCTAGTCTAATCTACAGTACCTCCCCCCTCCCCCATGCTGATATGATGCCCGAATTTCCCCAAGCGGATCAAAAAAGGAATATCTTATTTTATCTCATCTTATCTCATCTTATCTTATTCATTTTCAATTTAATTAATTCATGTGAGTTTAATGAGAAACTGACAGAGCATCCATTCTTAGTAGATTTTTCTCACTAATGTGACAACATGCATGCCAATACATTTTAAATGTATACATTTTGGAAAGAAAAATAAATCCTGAATTGATTGAATTGAAAGTAAATTGAGCCCATCCCTCTCAGCAACAGATGGTTACTATCTCTGAATACTGTACAGGAAGAGAGAGGGAGGGGGTGGGGAGTCGGGACCATGGGTAGGGAAAATGGAAACTTTAATCAAAAGTTACACTTGACATCAGTGTCAAACAGGGTGCAGAATTGACACTGTTAACCGCAGCTGTTAAGTGTGATGCTCTGTCAGTCTGTTAGGTGTGATGCTCTGTCAGTCTGTTAGGTGTGATGCTCTGGCAGTCTGTTAGGTGTGATGCTCTGTCAGTCTGTTAGGTGTGATGCTCTGCCAGTCTGTTAGGTGTGATGCTCTGTCAGTCTGTTAAGTGTGATGCTCTGGCAGTCTGTTAGGTGTGATGCTCTGGCAGTCTGTTAGGTGTGATGCTCTGGCAGTCTGTTAAGTGTGATGCTCTGGCAGTCTGTTAGGTGTGATGCTCTGGCAGTCTGTTAGGTGTGATGCTCTGGCAGTCTGTTAAGTGTGATGCTCTGTCAGTCTGTTAAGTGTGATGCTCTGGCAGTCTGTTAAGTGTGATGATCTGGCAGTCTGTTAGGTGTGATGCTCTGGCAGTCTGTTAAGTGTGATGCTCTGCCAGTCTGTTAGGTGTGATGCTCTGTCAGTCTGTTAGGTGTGATACTCTGGCAGTCTGTTAGGTGTGATGCTCTGGCAGTCTGTTAGGTGTGATGATCTGGCAGTCTGTTAAGTGTGATGATCTGGCAGTCTGTTAAGTGTGATGATCTGGCAGTCTGTTAAGTGTGATGATCTGGCAGTCTGTTAAGTGTGATGATCTGGCAGTCTGTTAAGTGTGATGCTCTGGCAGTCTGTTAAGTGTGATGATCTGGCAGTCTGTTAAGTGTGATGCTCTGTCTGTTAAGTGTGATGATCTGTCAGTCTGTTAAGTGTGATGCTCTGGCAGTCTGTTAAGTGTGATGATCTGGCAGTCTGTTAGGTGTGATGCTCTGGCAGTCTGTTAAGTGTGATGCTCTGTCAGTCTGTTAAGTGTGATGCTCTGGCAGTCTGTTAGGTGTGATACTCTGGCAGTCTGTTAGGTGTGATGCTCTGGCAGTCTGTTAGGTGTGATACTCTGGCAGTCTGTTAGGTGTCATTGTCATTGAGCATCCTGATGGCCTGGGGAGCTCCTTCTGAGTCTCTCTGTACTGGCCATGAGGCTCTGGTAGCGCTTGCCTGACCGCAGCAGTTCAAATTCAAGTTCTATTTGGGTGACTAGAGTCTTTGATTATTCTCTTAGCCTTGGCCCTGCAACACTTGTTATAAACGTCCTGGAGAGTGGGAAGCCCACCTCCAATTGTGCGCTCAGCTGAACGGGCCACTCTCTGTAGTCTGCTGCGGTCGTGTGCGGTGCTATTCCCAAACCAGGTGATGTTACCAGTCAGGATGCTCTCTATTGTGCATGAGTAGAAGTGGTCCATGTCAAGTCCTCGGATATGTGGACTCTGAGGTACTTAAAACAGCTCACTCTCTCGACCGGTGCCCCGTCGATGCTGATGGAGCTGTAGTCCCTGGCCCCAGACCTCCTAAAGTCCACAATCATCTCTTTAGTTTTGCTGACGTTCAGGGAGAGGCTGTTCTCCTGACACCATCGCTGTTTGCAGAGATCAGGCCCACCACGTCTGTGTCGTCAGCTAACTTGATAATTGTGTTGTTGTTCCGCTGTGCCACACAATCATGTGTGTACAGCAAGTAGAGACACAGCCCTGGGGGCCTGTAGCTGTTCCGCAACCGTTCCTACTTCCGGGGTAGGCCTGATTGGCCCCGACAGGCACGTGACCCGCCGCGGCCACGCCCCCGCGGCAGCCCCAGGAGCAAGCGCGCTACTGCTGGAGTTCGCTTCGCCTTTCACATCGCTGCCGTTGGCGAAAGCAGACAAATGAATGACTAATTCGGTCAGAAATAACGTAACTAATAACGTTAGTAAGCACTGCTTATATGCTTATTATGTCTGCGGGGTACAGTAAACGTTTCTCCCGGTACATTCTGAAGAGCACACCGCTGTATGTTGGAGAACCAGCGGTACATTCTGAAGAGCACACCGCTGTATGTTGGAGAACCAGCGGTCTTCCTCACTCGAGTGAGACTAAAGCCGTGCACAGCTCAGCCCTGTGAGACGCTTATGTCTGCGGGGTACAGTAAACGTTTCTCCCGGTACATTCTGAAGAGCACACCGCTGTATGTTGGAGAACCAGCGGTCTTCCTCACTCGAGTGAGACTAAAGCCGTGCACTGCACAGTCTCTAACAGTGTAACAGTAAGAAGCATTTTGGATAAAAGTATTCTGTACTTCTGTATGACAACAATGTATGCCTTTCAAATGTTAAATGATTAAATGATACACAGCGAAATCTACGCTCTCGCCTCTCATCCTGCTTTCGCCAATGGCAGCGATGTGAAAGGCGAAGCGAACTCCAGCAGTAGCGCGCTTGCTCCTGGGGCTGCCGCGGGGCGTGGCCGCGGCGGGTCACGTGCCTGTCGGGGCCAATCAGGCCTACCCCGGAAGTAGGAACGGTTGCGGAACAGCTACAGGCGCCCTGGGGGGCCCCTGTGTTGAGTGATGGATGAGGAGGTGCAGTTGCCTGCTCTCACCACCTGGAGTCTTCCTGTCAGGAAATCCAAGACCCACTGGCAGAGGTCATAGTTCAAGCTCAGGTCCCTGAGCTTGGCTACGAGTTTGGAGGGGACTATGGTATTGAATGCTGAGCTATAGTCGATGAATAGCATTCTCACATAGTTCCCCTGCCTTTTGTCCATGTGTGATGCTGCTGTGTGCAGCACATGGGCTATGGCGTCCTCCGTGGACCTGATTGAATGAAAAGTTTATTAACAGATTGCAGAATGGGTACAGTACAGTACAGCTCAATACATACAATTGTTAAGGGGATGCAGACCAGAGAAGAAATTTCGTCTTGTTTACATCAGGGTCCCCCATTTTCAATTCATCATAACATATATGACATACATGACATACAGATAGACAGTACTGCTACATCTATACATTTATGACATATCAGATTTGCAAATACAGTACTGTTTGTGATACAAAAGTGTCCAGAAAAAGAGTGTATATACATTTGGCGTAGAAACTGTACATTGGAGGAGGTTGGGTGGGTGGGGTGGGGTTGGGTGGGTTGGGTGAGGGCTGTACATTGGAGGTGGGGGGGGGGGGGGTTGGGTAGGGGACACACACACATTTTACACTGTACATTGGAATACTGACAAAGCCTTACTTGGTCATTTACTGTACAACTAGGTTAGGACATTTGTAGGGGCCAGTTTCGAATTGCAGTCTCACGTAGGTGTTTTTTGAGAGTGTTTTTGAAAGTGGGTAGTGATTCACATTCCTTTACAGCTTTAGGTAGGGCGTTCCACATTGATGTGGCATAATTGCAAAACGTGTTAAGTCCCTTGTTTGAGCCGAATCTGGGTTTTACATGATTTGTGGAGCTCCCTCTGGTGTTGTGATCGTGGTATTCACTGACCTTTGGGAAGTATTTTGACATGTACATGGGTACCTTGGTTGCGTAGTGTATCTTGTAGACCAGGCCCATTGCAAGTTGCTGTACTCTGTCGTCTACTCTAAGCCATATAGGTTGTCAAAGTGGGCAGGGGTGAGGTGGGTTCTAGGAGTTAGGTCAAGCAGTAGTCTGACTAGCTTGTTTTGAGATGTTTGTAATTTGTTTTTTAGTGCCTTTGAGGTGCTTTGGTACCATGAGGTGCAAGCATAGTCGTAGTACCCTTGAATGAGTGCTCCTGCGGGGTACAGTAAACGTTTCTCCCGGTACATTCGGGAGGGAGGAACAGATGTAGCCCTTCACTAGCTTCTCAAAGCACTTCATGGCTATGGAGGTGAGAGCTACAGGGCGATAGTCGTTAGGGATGGGAATCGAGACGGTTCATAATTGTCCGATTCCTGGAATCGCATGCCTCCGTGACTATCGATTCCGCTTATCGATGCCATGTTTTTCCGACAGTTGCGCATTTTAAAACAATAACGTTAGCGCCACGCATGCAGCCATAGCAGACTATTTGATTCCTTAGGAAAACCTAAAGGGCTCGAAATTGCGCCGCATATGCTCCCGAAATGCTCCCGCTGTGCAGTGAACATTTTTTACAGCTTTTGTATTTTTCTGACATGGGGGCTCAACAATAAATGATAAATGACAATCATAAATGTCAAGTTGCATGTTGTTATTCTAACCAGCCAAATTATAAATGTATCAGGAATCGATAAGGGAATCGATAAAGAATCGGAGCGATAAGCAGAATCGATAATGGAATCGTATTGATTAAATCTTATCAATTCCCATCCCTAATAGTCGTTGAGGCAAGCAGGCGTGGATCTTTTGGGTACAGGGATAATGGTGGTCTTTTTCAGACAGGTGGGGATGACAGACTGTTCTATAAGGATTCTAAACACTCATGCGGACCTGCCTGTGTCTCTCTGGCACCGCTGCACGTTAAAATTGATATATAAATATATATTTTTATATTTATATTTTTATATCTCTTATTACTCTGGATAATATACCACAAAACTTAACGTTATTGGCATATATTGGAGCGCAGTTCGTTTGTCTCCCCTATTTTGAGCATTTAGCAACAATCAGATTTGAAATCAGTAAAAAAATGGCTGAACTCTTGCAAGAATAATAAACCTACTGTGGTGACCTATATTAAGAGACATTCACCAAGGTGGGCTTGTGCCTTTAAGAGTGTGGGTTTTACTGTTTAGGGGACAGGTTAAATACCACTTCCGGTTCCGGGTTAACTTTGTTGTTATTTGTAAATGCTATGTGAGTGAGAAGTAAAGTACCTCAACTCGAACCACGTCTCTGGCTCGCTACTTTCTTATCGCCACATTGGTGACCCTGTGAAGAACATTTGTAACGTTAACAGCATTTAGCGTTATGTCTCAAGACAACGGCGTCGCGCAACCGCAAGCACCCGCACCGAATGCTAACGACGCTAACATGCTACAAGCGAACATTTACGCTGCGACCGTCAAGTTGCCCGACTTTTGGCAGCATAATCCCCGGCCGTGGTTTCAACACATCGAAGCCCAATTCCAGCTGAGAGGAATAACACAAGATCTAACTAAGTACTTCCATGTTGTGGCGGCGTTGGATGCTTCAACGACGGCACGGGCGATGATGCTGTTGGAGGATCCGCCGGCAGCTGACAAGTACAATGCGCTAAAGACATTCCTTCTGAAGTTGTATGAACTGTCAGAACTGGAGAAAGCGGACCGCCTGCTGTCCCTCAACGGCCTCGGCGATGGCAAACCGTCGGAGTTGATGGAAAAAATGCTGGCTGTACTGGGATCAGCTGATCCCTCTTTTCTATTTACACACATTTTCTTGCGACAGCTTCCAGTGCCTGTGCGCACATCACTGGCGAGTTCCCTCCTCTCCTCCACCAAGGACTATCGCGGCCTGGCTGCAGAAGCAGACAGGGTTTTCCTGGCCAACAGGCAGCAGCAGTTTGTCCATGCGCTGCTGCCCCACCAGGGCACCTCTGCCCCACCACTGGAGGCCTATACAGACACCGCTGCTGCGGTGACAGCCCGACGCCAACCCGACGATGGGCTCTGCTATTACCATGCCAGGTTTGGGGACCGGGCCAAGCAGTGTCGCAAGCCATGCAGTTTCAAGGGGCAGGGAAACGCCAGGGCCGGCGCTCATTAGTGGCTGTGGGTGCCGGCCATGACTGCAAGCTATTGTTTATCACCGACTCCTTGTCTGGCCGGCGGCTGCTGGTGGACTCGGGCGCGCAACGCAGCATCCTGCCGGCACAGGGCGTGGACACCATGGACGGCAGACACGGGCCCCAGATGGACGCAGCGAACGGTACGCCCATACGTACCTACGGCACCAGGTATGTGGAGGTGTGTTTTGGGGGGCGCCGTTTCGGCTGGGGTTTTGTGATGGCTGCGGTGTCCACGCCGCTCCTGGGAGCAGACTTCCTCTGTGCTTTCAGCTTGCTGGTAGATGTTAAAAACTGTCGCTTGATCGATGCCCTCTCTTTTTCCTCTTACCCCTGCACACTTGGGGCGGTTGGGGGGGGCGGAGCTCTCTGCCTGTTAAACACACTTGCCACCGGGGACCCGTATGAACGCCTGCTCGCCGGGTTCCCTGACCTCACCACACCCACGTTCTCATCTGCAGTGGCCAAACACGGTGTGGAACACCATATTACCACAGAGGGCCCCCCAGTCTATGCCCGGGCCCGGCGCCTCGACTCAGCCAAGCTGGCAATCGCCAGGGGGGAGTTTTCCACCATGGAGCGACTTGGCATTGTGCGCCGCTCGAACAGCCTGTGGGCTTCTCCATTACACATGGTTACAAAGGCTGGCGGAGGTTGGCGCCCCTGCGGCGATTTCCGTCGCCTTAATAACGCCACAACCCCCGACCGGTACCCTGTTCCGCACATACAGGACTTCTCTACCCACCTGGCAGGGGCTGTCATCTTCTCCAAGGTGGACCTGGTGCGCGGTTACCACCAGGTGCCGGTCCATCCACGGGATGTGCCAAAGACGGCTGTCATTACACCCTTTGGGCTTTTCGAATTCCTAAGAATGCCTTTCGGGCTCATGGGGGCGGCGCAGACGTTTCAGCGCCTGATGGACTCTGTGCTCCAGGACATGCCGTTTTTGTTTGTATACTTGGATGACATTCTTATAGCCAGTACGTCCATAGAGGAGCACATGACACACCTCCAGCAGCTGTTTGAGCGGCTCAGTAAGCACGGCCTCATCGTAAACCCAACCAAGTGCCAGTTCGGGCAGTCCTCCATCACTTTCCTCAGACACCATGTCGCTCCACAGGGAGCCACCCCACTCCCCACCAGGGTGGAGGCCGTTGCCAGTTTTCCTCGTCCCCGCACCGTACGGGCTCTACAGGAGTTCCTGGGCATGGTGAACTTTTACAACCGGTTCCTTCCCCATGCTGCCCACCTCATGCGGCCCTTGTATGAGGCCCTGCGGGGCAAAGTGCCCAAGGACGAGTTAGATTGGTCTTCGGGGATGGACAGCGCTTTTGGGGCTGCCAAGACCGCGCTAGCCAACGCTGCTCTGCTGGCGCACCCCTCTCCCACTGCCCCGGTCGCCCTCACGACAGACGCCTCTGACTATGCAGTGGGGGCGGTGTGCGAGCAGTGGGTGGGCGGTGCCTGGCAGCCACTGGCCTTTTTTAGCAAACAGCTCCGCGACAACGAGCGTAAGTACAGTACTTTCGACAGGGAACTGCTGGGTCTGTTCCTCGCCACCAGGCACTTTAGATTCCTGTTGGAAGGCCGCCAGTTCACTGCATTTGTGGACCACAAGCCGCTAACGTTCTCCATGGCCAAGACCTCGGAGCCGTGGTCGGGACGTCAGCAGCGGCAGCTATCGGCGATCTCCGAGTTAACCACGGACATTCAGCACGTGGCGGGCAAGGACAACTTTGTCGCCGACTGCCTCTCTCGGGCGGTCATCGGGTCCGTCCACTTGGGACTCGATTATGCCGCCATGGCGGCAGACCAAGCCACGGACTCAGACATTCAGGCCTATCGGACGGGTCCTACCGCACTGCAGCTGGAGGATGTGCTGTTCGACACAGCTAACGCCACTCTCCTCTGCGACATCTCCACTGGCCAACCGCGACCTATGGTGCCTACGGCCTGGCGGCGCCGGGTTTTTAACATGATCCACAGCCTTTCCCACCCAGGTGTGAAGGCCTCGACTAAGCTGGTGGGGGTCAAGTTTGTGTGGCCTGGCCTCCGGAAGGATGTTAGGACCTGGGCTAGCTCATGTGTGGCATGCCAGCGTGCCAAGGTGCACCGCCATACCAAAGCCCCTTTGGCACCGTTTATAGTGCCGGAGAGGCGGTTCGACCATGTGAATGTGGACCTGGTGGGCCCCCTGCCCCCCTCCCATGGATATACTCACCTCCTCACCATGGTGGACAGGACCACCAGGTGGCCGGAGGCTGTTCCACTGTCCTCCACTACGGCAGCGGAGGTGGCCCGGGCGTTCATCGGCTGCTGGGTGGCCCGTTTTGGCACACCGGGGGACATCACAAGCGACAGGGGCCCCCAGTTCACTTCGGAGCTCTGGACTGCAGTTGCGGAGCACCTGGGGGTGAAGATCCACCGCACTACGGCGTACAACCCGCAGGGCAACAGACTTTGCGAGCGGTTCCATAGGGACATGAAGGCCGCTCTTCGGGCTGCCCTTACGGATTGGCGACTGGGTTGACCGCCTCCCGTGGGTCTTGCTTGGTCTTCGTTCTGCCCCCAAGGAGGACCTCCAGGCCTCGTCCGCCGAGCTGGTGTACGGCCAGCCGCTGCGGGTCCCTGGGGAGTTTCTTCCGGAGGCCACAGCGTCCTGGTCCGTCGCCTCCCATCGAACAGTGTCCCGGGGTGTTGCCGATGCCCTTATTCCCATTCCAACATCCCGCCACTGCCTTCCCCAGTCCTACATCCCCAGGGACCTGCCATTGGCCAAATATGTTTTCATCCGGCACGACAGCCATCGGACCCCGCTGCAGCCCCCTTATGACGGGCCTTTCCGTGTCCTGGAGGCAGGCACTAAAAACTTTGTTGTGGACATGGGAGGCAGGCCGGAGCGGGTCACTATAGACCGTCTTAAGCCTGCTCACTTGGACAAGGACGAACCAGTTAAGTTGGCCCTGCCCCCGCGGCGGGGGCGCCCCCCGGTTTTGGCTCAGACCCCTGCCCTATCCTCTGTTCCGGCCTTGGCCCCTTCCGGGGCCCGGCCGCTGGTCCCACTTATCTCCCTTAGTCCCCCTCTGGTTAAGCGCAGTCGGTTCGGCCGCTTGATCCGTCCCCCTCCACGTTGACTATTTCGTGCTGTGATCTGTTCACTGATGGACTGTTCTGTATCGTTAGTGGCTTAGCTTGGCATCGCTACTGCACTATCTCGCGTACGTGCACGCGTACTGAATAAACCACAAATGTACCTCTAATACCAGTATTAGTCTGACCACACCCCTCATCAGCTTACCTTCATAAGCAGGTGTGTGGTCACCTGCTCTCCTCCTTCTCGCTTTCACCACAAGGAAGAGGTGCCTCGGTAGATCCCCACACTTGACACCATGATGGAAGAAATTGGATTAGGAACAGCTTGGGAAACAAGGATACGTTGACATCATATCTTTATTTTCTCTCTCACTATTTTCGAGAAAATACGGCGATATTGTCTTCGTACTGGAGTGTCTAGAAGATGATGATCATTCTACAAACCCTCCACCGGTTTTCGTATTGGGAGCACGCCGCTGCATGCTTCTCAACTGCAGTTCCTTGCTGTGTTTGTTGGGGTGAAACCTGTCAGGCCACAGCTGAACTGTCGGACATGCCGCTGTTGTGAGGAGCGGTGCGTTCCAGGTTGGGTGAGTAGTGTTTGCTGGCGGGCTCCACTTGTCTGTTAGTGCTATGGGGGCTACTTGACAAAGTTTATGGAAACCGGCCCCAGGCTAGGGTCCTTTGTTTAGCCGTCTAGGCGACAGAAGGCCTTGGTCTGGCGACCATTATAGTTTTAACTAGTGGGCCGCGACCATTGACACTGGTGATCCCTGTGTGTTCTGGACGAGTGGATTCTCTCTGTCACCGTGTTAAGACCCCATCTTTCATATCCAAATGAGAGTATTCCTTCACGAGGGGATATGTGCATGTAATGTGCGATAGCGGCAGATTCATGTTCAAAGTCAGCTATACAGGCCAGTTGGTACTGTGCTGATTCCGCCGGACGTGGTAATGTCACCGTTGTGAAGCGGTGTTGACGTCTTGTTTTCTCTTTTCTCTTAAAAAGTGAGGAGGGTTCAGAACGGCGGCCTGTCTGGGTGAGTGTTATGTCATTGTTTACATGTTCATAGCTTACGGTTAGCCGGTCGGTGGCCTGGCGCGGGGTAGCTTGGCTTCTCGCGCGCCGCCGGGAGCTCGCTCCTGATCGCGTGCGTCGTAGATCGGCGTCTCGCGAGCGGAAGCAATAGCACCCGAACGGTTGGAGCAGCCGTTAGCTTGATGCTATTCTGTTGAACGTGCTTTGATTTTAACATGTTTTACACTCTTGACCACGACGTCATCCTTGACAGGGGATGTTCGTCGACCCTGCCTGAGCCTAGACGGGGATTGCGTCAACAAAGAGGACTGTAGCGACTGGTGGAGCGGCGACGCTGCCCGGATCGAACAACACGGGACGGCTGTGTTCTACGGTGGCTTGTGACTGCACTTCGCTGATCTGCGTTCCGGGCAGGTACGGGGTTGGCCAGACCTCATAACACGTCTTCTGGTTTTACCTTGCTAAATGTATTGTGAATAACGGTGTTTTTTCCCAAAACGTGTGTTGTTGCAATGCATTTGAGATACGTTGCGGGTTGTGTGTGAGCTGTTTTTGTCACTGGCAGTTAGCTTCTCCGTGCAGATCGTGATGTATTGATCTGGTTGTTGTGTGAGAAACATCATGGTGTTTATGTGTACCGTGTACTCACTACTAAGGCAACTAACCTATGAAGCTATGCTTGGTGACGAGTGAGTAAAAGAATGTTCTTTCTCAGACTGTAATGACAATGAACAGTGAGTTCACACATTAACAGGTTTTCCTGTTTTAACTGGCCGTATTGAGGGTAAAATAGGAGGATTGTGTTTCCCCCCCCGGTTCCCTGGGGACTTTATCACCTCCTATCAGACATGTTGTGCATTAATTGTGTCTTTTGTGTGGTAGGGATACGATGTAACTCTCAGCTTGATTGCTGAGGTTGTGCTAAATCTGCTGGAGAAACTTATTTCCTAAAGGGAAATTGGTTTGGTTGCTGTCATGTGTGCTTAGCAAGGCCTGTGGTCGATACTAATCAAGAATGATGTGTTCTCTCATTGTGAAAAAAAACGGCGTTCCTCTGTTGAGTGTTTTTGCCATTTTTTGTAGGTGATGATGGGTTGTGTGTGTCATGTGACCTACAACTGGGTTGTACTGGCCACAGAAGCACATGTGTATGTTGGACCGGGGTTCTTAGAGCCCTCTCTATTCTGTGTTTTTCCTTAGTAAAAATCAGATAGCGGGTTAGCTCGTGCGCTGTGTGGAGCTGTGAAACGCTTCATAGAGCTGACTATGACTGTGTCATATTCTCTTTTTGTCGTTACGTCGTATCATGGGTGTGGGGTCGTAAAGGGGTGAACTGGTAACCTTTCCTCTCCCCATTGTTCTGTCGGTCAGGGGTACACCCCCTGTCCTTCAAGGTTCCCGTCACGTGGCGGTTCGGCACGTTACGGGGGGGGGGGGGGGGGGGGGGGGGGGGGGAGGGAGTTCCTGGTCCCACGGCCTGGTATATTGGGCGTGTGCACCGCAGGAATTCCCCCGCCATAGAGTACGTCACCGTGCGCGTCTCTGTTGGTAGGACTTCCGTGTGCTGTTCAGGTCCATGTGATGGATCTGTTTTCAGGGGGGGTGGTCAGGGCTCCTCCTCACCAAGCGCCTACTCAGGCCTTCTGTGAGTTCGGACTCCTTCTTCCATGTGAGGAAGCCTCCATCAGAGTACAGAGCCTTCCTCCTCAGATTGTCAAAGTGAGTGGACCCTCTAGAAGGGTCCTTTTCTATTGTATGTATATTCGATTCAATTCGTTTATTGAGTGTGTATGGGTTCGGTGCCTCTTCCCCGGAGGCCCTAAAACCAGTTTTTTACATGGCTCAAGGTGCAATATATTCTTTTCAATCTGTACAGCTCGCGTGGGAAGTCTCTCTGGGGATCCCCGTCTCTTTCCTATGGGAGGGTGGTGGGATGTAAAAATGTGAACATTTTTTACCCCGGCTGTGTAGACTGGGATACATACTGTTGATGCTTCCTTCTTTCTATTCCAGAAGTGTTGGAGTTAGGGAGTGTCACACCCCTCTTGTCGTTCCCCTGGGCGCCTTGGGGATTCAATGACAGGTCTAAATAGCCTGTTCATTGATGGGGGTGTGTCCCGACGCACGTATAGTGCTAGCTCGCTGTAAACAGGCGATTGACTGGCACGCCTTAGTTGCTTGTGGTTGAAACAGCGTTTTTATAAAGCAACTGAGATGGGGGTTTTTCCTCTTCCGGCGACCACATCCCATGACCTGGGTGGGTTGTCGACGGATTCTCGTTCATGTCTGGGGGATGATGACGGGATGGATCTGAACATATGTAGTGGGGTCTCACGCCCTTGGGGTGGGCCACCAGGCGCGGTTCGTCCGAACGTCTGGGTGGCGCCTTCTTTTCATGTTAAGATCAACACGCATATCTGCCCTTCTCCTGGAGTAGGCATGTCGGCGTGGTTAGGGCACGGGACTGGTTCTGGTCACGCTGGTCCAGATCAGTTGAACCCGTTGTCCGCCGGGGATGCAGATCTGCTGTTCTGGTACCCTGAGGGACTTGGGCTTTTTTCAGGGGGAAAAATGCCAGGTCGGTCTGGGTGTCACAGGGTTAAGCGCTATGGAGACCCTGGTTGGGTATGTTTTTACTCAGCACTGTCGTCATGGCTTACAGCCATGCCATTCTGTACGCGCTCGATCTCGTCGGATCTCGGCCGCTACACAGGTTGGTCCTGGTTAGTACTTGGTTGGGAGACCGCCGGGAATACCAGGTACGGTGTGCTTAGGGGCTGGTTCTCCATTATTTTTCGCTCCTCTCTCACGCATGGCGAAGAGGGGCCTGTGGGGTGGTTTTTTCACCTCCTCTGGTGACCCTGTGCTTCCCGTACCGCCAGGCCCGGTCCGAAGTGATGTTTGCGACCCGTAGGCCTGGGTTAACCCTTTTTGGAAACTGAAACACTTGTACTGCGGTATAGCCGGTGTATACCCGCAGGTGTGTTTTGGAGTTTTTTCTTGAGGGGTTATAGGAACAACCACCGCATTGGGTAACACCGAGGTGGTTGATTCCCTGGTGTGTTGGAGCAGTGTCAACTCCCGGGTTCACCGTTTGAGGGTGCCCCTGCACGTTCATGACGTCTGCCAATCGTGTCAGCCTTCTCTGCCTCGACCCCTCTGGGTGGGGGTTGTTAAATGGAGGCTTGGTCATGCAACACCGCCAGCTTACGCGCCTTCCGCCGGGGCGGCTGTGTTCAGCTGTCCCCTCTGGCGCCTGTCTCGTCCGCAGTCTCCAGGCTAGGGTTAACAGCCTGTTGCCTGGTTTTTTCCCCGGTGCGCTGCCTGCTTCCGTTGGTTAACCTTTTTGTGTGCTTACGGCCATGCTGACTGCCTATTCTGCAGGGTCAGTGTGCCAGGCGGTGTGCTATTGGGGGGACGGGGCCCGCTCGGCTTACGGCCATACCGACCTGAACACGCCCGATCTCGTCCGATCTCGGAAGCTGGGCAGGTTCTGGCCTGGTTGGTTCCGCCTGGGAATACCAGGTGCAGTAACTGAGGGGCCTTTGTCCGAATACGCTGGCGATGTGGGGGGCGGGGCACTACGTGCCCACCTGGTGGGGTCTTGATGCTGGCATCATGGACTTCTCCGGGCCCCCATTCTAGGGAGTCCAGTCCTTTTGGTGGGTCTGGGTCTTCCTTCGTGCTCCGCTGCTACGGCCTTGCCACGGGGTTGGGTTTGCCCTTGACCCCGTGATTCTGGGGGCAGTAACGAGGTTGTTCCTCCGTTCGTTCCCGGGTGGCATGCGGGTTGTGCGTGTGTGTAGTCGTGGGGTCGAGCCACGGTCTGCTCACCCTGTGCGTTGAGTTGCTTGAGTGCCTCTTCGCACGGTCGGGTCCGTCGCCCTCTCCGTGACGTCCCTAATAGGGGGGCTACCCTCCATTAGGGGGGGTCGGGGGGGCTCGGCCCTCCCTGTTCTGATGGTTTTGGGGGCTGTCAGCGGGGTGTATTTGTCAGCCAAGTGGCTCCGCTTGGCCTCCCTTGTGCAGTAGCGATGCCAAGCTAAGCCACTAACGATACAGAACGTTAGGTTATGACTATAACCAAGTTCTGTTAGTTAGGGGCGATGCTTGGCATCGGACGGCCGCTGCAGCCCTTGTCCTCACCTTGTGGTGAAAGCTTGGGAAGGAGGAGAGCAGGTGACCACACACCTGCTTATGAAGGTAAGCTGATGAGGGGTGTGGTCAGACTAATACTGGTATTAGAGGTACATTTGTGTTTATTCAGTACGCGTGCACGTACGCGAGATAGTGCAGTAGCGATGCCAAGCATCGCCCCTAACTAACAGAACTTGGTTATAGTCATAACCTAACGTTCACTGGCTATTAATTAGTTGCAGTTTTTGTATGGGTGAATTCTGGGGGGGCCTGTGTGGTGACCTATATTAAGAGACATTCACCAAGGTGGGCTTGTGCCTTTAAGAGTGTGGGTTTTACTGTTTAGGGGACAGGTTAAATACCACTTCCGGTTCCGGGTTAACTTTGTTGTTATTTGTAAATGCTATGTGAGTGAGAAGTAAAGTACCTCAACTCGAACCACGTCTCTGGCTCGCTACTTTCTTATCGCCACACTACTGTACATACAGTAGATTTAATTATCTGTTCTTCATGCACGCCTGGTCATACTAAATCCAAATTGAACTCGCCCATTTGAAAGATAAGATTTGGCACAATCCATAAATGTGCGAATTGGCTATAATAAGGTAATTTATAGGCCTGCTATTCTATATTCTATAATAATATTTCAAATGGCATTGGTCCGGATGGGAGAATTCAGTACTGTATCTACAAAACCTTCTGTTTAATCATCTTCCCTTTATTCATTTCCTTAGATCTTTTGTACACCTGATCTCAAGAAGGTACTGAACGAGCTCAGTGGCAGTTCCTCATGTCTGGTCATTTTTAGCATGGTGTTATTCACTGTCAAAGATGCAAAGAAAAATCATAATTCATATTCTCCTTTGTTTCATCACAATTTAAGCAAGCCTAGTAATAGACACACTAGTTCTGACACTGAGAATATATTCACTGAGGTCCATAGATGTCCCTAGATACCAAGAACATGCAAATGGACCTTGTAGAAGTGGAGCAATATTCCATTTACTTAGGTATGTATTGTAGGCGGATTTTCAGAAAATAGGGCTCCGGGCTTAAGGGGTTAACACACTCTATATTTATTAGCAAGAGATTGCACTACTCATACCTCATTGCACATAGCCACGCCTTGCCACCACAAGGTGGCACCACAAGCTACCTCATCCCATTTATATTGTATTGTAACTCTACTCTCTGCATTGTATACTATATAGTGTATATTATGTATATTGAAATTTTTTGTTTTGTTTACACTTGTTTACGCATTTGACTTTCTATTTTATACTTATTATTATACTTATTTTATTTTATAATTATTTCATCTAGCACACTCTCAGAAGCAAAACAGAAAGAAGCATTTCATACAAAAGTATTCTGTATTTCTGTATGACAACTAATAAAGAAACTTGAACTTGAAACTTGAACTTGAAACTTGAACTTGAAGGCAGCAGGGACACATCCAGAGCTGAGGCAGGTGTTAATCAACTACAAAATAATTGGGCAGACTGATTCAAAGGCTTCTTTGAGAAAGCGAGTGTGATGCTCTGGCAGTCTGTTAGGTGTGATGCTCTGGCAGTCTGTTAGGTGTGATGCTCTGGCAGTCTGTTAAGTGTGATGCTCTGGCAGTCTGTTAAGTGTAATGCTCTGGCAGTCTGTTAAGTGTAATGCTCTGGCAGTCTGTTAGGTGTGATGCTCTGGCAGTCTGTTAGGTGTGATGCTCTGGCAGTCTGTTAGGTGTGATGCTCTGGCAGTCTGTTAAGTGTAATGCTCTGGCAGTCTGTTAAGTGTGATGCTCTGGCAGTCTGGAAGCGGTGTAGGAGGGAGTGGCGATCTCTATCGATACATTTTGTTTGTAAAATGTCACAGGGCTGCCAGTTGTGGTGAAAGGGACTGTTACATGACACCTTCCCATGAGCCATCTGACACACAGAGAGAGAGAGAGAGAGAGAGAGAGAGAGAGAGAGAGAGAGAGAGAGAGAGAGAGAGAGAGAGAGAGAGAGAGAGAGAGTTTGTGTGTGTGCGTGTGTGTGTGTGTGTGTGTGGGCAGAGGAAGCACAGTGACTCAAAATGAGACTTACACTTCACCTCTATAATGTGTGTGTGTGTGTGTGTGTGTGTGTGTGTGTGTGTGTGTGTGTGTGTGTGTGTGTGTGTGTGTGTGTGTGTGTGTGTGTGTGTGTGTGTGTGTGTGTGTGTGTGTGTGTGTGTGTGTGTGTGTGTGTGTGTGTGTGTGTGTGTGTGTGTGTGTGCGCGCACGCGTGTGTGTGTGGGATTTGTCATTTCTGTGGGGGTTCACCTGCTGTGGCAGCTCTAAAAAGAAACAGCTCACATCGCACCCACAGCTGAACCAGTGGCGATGAAGAAGCCATGATCTCTTTCATCATGTATTAGGGAGCAGAGGAGTGAAAGCAGGGGAAGGGAAGGAAGCGTAAACACAGGGGAAGGGAGCAGGAGAGTGAAAGCAGGGGAAGGGAGCAGGAGAGTGAAAGCAGGGGAAGGGAGCAGGAGAGTGAAAGCAGGGGAAGGGAGCAGGAGAGTGAAAGCAGGGAAGGGAGCAGGAGAGTGAAAGCAGTAAATGGAGCAGGAGAGTAAACACAGGGAAGGGAGCAGGAGAGTGAAAGCAGTAAATGGAGCAGGAGAGTAAACACAGGGGAAGGGAGCAGGAGAGTGAAAGCAGGGGAAGGGAGCAGGAGAGTGAAAGCAGGGGAAGGGAGCAGGAGAGTGAAAGCAGGGGAAGGGAGCAGGAGAGTGAAAGCAGTAAATGGAGCAGGAGAGTAAACAC
>NC_140170.1:161478858-161803611 GCF_963971535.1 Notolepis coatsorum | reverse complement strand
CCGTATTTTGCCTGAACCTCTCCCACCTTCGAGTGATTCATGATAAACCCACAGGAACAAGGTTTCATTCTTATACAACCCACTCTGTGTAAGAGTCATCTGAGAGAGAGAGAGGGATGCCAGAGGTAATGAGTCTGACCAAACATTCGCTCTCACTGCTGATTGGAAAATATTCAACATGAACGAGTAAAGACGCCATTTTTTTTTAAATTTAATTTTAACCTTTATTTAACCAGGCAGGTCAATTAAGAACAAATTCTTATTTACAATGACAGCCTGTGGCGAGAGGACAAAATGTCCTCTCGAAGGGTAACAGGGAAAGGGGACAAAAAAATTAAATACATTAAAATAAAATAGAAAAGAGACAGATGATAAATACATCACAGAGGTAAGGGGGATCATTAAAACACACACCAAACAAACAACCAAATAAAATTACAAGGTAGCCTATGTAATACATGAAGTCAAAAGTTCCTAAAACAATAGAAATACTCAAGTTAAGTGCAAAATACATGCTCCAACGGTACTTTAGCACAATACTTTCTTCCCACTTCTGAAAACATTGATGATTCTCCCTCATAAAGATGGAAGGAGGGTAGTTGGGCCTTTCCGGCGTCACCGCAGAGGAATGTGATAATTGTGTTTTCAGCCAGACGCTGATGTGATGAGTCATCATGTGACCATGACTGGATTCTAGAACTTTTCATCAACATAACCCTGTCATTCTGTTGAGAGGAGGACATGTGATACTCGGACATAAACCTACCAATGTGTCCTGTGTGTCGGGAGCTTGTGTGTCCCCCCCCCCCAATAAACTCCATAAAACCAGATGAGGTCACCAGGAGGTAAGCTGACCTCTAGTGAACTGCTGACACTGGTTATTAAACGATTCCTTCCTTCCGAAACTTTCCTTGAGTTGAGACGACTACAGTTGAAACTATGTGAGGAAATAGCGTCTGCAGTTAACTAGAGTTCTGCTGTCCTATGGGTTATGTCATCTGGAGGGGGCAGGGAGCCACTTTAAGCCTCTCAGCCAGAGAAATGCCCTTTAAGCCACTCAGTTGGCTACTTCACTGTGTCATCAGCTGAGTACTAGAGCTGATGACTAGGCAACAGAGGCTCAGGAGGTCGACTAGACATCATGACTAGACAACAGAGGCTCAGGAGGTCGACTAGACATCATGACTAGGCAACAGAGGCTCAGGAGGTCGACTAGACATCATGACTAGACAACAGAGGCTCAGGAGGTCGACTAGAGATCATGACTAGACAACAGAGGCTCAGGAGGTCGACTAGAGATCATGACTAGACAACAGAGGCTCAGGAGGTAGACTAGAGCTGATGACTAGACAACAGAGGCTCAGGAGGTCGACTAGACATCATGACTAGACAACAGAGGCTCAGGAGGTCGACTAGAGCTGATGACTAGACAACAGAGGCTCCGGAGGTCAACTAGAGCTCATGACAAAACAACAGAGGCTCAGGAGGTCGACTAGAGCTGATGACTAGACAACAGAGGCTCAGGAGGTCGACTAGAGCTGATGACTAGACAACAGAGGCTCAGGAGGTCGACTAGAGCTGATGACTAGACAACAGAGGCTCAGGAGGTCGACTAGAGCTGATGACTAGACAACAGAGGCTCAGGAGGTCGACTAGAGCTGATGACTAGACAACAGAGGCTCAGGAGGTCGACTAGAGCTGATGACTAGACAACAGAGGCTCAGGAGGTCGACTAGAGCTGATGACTAGACAACAGAGGCTCAGGAGGTCGACTAGAGCTGATGACTAGACAACAGAGGCTCAGGAGGTCGACTAGAGCTGATGACTAGACAACAGAGGCTCAGGAGGTCGACTAGAGCTGATGACTAGACAACAGAGGCTCAGGAGGTCGACTAGAGCTGATGACTAGACAACAGAGGCTCAGGAGGTAGACCGGTTGTCTGGTCATTTGAAGGTTCCCATCAATCCCAGCATGTTGCAGTGTCCTTGATGAGCAGGTTGGTGCCTTGCATGGTTGCCTCTGTTGTGTGTGTGTGTGTGTGTGTGTGTGTGTGTGTGTGTGTGTGTGTGTGTGTGTGTGTGTGTGTGTGTGTGTGTGTGTGTGTGTGTGTGTGTGTGTGTGTGTGTGTGTGTGTGTGTGTGTGTGTGTGTGTGTGTGTGTGTGTGTGTGTGTGTGTGTGTGTGTGTGTGTGTGTGTGTGTGAATGGGCGAACGTGAGGCACAAGTTGTAAAGAGCTTTGGGTAAAATCTCTATATAAATGCAGTCCATTTACTATTTAGAGCCTATAATCTGCTGCTGGACCATTATAGAGGGCAGTGGGACAGGAAACTGACCCACAAACAGCATTCCTCTCAGTCTGGCCTGGGCTCTGTTGGGGGAGGAGAGGAGAGGGTTAACAATGATGTCATTGTGTTGTTTACAGGGGGGGGGTAACTGGCAGTAGTGCCGAGCGCTGCATTGTCCTACAAAAATACACACATGCACATACACACAAATACACACATGCATTGCTTACATACACGCACTTGCATGCTATACGCACACTCACACATTCTTACACACAGACACACACACACACACACACACACACACACACACACACACACACACACACACACACACACACACACACACACAACCCTGTCAACGCGTATCAATAATTCACTCTGTCTCGCAGCTGGGAGCCAGCCCAGGCAGCGGGTTTAAAACAGAAAACGGTGGAATGAGACCCACAGTGGAAATGTAAACAGAGAGAAAGTGCCATTTCCATAGATGTTGTTGTGGATAGTACAAGACTGAGGCCTCAGTCTTCCTCCACGCTGTGCTACATCATGTCATGATATTTCAGTACAAAGAAACATTCCAACGTTGATTAGGGTTGGGTACCGTTCACATTTGAACCGATACTGGTACCAGTACCAGTTATGGCTGGTTACGGCTGGGTTATGGTTACAGTTATGGCTGGTTACGGCTGGGTTATGGTTACAGTTATGGCTGGTTACGGCTGGGTTATGGTTACAGTTCAAGTTGGCTGGCTGAAAAGCATAATTTCGTATGAATTGATTGCACGTTTCGCACTCAAAACCTTTCCGTTGACACAAAGTAACTAGTACTTGCAGATTGTAGGTAAATGTAGTGGAGTGAAAAGTAGGATATTTTCTTTCAAAACGTAGTGGAGTAAAAACATGGTAACAACCCCTGAAAAGGAGATACCAACGTGAAAACACCTCAGAATAGTAAAAACACTTAGTTACTCTCCACCACGGATGGGCAACACTCACAAAATTGCTATTCAATAGTCACTAGGAACTATTCAAATACTAATCAAACCAATGTAATTTCAAACAGCTATATATTTAGGAGTTGCAGCAGGCTAACGTTATTTCCAAGAACAAAAGCATTCCATCGTTGATGTTGATGCATCGTGGAAAGTTCCATCGTTGATGCTTAAAATGTCTGAGCTTTTTTGGAGACAGAACGATATTTGCATAAACTATAATTTTTTGTTTGTTTTTGTAATTTACCAACTATTCGAATATTCTAAAATCAATGCCCATCCCTACTCTCCACTCCTGGTCCCGGGCTAAACGTCTCCTCCCACAGCCTGGTGTTTTCCCTCCATCGTCCTCCTCCATCATCCTCCTCCTCATTCTGTCTTTCCACTGGTCTCTGTACTTTTACCGACCCTTCCTCCCACACTCCTCTCTCTATATCTCTCCACTTTCATCTCCCTCTTTCTTAAGAGAGAGAGAGAGAGAGAGAGAGAGAGAGAGAGAGAGAGAGAGAGAGAGAGAGAGAGAGAGAGAGAGAGAGAGAGAGAGAGAGAGAGAGAGAGAAATGACCCCTACTTTGGTATTGTTATTGTTATTCCCTAATGGTGGAGATATATGGATAGCGTACTTGTTACCTAACTTCTGGTGGACCGGACAGTTCCTGTGGCAACGCTCGACTCACATCACTTGAAAGTGTCTTGAATATGCAGCATCAAAAGGATGCATCCGCACTCACAAAACAAGTTAAATTGATTTAATTGAATGCACAACAGCACACAATAAACTAACGTGTTTCTGCATTATGCAATAGTTTATGCGTTAAATAAAATAATTTGAACTTGTTTTGCGAGTGCGGATTTCCCCCTTGTTTGATGTGCTGTGGTCCCAGGATCTCTGCAGTGCCTGTTATACGGCTAGACGGAGGCCTCTCTTTTCACACTCTTTTGGTTGGCTCACACCAACAGGGGTAATCCTGACCACCAGGGCCATTTAAACAGTGATTACCTCATCCTTCTTGACCAGGGAGACCAGTTTGTTGGGGAAACCACCTCGCTTTGGTTATTCAGAGAATCCCTCGAAATTAGGATCTGGCAGATGAGTCTATAATCAGTCCGGAGTGGAAGGGGAAGTGTTATGGTTCCGCTGAGGTCTCAGATTGTTCCACTGTTTACCACGAGGCTTGAGAAAGACCGGCTCCGCAGAGCAGAGGGATCTAAAAACAGCCGCGTCGTGTGGAAAGACCATCTCCACGGATGCTCTACTCCCAAAAGCGTCATCAGTGTCCAGCTGTTTTTAGATTTTGTTGGTTGTTAAGCTGCGAAGGTCTCTCTCTCTAGTGTAGTCCCTCGTGGGAAACAGATCTAAAAACAGCTGGGTCATGTGGAAACACAATCTTTGTGCTGTCCCTGTGGACTACATGTGAGGTCCCTTTGTCATTGTACCACATGGAGCTCTGTAAGTTCCTCATACGTCCCAGAGATAATTCCGGAACGCTTTAGTACATTAGTACTGTTTCTGATTTTAATTCTGGTGATAGTCCAGCTGTTCTCAGATCTGGTGGTAGTTTACTGTGGGCAGGTTTCTACAGTCCCCTTGAGAAATAGATCTAAAAGCAGCTGGTTCATGTGGGAAGGTGGTTCTCTCCGGGGAAATCACAGAAGGCTGGAGCGCTGCTTGAGTTTAAAAGATAACATGGAGGGCGGCTGAGTGGCGCAGTGGGCAAGGCGCTCGCCACTAACGCAGGGTATGCTGGTATCGAGTCCAGCTCTCTGCGTTGCTACCGGCTTGGCCAGTCGTCATACTAACACAATTGGCAGTGTTAGGGGTGGGAAAGCCGGTGGGTGGGGATTGGACGTTGTGGACAGCGACTCCTACACGTCGGTTGGTGCGCCTGTACAGCAGAATCAGGAAGTATCGGGGGCAGCGTGAGCCTCCCACGCGTTACTCCTCGCCACTGAGAGATTGCGCTGTTCAGGTGAAAAGATGCGACAGCTGCCTCCTCGTGTACCGGAGGGGACACGTGATGCAAGGCTTGGTCCTCACTGCAGCCGACCAGTGGGAGGCTGTTACGACGGAGACAGGTAGGTTCCAGTTGTGGAGTAATAAGTAGAGGCAGAGAAGGTTGTTTACTCGTTAACGGTGGTTCTCTTTATTGTAGAACGGTACACCTAGAGTAATAGCAACAGATAATACACTGACGCAGGGCGCCTAGGAGAGAAGATAATAATGATAACAATAATGACAGCAATGTCCAGTGTCTGCAGTACCGCCGTGTACTCTGCAGGAGAATGAGAAGATCCGACAACTGGAAGTAGAGAGACAAGGGTTTATGTACGACCACATTCCTGACATACCAAGCGTTCCAACGTGACAACCAATCAGGAGACCCAAACAATAAGTGACAAGTGACAGGGAGATAAGTGACAGAGAAGCCCAGTGACAGGTGTCAGAATGATGGGTGGTTCTCAGGCGGGCCAGAGAACCCAAGCGTTACAGGAGGCATAGTCTAGCAACGTTCGAGACAGGGGAGGGGAGAATTGAAGGGAGAATTGGCGAGGCGAAATTGGGATGGGAGAAAAATAGAAAAATAAGGAGAAAAAAAAGTGAAAAGAAAATAATATATATAACATGGAGATTACAAGGTGTTCATTAGGAGGGGTGTTGAATAGCGTATTAGAAACATCAAAAAAGTGTGAAAAAAAAAAACCTTTTCATCACTGTGACGGGCAAACATCAGCCGGTGGTGTACAGCAGGGGTTAAGGGGTCGCGAGCCGCCGTGTGAGGGGGTCGCCAGATGATGATAAAAAAAAAATAATAATCTCCAATTTAATTTTTTTATGCAGTCATGTCATCACAAACACTGGCATTTAAAGGGTACAAATAAAACAATTTCTGCACCAGAATGCAGGAAATGAAGTCTTTGTAACACAACATTTCCTGGTGGGGGACCCCCGCTTAAAAAGTGGCCTGACTGGGGCTATATTTTGCACTAACTAAGGTTATATATTCGTACTGGCGAATCGCGTCTCGCTCTTAGCGCCATATTGAGATATACCTCATCTCCAGTACCTAATGTACTTCATTAACGAAAACAATGCACCCATGCACTTGACCAGGCCCCGCCCCAGTGTCCCCCTATAAGGCACCGGGCATGGTCACACTCGCCCTTCCTCTTTTTTGTTTTCCATCATGGACGTTGAGGGAAATGTGCATGGTTTGCCTTAGAAGAGGGTGGTGGAAGAGGTGTTTCAGAGCGAGCAGGAGTCACTGAATAGCAGCACACTGACCGAGCAGGGTGTTTTGTTTTGAATTCCGATCTAAGACACAACATGCTGATACCGTGGCAGGAGACACAGAGGCAGAGCACGATGGAGGTTTTGACAGTAATGAAACGTTTAAAATGTGTGAAAGGTTATTAGCAGTTGTCATGACAGCACGTCGCATGACAACCAGAAGAGGGGCGGGCTATCGTTGCTATGACGAAGATCCTATAAAGCGGACAGTGGTTCCGGGTGTAAGCCAGACCAAGAGCGGCTAAGGGCAGACTACAATCTGACTAGGACTGAGAGACTCTCTCCTCTCATCACGGAGAGGGGGGGGGGGGAGGAGGAGGAATGACACATCATCATTAGCTTCGGCTAACGGGAGAAGGGTTCTGGCTACGACCAGGCCTGACCACCATTGGACTGAATAGCAGAAGGACGATAGACTGAACACACCGAAAGATCATTAGAATAGATTTTACAAGGACAATACGAATTGGTTCACATCTGATTATGAGGTCTCTGTTTATGTAAATAAACACTGCTTCTCCTTGTAAGGTATTACGCTGTGTCAAAGTGTCGAATTCTTACGAAGGTGGAGAATTATTATGGTTTGCGGATCGCACTAACGGGGAGAG
Organism: Notolepis coatsorum; assembly: GCF_963971535.1. Lineage (NCBI taxonomy): Eukaryota > Metazoa > Chordata > Actinopteri > Aulopiformes > Paralepididae > Notolepis > Notolepis coatsorum. The sequence continues at coordinate 161,796,436 of NC_140170.1, read as the reverse complement.
ATAAGGATTGTATCAGCCAGTATATGAGACGTCAGGACCATTAAAAGTACACAACGCAGAGGAGTGGATGGAGAGAGGATAACACAAGAAGACGTCATACTGGCCGAATGATCAGAATCTAACAACGTGCAGTGCATTCCATGAACTAGCTGTTATGAAATGCAGAGAGAAATTGAACAATGTTGGGTTTTCGCCTGAGATTTTCCAGCCCCTGGAATCTTCTCTGCATGTTCCAACGGCGCATCGGGCCTGTCCTGGGGTTTCCTCGTCTTCTGACAGCGGATCGAGGGACGTCACGCGATGGTTAGCTGTCGGGCTAAGTCGCGCTCAGGTAGGCCCTGCGCCATCAGGCATTAATGTTGGCGTTAGTAATACTGCTTGTTGTCCTGTGAGACAACGAGTTGTGTATTGGCGCAAGGGGCAGGATATCTGGGTAAACGTGACTCTGAGTTGGACATTTTCTCGGCTATCCTGGAGCGTGCTGCTAATGCTAACGCTGTAATGCTGGGTCACTGTCCCGTTGTTCCCCGCTGTGGGCTGTCACCGCTTTTCCCTCCTCTTAACCGGTTCATTGATGAAGGTCAGTCGGTAGCTAATGTGGGGGGTTTTGCTGAGACTTATTTACCCTTTTTATGGGTAGATGGGCTGACAACAGGGCGCAAGGCAGGTGTACCCTGGCTTGAGAGCCAGGTAGCATCGATCCTTTGCCCTGGCAGGGTTGAACGGTGTCCCACCCGGAAGCCGACGCTTGAGAGCAAGTCGGCCCGGCAGGTGGCAGTATGGACTGATGATGTTTATACCGCCACAGGATGGAATTTAGCTGCGGCCAGTGTCATGGCTCAGCTGACTGTTTTTCTGTCCACATTGGTGTCGGGTAGTGGGGCTGCAGGGCCAGCTGACGCTGAAAACATTGTGCATGTTTTTGGGGTTATAGAAATCCTGAATCAGTCGCAAGCTATAACCGCAGGGAGGTTCAGGATGCTATCAACTCTTATTAATAGGCATCTCTGGTTGGAGCAGTCTTCCCTTGGGGAGGAGGAAAGGTTTCTTCTCCTTAGGGCTCCTCTTTCCACGGAAGGACTCTTTTGTCGTTCTGCGGAAATGCGGGCGATTGACCTGGGCCCCACACGCCTCACACCATGCAGCCAGAGGTGAGAGCATGGCCTCGTCAGCGACTGTGGCGAGGCCCTCGACCAGCGGCCATGTTTCCCCCGCCTGAGGTACCCTGGGCTCAACGTCAACAGGTGTCCACAAGGCCGACAGCCTTGGCGGCCGAGGGATCGGCTACATTGGACAAGCACACCCTAAAAAACCGTCGCCGTCCAGCTGTGTGCAGCTTGCTCTCCGGTCACTCCCCCCCCCAACACCAGCGGGATAAGGGCTCTGATTTGTTTCCTTTGGCTGCAGGCCGCGGTCTTCAATGAAGCGCACGCGGCCCCACGTTTCGCTTCTCATGGGGACAGGGGCTGACACCCAGTTGATGGCTGAGACTGGGTCTGTCCATGAGAATGTTGTGCTGTCACGTGGCTCCCTTGCCACGCGTTCTGCGTCTGCGATTGGTGAGCCTGGTGTTACGTCTGTCAACTACAAAGGTTGTCAGCAGGGGGACTCGAGGCCTCTTCAGGCTCAGCGCGGGTTTCCCCGACCTCGCCTTCGCCAGGCCGGGTATCACGTTGGTGCCTCCCACTCCGGAAAGCCTGGTAGTGGTCTGGCAGGCGTGCGTGATTTGGGTGGTAGTAATTTCACTGCAGGGCTACGGTGTGTAGGAACCCACCCTATCGGGCAGTGTGGGCGCCTCACACCTTGCATGTCCAGCTGCAGAATAGCTCCTCAGCGGTCCATGCTGGAGGGGTGTTCAGTGGGGGAGCTCTTGTCACCTGGTATGATGTCAGCTTCTCCCGTATCAAACCGGCCCTTTCTGTCGGGGTCCACCCTTCGGTGCGATTGCCTCGTGGGTTGTGTCAGGGACCGATGTCCCGACTCCACGGAACGCCCTGCTTGCACGGTTAGCAGGTCCAGGGTTGGCTACGCACAGCGGGTGGGACCAGGCCGCCTATCTACAGTTCCTAGCAGGCCGGCGCCAAATGGCGGCGGGTGCGCTTTGGGAGTATCATCACATATGGCTACAGCAGTGCCGTATGTCGACGTGGATGGAGAGAACGTTGAGGCGGGGGCTTGTTTTGCAATTCGCACAACACCACCCTCCGTTTTCAGGTTTGGTGCAGACCCTGTTGTCAGGGTCGGCAGCAGTGACAGCTCTGGTCGACGAGATCCAATCTCTGTTGGCGAAGCAAGCCATAGTCGTGGTCCCACGGGAGGACACGATGTGCAGCGTCTACTCCCGGTATTTTCTGGTGCCCAAAAAATTGGGAGGTGTCATACCTATACTGGATCTGTCCGCGTTCAATCATCTGATTGTGGCAAGACGGTTGAGAATGTTGACCGTCAAACACCTGCTGAACGCTGTCAGGGTGGGTGACTGGTTCACCTCCATAGACCTGAAGGATGCGTATTTCCACATCCCGATTTTTCCTCCTAACAGGAAATTCCTACGCTTCCTGTTTCAGGGTGTAGCGTACGAATACCAGAGGCTGCCGCGAGGCTACTCTCTGGCCCCCCGCACATTCACCAAGTGCGTAGAGACAGCGCTGGAGCCTCTACGTCGTCAGGGGATACGAATTATTTTCTATCTCGACGACATTCTGCTCCTCAGCCGGTCGGAGGAGGTCGCCAGGTCTCATACCAGGCTGGTGGTGGAATTTCTCACCCAGCTGGGTTTTGCTGTGAATTGGAAGAATAGTATGCCGCTTCCCAGTCAACAGGTGGAGTACTTGGGCTTGGTTCTAAGCTCAAGGCCCATGAGGGCAACCCTCTCGGAGCAGCGGCGAGTGACTATCCTCGACGCGGTCGGGGGGCTCCGTCCTGGCAGGACGGTTACGGCGCTGTATGTGATGCGCCTGCTCGGTATGATGGCATCTGCTCACTCTGTGGTCCCTCTTGGCCTCCTCTTCATGAGGAGGATACAGAGGTGTTTTCCAGTATGAAAATAGACCCAGTGAGAGGCAAGTGGAAACGTTTTTTTTTTGTATTTTATTTTTTTATTATTTTTTAAACATAACATAAAATTTGACATACAAGCATTAACAGTAAACATCCAATGAAATCACATTTAAATAAATGTAGTATACGAGATATACACCTAATACTTGCTATCTAATACCCTACATACATATGCTCTCGCTCGCCCACCCCCCCCGGACCCCCAAGTGGAAACGTTTGAAGGTTCCCTTGTCGATACTGGGGGATCTCGCCTACTGGAGGAGGCCTGGTACCCTCACCAGCGGGGTCCCCATGGGCGGCAGGCGATCACACGTCACAGTCTTCACCGACGCCTCCCTCACGGGATGGGGGGGGACGTGTCGGACCAACGCAGTGGGGGGCAGCTGGACGGTCCATGCTGCCCGGTCTGCAACGCACATCAATGTGTTGGAATTGAAGGCGGTCCTCCTGGTCCTCAAGCGGCTCGGCCACTTGGTAGTGGGCGAGCACGTGTTGGTCAGGACGGACAGCACGACGGCAGTGGCGTATATCAACAGACCGGGTGAAGTACACTCCATCCGTCTGCACCGGGCGGCGTTCGAGCTCTGGCGGTGGGCGTCTCGCAATCTGCGCAGCCTGAGGGCGCTCCACATCCCTGGCAGGGAGAATGTCGGTGCAGATGTGATGTCGCGGGGCGGTCTTCATCACGACGAGTGGGGACTACATCCAGACATAGTCAGACAGGTCTGGGACCGCTTCGGGGAAGCCTCGTGGATCTGTTTGCGAGCAGACAGTCTCACCAGTGCCCCTTGTGGTTCTCGGTCAGTCGGGGGGACAATCCTCTCTTGGGGGTGGATGCCTTCTCGATGTGTCCATGGCCGCCCGGGATTCTGTACGCTTTTCCCCCCCGATACATCTGATAGGTCAGTTGTTGGAGCGGGTACGTCAGGAGCGCAGGACCTTGATCCTGATCGCGCCAAACCGGGGCGCAGCTGTGTGGTTCCCGGTTGGTAGCCCCGCTGTGGCCTGTTCTTTGGTCATCGCGGGCCCTCTCTCAGGCGCACGGGTCTCTGTGGCAGTTCCCTGTGCTGGGCCAGCCGCTGATGGTTTGGCTGTTGAGAGGGTGAGTCTGGAGGGGATGGACCCTTCTGTGGTCGACACCATCCGGAACGCGCATGCTCCCTCCACTATCGTGGTTTACGCAGGTAGGTGGCGTATTTTCCAAGAGTGGTGTAGAGTGGGGGGCTTGGACCCTGTGTCCTGCCCCCTGGACGCTGTCCTTTCCTTCCTTCAGTCTATTTTGGATAAACTGTCGGCTTCGACGGTGAGGGTATATGCCGCGGCTATATCCTCTTGTCATGTGGGGTTTGAGGGCGTTACGTTGTTCAGCCACCCTCTTGTGAAGCGTTTCCTGCCTGGCGCTCGGCGCCTTAAGCCGGTGAAACGTTCTCTGTCTCCGAGTTGGGACCTCCAACTGGTCCTCGGCCGGTTGTCTGAGGCCCCGCTTGAGCCTCTTGAGCAGGCGTCTTTGGAACAGCTGTCTTTCAAGACTGCATTCCTGCTGGCCATCACCTCCGCTAAGTGCGTGGGTGAACTTTGTGCTCTCTCTGTGCGGCCTGAGTGCTTGTCAATTCGTGTCAATAGCGGTGCGACTCTGAGGCCTAATCCAGTCTTCGTGCCAAAAAATATCCGGAGCTCTTTTCGCTCCAGGGATATTGTGGTTCAGGCGTTTCATCCACCTCCTCATGCTGGTGAGTTAGAGGCGAGCCTTCACCTGTCGTGTCCAGTCCGGGCTTTGGGGGTTTACCTCAGCCGGACTCGGGTCCTCAGGGCTACCGATCAGCTCTTTGTTTGTTACGGTGGCTCTCGCGCTGGTAAGGCACTGTCCAAACAGCGCCTGTCACATTGGTTGTGCGAGGGCATTGCCCTTTGCTACACGTTGGCTGGGCTGGCCCCCCCTGAGGGTGTCAGGGCGCACTCCACTTGTGGGGTGGCGCCTCTGCCGCCTTGTTAGGGGGGGCCTCGTGGAGGACATCTGTGCTGCGGCCTCCTGGTCCTCCCCGGGTCCCTTCATTAGGTTTTACCTCATGGACATGACTGGGGGTTCTGTCTCCCAGGCGGTTCTGGGGTATGGGACCTCCCCTGCGTCCCGCCTTTCGGTGGGTTAGCACGGGTGTGGGTGTGTGCCACGAGGTGATGTGTCACACGTGGTCCCGCCTGTGCTGTGTGTTTTTAGGGGTCTCTAGTTCCCTCTTTTTTGCACTTAGGTGGAGTTGACTGCCGCCCCCTCTTCACTAGGAAGGGGGGGTGGACGGGACTCCCCTCCCCCCTGGTGGTAGGGCTTGCGGGTCCTCCGGGGGTACATTTGTCGGGCCACGCGTCTGCTCTGTCCCATATCTCAATATGGCGAAAAGAGCGAGACGCGATTCGCCAGTACGAATATATATATGTATATAACCTAGTTATATGAGTACTGGCTGAGCGTCTCGCTCTTAGCGCGCCCTGAGGTCCCTTGGTGGGGTTTTTCTTGATGGAAAACTTTTTCCCGAGGAAGGGCGAGTGTGACCATGCCCGGTGCCTTATAGGGGGACACTGGGGCGGGGCCTGGTCAAGTGCATGGGTGCATTGTTTTCGTTAATGAAGTACAGTAGATAGTGGAGATGAGGTATATCTCAATATGGCGCTAAGAGCGAGACGCTCAGCCAGTACTCATATAACTAGGTTATATACATAACCTATCGTTATATTTCCTGGCCTGAATGATTTCCCCAGTCTGGCCCTGGTTAAAAGCCTCCAATGTTATTAGTGTGTGTGTGTTTGAACGTTTGTATGTTTCAACCATACATTTCCATTTATAAAAATATATATATATAAATAAAAAGATTAATAATAAAAAAAAAAAAAAATGTATACACCCTATAATAGTGGGGGTCACGGCTCTCTGACACTGTTATTTCGGGGGTCGCGGCCTGACAACTTTGGGAACCCCTGGCGTACAGTACATGTCCACCTCAGATCCCTTCCCCAAATTCAATTCTCACCTCAACGATGCGTGCAGTTGGCACAAGTTCCCTAGCCGCTTTTAGCATCAATTTCAGTTCCCCAACCCGGCAAACGTCAACAGTCGAGACAGTCGCAGCATGGATTGCTGATCCGTACCACGTGGCATCTCTTCAAAAGTCTACCGTGGCATACATCTAGGATGAATGACCATAGAAAATACCATCATTCTCATGGTGTTTTATGCTCTGTTAAGCAAACAAGTGCACTATAGACTCTATAGAGGATATAGCCTAGATTGAAGACAGTAGAGTACTGTCCCCAGCTCTCATCATGTGAGGTTGAATGGGTTTTGTGTGGCATGTTGATGATCTGTGGACAATTTTCCTTTTTTTTTTTGACGAGGCCTTTTACAGTCATTGTGTCCTTTAGACAAAATCTCTACGTGACCTACGTGACGTAAAAGTATTAGTACCTTGCAAATAGTACTCTGGTTAAGTTTATTCCACTCGAAATTCTATTTACCACGAGTTCAACCTGGGAGACTCAAACATACATGAAAGAATGTTTATTGAATAAAGCTTTAGGAGTTTAGGGATTTCCAACAGCCCGGTACAGCCCCCCCCCCCCCCCCCCCCCCCCCCCCCCCCCTCTCCACTACCACCCCTGCCCATTCAGGGATCACGCCCTATGGTCCAACTCAGTCTGGGAACAGAACACTCGTGGTGGAGCGATCGAGGGCCGATGCAACCTCAAAAAAGAGAGTATGAACATCAGAGAGGCCTTTCAAGCCTGCGGCTAATTGCGTAACGAGGAGCTGATAAGCTCAGCCGGGTCTCACGGCTGCAATGTTTGTTACCATTCCCATTAAAGTTACGTAGGCCAATATGGCGGTATCAAAAGTAAATACATCGTTTTGGTACACTGTCCTGCTGTTAAAATGAGTAAAAGCACTTAGTTACTATAGATAACTCATCAACTGACTTTGACCATTTTACTTTGACCATTTTTATGCACTTCCTGCCAATAAAATGTTATGATGGCTATTTTTTCCCTCATGTTAAGCCCCCCGGGACTTCCGACTATTCCCTGGAGTTGTTTAGGCAACCTTGACCCACTACATATACAACACGGTAAGACCCCATTCTACATTGTTAAGACACACACACATAGTCACCTGCTTCCCGACACATTTATTCATTACACACTTCATATCCCAGGCTTCCGCCTGCCCACACTACACCACCACAGTAGTTTTTCTTTGTTGTTCTGTTTGCTTTGTATCTTGTATTAATAAATACATGCCGTTTGGCGTTTTCCTTTTGAACCTGTTGTGTTGCCTTAATACGGGTCCCCGTTCCTATGTTCCCATAACAATTATTACTACACCCATGGGGTTTTCTATACCTGTTCCGTCCGTCCCCGGCGGAGTTGAAGGACTTCCTGTGACTGGCATGGTGTCTAAGAGGTCCCGCTCGGTCCCACTCCCCTACATCCCTCCTTTTGTCCGCCTCTGAAAGGCCTCTTTCTCTTTCTCCGCTCGGAGTGAAGGAGCTGGGTTTGTGTTTACGTGGGGAGGCAGAGTGAGTACGCAGACACGTCCGGTTCTGTCTGTCTGTCTGTCTGTCTGTCTGTCTGTCTGTCTGTCTGTCTGTCTGTCTGTCTGTCTGTCTGTCTGTCTGTCTGTCTGTCTCTATGTGTGTGTGTGTGTGTGTGTGTGTGTGTGTGTGTGTGTGTGTGTGTGTGTGTGTGTGTGTGTGTGTGTGTGTGTGTGTGTGTATCTGTCTGTGTGTGTGTGTGTGTGTGATTGATTGATTGAAAAGTTTATTAACAGATTGCAGAATGGGTACAGTACAGTACAGCTCAATACATACAATTGTTAAGGGGATGCAGACCAGAGAAAGACTTTCGTCTTGTTTACATCAGGGTCCCCCATTTTCAATTCATCATAACATATATGACATACATATATATATATATCATGCGCCGAGAACATCGCGGTAGCCAACGCCGAAGGTACGGGACCAGCGTTAACATGAAGGCTAACGAGGCTTCACCAAGGCCACAGGACTGTGGAAAGAACCAGCAGACTAGGCCTAGCCCAAAAACAAACGGCCCCAAAACTGTTGGAAAGAAAAATGCTAACCTCACACAGAAAATAGACTGCATACTGATTGGAGATTCCATAACAAGGTATGTGGAGATGGCAAACACAGAAAATATCTGTCTAGACAATACAACTGTGAAAGAGCTAGCCGAAAAACTTCCAACACTAATCAGACCAGGAATAACAAAAATTGTCATTCACTCTGGATCGTTTGACATCCTGCGAAAGAAGACTGGCACAGAGACTTTGAAAGACGATTTCACACGTTTAATGAACACACTAGACAAACATCAGTCTGTGTACACAAACACTGATGTGTCCATCAGTGGACCAATTGCATGCTTTCGCAGAGGACAGGAAGCATTCAGTCGACTCCTAAATTTTAATTCATGGTTAGGGGCTGCATGTCTCGTACACGGCCTGAAATTCATTGACAACTTCAATGTTTTCTGGAATAACCCAGAACGTTTTCAAAGAAATGGCTTCTTCCCAAATCGCTTAGGTTCAAAGCTCCTATCAGCAAACATGCGTCATGCCTTGATGGCCTCCAAGAATATTAAGCTCACACCAGCACGAGAGATAGTCATGAAGGACACAATCTCACCACGAAGTACAGCACAAGACGTCCCATCCCCCCCCCCCCCCCCCCATATCACACAAGGCCATCTCGTCTGATCAAATGTCCCCGAAAGCACAGTGCAGTCAGTACGGTACAGTATAGCACAATTACCATGCCATCTCTAAAAACATACAAGTAATCATAACTAGCCAATGGCATGGTGAAAAATATACGCCACCAATGCGTTTACCTGCTATTAACCTCAGGGCCATCACGGTCAAACCAAAGCAGACCTCCTCTAAAGAAGTCCAACAAATAAAATTAGCTTTCCTAAATGTCAGATCACTGAATAATAAAACATTCTTAGTAAATGATCTGATTAAAGAAAATAACTTAGATTGCATCTGCCTAGTAGAGACATGGCTAAATAATGACACAGCTACATCAATAATGATAGAAGCTTGTCCACCAGACTATAACTTTTTTCAAATACCCAGAAAAAATAAAAGGGGCGGAGGAGTTGCAGCAATCTTCTCCTCAAAACTCTTGTTTAGAATCACAGAACTAGGCGAGTTCATGTCAATGGAATATCTTGCCATTGAACTAAAAACAGAATCAACTATTATTGTCACAATATACCGCCCGCCTAGACACTCACCAATATTTATACAGGAGCTCTCTGAACTGATCTCACTATGTGTTACCGGATATGATAAGGTGATCCTAAATGGAGACCTGAACATCCATTTTAATAAGAAAACAGACTCCAAAACTATGGAACTAAAAAATCTACTGGATAGCTTTGACCTAATACAGCATATAACAAATGCAACTCACCGGCTTGGGAATACACTAGACTTAGTTATAACAACAACTGGGCTAAGCATAACAAATATCTCAATAACTGAATTACCTCTCTCCGACCATCACTGTATATTTTTTGATACTCAAATAACCCTTACTAAAACAAAAAAAGAAATCATAGTTAAAAAGAGGCTCCTAAACGACAAAGCTGAATCAAAGTTCATTGATCTTATCAGACTACATGAACCACACAATCATGACAGCTCTCTAAATGAAATGGTAGAAAATCTCAATGATGCAATGTCATCTATATTAAATTCTGTCGCCCCATTAAAAACGAAAAAGAAGAAAACTAGAGCCTCGCCCTGGTTAAACTATAATACGGTCAACAAAGAAAAAAGGAAATGTCGTGCAGCGGAGCGAAAATGGAGAAAAACAAAAACCACCATATGCTGTGATATATACAAAGATGCTTTAACTGCTTATAATAAAACCATCCGCTTAGCAAGGAAAGATTACTTCTCTAAAATCATTACAGAAAATGCTGGAAACTCCAGAATCCTCTTTTCCACTATTAATGTACTACTCAACACTGCCCCTACACCTCCTCAGTCATCAACGGTTAAGTGTGAAGAACTTGCACTATTCTTTAACAACAAAATAACCTTGATCAGGGCCAGCATTACTCATGATGGAAATAAAGTTGATTGCGGCAAACCGTGCAATGTAACCATGAGAAGTTTCACATGCATCACATTAGATGTACTCTGCAAAACTGTCTCAGAATGTAACTCCTCCACCTCAGACATTGACCCTATACCTACAGCTTTCTTCAAACGGGTATTTAATAGTGTTTCAAGCCCTGTGCTAGATATCATAAACACTTCCCTTAGGACTGGTATTTTCCCGGATGCCTTTAAAACAGCAGTTGTAAAGCCATTACTAAAAAAACCTAACTTGGATAGTAATGAAATGGCAAATTATCGTCCAATATCCAACCTACCATTCATTAGTAAAGTACTTGAAAAGATAGTTTCAGTTCAAATAAATTCCTTTCTTGAAGAAAACAACATCTTAGAAGAATTTCAGTCAGGATTCAGAAAATATCATAGCACTGAAACTGCCCTCACCAAAATAATCAGTGACCTCAGACTAAACTCTGACGAGAATAAGATCTCCATCCTTATCCTGTTGGATCTCAGTGCAGCATTTGATACAATCGATCATGATATTCTAATCGATCGTCTTGAAAACCATGTCGGTTTCTCAGACCATGTGCTGGGCTGGTTTAAAACATACATCAGAGGGAGGAAATTCTATGTTAAACTAGGAGATCACATGTCTGATATATACGACAACAACTATGGAGTTGCACAAGGGAGTTGCTTAGGTCCTTTACTCTTCTCCCTTTACATGTTACCGCTGGGTGATATCATCAGAGAACATAATGTAGATTTCCATAGCTATGCGGATGATACACAACTGTACATATCTGCTGAACCAAATGATACAGCGATTAGCTCCATTACAGACTGCTTACTGTCAATAAATAAATGGATGAGTAAGAACTTCCTGAAACTAAACGAGAACAAAACTGAAATTCTAATTATCGGCTCCAAAACTAAAAAAGAAACATTAATAAAGAACCTGGGGGGACTAACCCCTTGGATCAAATCTGAGGTCACTAGTCTTGGGGTTATCATAGATTCAGAACTGAACTTCAATTCTCATATTAGCAAAGTGACGAAAACATCGTTCTTCCATCTCAGAAATATAGCAAAAGTACGACCATTTATTAATCAGAACGATGCTGAGAAGCTAATTCATGCATTCATATCTAGCCGGTTAGACTACTGTAATGCACTTTTCACAGGTCTCCCTAAGAAAACCACAGAGAGGCTTCAGCTAATCCAAAACTCTGCAGCCCGACTGCTAACTAGAACCAAAAGGAGAGAGCACATTAGTCCAGTCCTAGCCGCTTTACACTGGCTTCCCGTAACATTTAGAATTGACTTTAAGGTCCTTCTCCTTACATACAAAGCTCTAAATGGACAGGGACCTAGCTACATCGCCAACACTCTAATAAATTACACACCAGCAAGAACACTGCGATCATCAGCTGCTGGACTACTAGAGGCTCCCAGAAGCAGTCAAAAGAGGATCGGTAATGCAGCCTTTATCAACTATGCCCCAAAACTATGGAACAAACTACCCCAAAACATCAGGGAAGCCAACTCGCTAGACATCTTTAAAAGACAGCTTAAAACCTATCTCTTTGCTCAGGCATTTCACTGATAGTTATCTGCTACCACCTAGTGGCAAGAGGAAACATCAGGGATATCCTGACACAACTTGTATTTATTCTTACCCTGCCTACTCTTTTACACTGCCTATCAAACTCATGTGTCGGTTATTGCACTTTTTACTTCTTACTGATGACTATTTTTAAACTGAATCATTTTAAACTATTCTTATTTATTGCTAGATCCAAATGTGAAACACTGCGGGTTGTGACGCACACACACACAGTCACACACACACAGTCACACACACACACACACAATCACACACAAACACACACCGACATACACACATACACACACACACACAGACACACACACCGACATACACACACACACACACACACACACACACACACACACAGTCACACACAGACACACACACACCGAGTTGTAGTAGCGTTGTAGTTGTAGATCTAGGTTAACTGTGTCCTGGTAGAGTAGTAGTAGATCTAGGTTAACTGTGTCCTGGAGTGGTAGTTGTAGAGTAGATCTAGGTTAACTGTGTCCTGGAGTAGAGTAGTAGTAGTTGTAGCGTTGTAGTTGTAGATCTAGGTTAACTGTGTCCTGGTAGATCTAGGTTAACTGTGTCCTGGGGTAGAGTAGTAGTAGAGTAGTAGTAGTTGTAGCGTTGTAGTTGTAGATCTAGGTTAACTGTGTCCTGGTAGTTGTAGAGTAGTAGTAGCTGTAGTAGTAGTAGATCTAGGTTAACTGTGTCCTGGAGTGGTAGTTGTAGAGTAGAGTAGATCTAGGTTAACTGTGTCCTGGAGTGGTAGTTGTAGAGTAGTAGTAGCTGAAGTACAACCACACACACACACACACAACACAATAAACACACATACACACTAAACAACGATGCATACAGGATTATTTATGACTATTTTTAAACTGAATCATTTTATTCTTATTATTTGCTAGATCCAAATGTGAAACACTGTGATTATTTGTTCATGAACTACAGGAGTATTACTGAATAGAGAGCCTATTAAGATGCTAGATCCTAATGTGAAACACTGTGATTTGCCATATCTTGCTATGCTCGCTCATGCCTGTATTTTTTATGTCCGTTCTATTTTATAATTTTTTGACTATTTTTAAACTGAATCATTTTAAACTATTTTTACTATTTGTGTTACTGAAAACTGTAAGCGGAGAGCCTATTGGGATGCTAGATCCTAATGTGAAACACTGTGATTCTACCCGTCTATCTTTTTATGCTCGCTTATGCCTGTATTTTTTACTGTTGTGAAGCACTTTGAACTGCAACCTCTGTATGAAAAGTGCTATACAAATAAAGTTATTATTATTATTATTATTATACATGACATACAGATAGACAGTACTGCTACATCTATACATTTATGACATATCAGATTTGCAAATACAGTACTGTTTGTGATACAAAGGTGTCCACAAAAAGAGTGTATATACATTTGACGTAGAAACTGTACATTGGAGGAGGTTGGGTGGGTGGGGTGGGGTTGGGTGGGTGGGTGGGGGATGTACATTGGAGGTGGGGGGGGGGGGACACTGTACACTGTACATTGGAATACTGACAAAGCCATACTTGGTCATTTACTGTGCAACTGGGTTAGGACATTTGTAGGGGCCAGTTTCGAATTGCAGTCTCCCATAGGTGTTTTTTGAGAGTGTTTTTGAAAGTGGGTAGTGATTCACATTCCTTTACAGCTTTGGGTAGGGCGTTCCACATTGATGTGGCATAATTGCGAAACGTGTTTAGTCCCTTGTTTGAGCCGAATCTGGGTTTAACATGATTTGTGGAGCTCCCTCTGGTGTTGTGATCGTGGTATTCACTGACCTTTGGGAAGTATTTTGACATGTACATGGGTACCTTGGTCGCGTAGTGTATCTTGTAAACCAGGCCCATTGCAAGTTGCTGTACTCTGTCGTCTACTCTAAGCCATCCTAGGTTGTCAAAGTGGGCAGGGGTGAGGTGCGTTCTAGGAGTCAGGTCAAGCAGTAGTCTGACTAGCTTGTTTTGAGATGTTTGTAATTTGTTTTTTAGTGCCTTTGAGGTGCTTTGGTACCATGAGGTGCAAGCATAGTCGTAGTACCCTTGAATGAGTGCTCCTGCTAGAGTCTTCAGGGTATTCTTGTTTACCAGAGAGGAGATCCGGTGTGTGTGTCTGTCTGTGTGTCTGTCTGTCTGTCTCTATGTGTGTGTGTCTGTCTGTCTTTCTGTCTGTCTGTCTGTGTGTGTGTCTGTCTGTCTGTCTGTCTGTCTGTCTGTCTGTATGTCTGTCTGTCTGTCTGTCTGTCTGTCTGTCTGTCTGTCTGTCTGTCTGTCTGTCTGTCTGTCTGTCTGTCTGTCTGTCTGTCTGTCTGTCTGTCTGTCTGTCTGTCTGTCTGTCTGTCTGTCTGTCTGTCTGTCTGTCTGTCTGTCTGTCTGTCTGTCTGTCTGTCTGTCTGTCTGTCTGTCTGTCTGTCTGTCTGTCTGTCTGTCTGTCTGTCTGTCTGTCTGTCTGTCTGTCTGTCTGTCTGTCTGTCTGTCTGTCTGTCTGTCTGTGTGTGTGTGTGTGTGTGTGTGTGTGTGTGTGTGTGTGTGTGTGTGTGTGTGTCTGTCTGTGTGTGTGTGTGTCTGTCTGTCTCTATGTGTGTGTCTGTCTTTCTGTTTCACTCATCTTACACGTCCAGCTGGTACCAAGCCCTGATCTAGCTCCCTTCTCACAACGCCCACTGAGATGCCTCGGGGGAAGGGAGGAGAGCAAAGAAGAAGGTGGTCTGATGAAGATGAGAGAGAAAGAGAGAGAGAGAGAGAGAAAGAGAGAGAAAGAGAGAGAGAAAGAGAGATAGGGGGAGTGAAAGAGAGATATCGATAGAGAGAGAGAAGAGAGAGAGAGAGAGAGAGAGAGAGAGAGAGAGAGAGAGAGAGAGAGAGAGAGAGAGAGAGAGAGAGAGAGAGAGAGAGAGGGGGGGGGGGGGTGGAGAGTGAGAGAGAAATTCCCTTATTTTGGCTACTTGCTATGTTACTAATATAACAATTTGGGCTTATTGCACTTGTTGCAAGCCATTCTGTATGAGGAGAAGGAGAGATTGAGGGAGGGAAAAGGATAAAAACCTTTCTTGCAGAATTTCAGATGAAGCTTAGAGGCTCCTGGACACGCTACTTTCAACTTGTTCATCCCTCATCTTCCTCCCAAGTCTCCCCCCTCTTCCTCTTTCGCCCCTGAATAGCCACTCTGTACAAGGCTTCTGGCACATTGGACGTCTTGTGGTATGAAACTAGGGGCTCGGTATGGAGCGACTGACTGGAAAAGTGATCTCATCTCCGCTGCACATCGTGACCCTGTTGTTGTGTCTCTGTGAGGCCATGGTTAGACTAGTGTTTTTGTGGCTCGTTTTTATACGTTTTTGAATACGTTTGATGTCCCTATTACACAGAAATGCGTTTTTTTTTGTGGATACGGCTGAAACGCTAAATTGTGTTTGCGTTTTGGAGAACCCCTAAAAAACGCGCCGACAACAGCCGTGTAGTCTGCACGGAGCCGTTGTTGCGCAAACGCCCATGCGCAGTAGATACCATCTGCGTGCCCTCCGGTGACAACTGAGAGCTCCCAGCTCCGTGTCCCTGTGTCCCAAATAGCTGCAGCTACCATGTGTTGTCAAGTTATTCTTATAAGGACCCCAGTCCAAGCTACAACAGTCTGCATTCCCTTAACAATTGTTTGTATTGAGCCGTATTGTATTGTATCCATTATGCAATATGTTAAATAAAGTTTACATCCATTCATTCTGCTAGCATTACCACTGGCTAACATGAGCTAGCATTAGCTATCAGACCCTGTTAGCTCAAAGCTCCTCTTTCAACTTAACAAGCATTAAACAAAAAGGCCCAGTCATCTATTCACCTTTGTTTAATACACACAGCGTTGTCTCTAATGTTATCTAACTATTGATAGCTCCCGATATCATCAGTTTAGCTTTACAGATTTCTCTAACCTTGGTGTACTTAATTTTTCTGTTATCTCCAGAACAGTAACAGTTGCCATTTGTGTTTTATTACACGTATATGTACATACATACCAACTGTTTCACCTGTTTTATTCTCCACCCATTGATCATCCATAGCAACACTACTATCACCGACATCTAAGAAGGGAGACCCCCCCTTGAACGGCCCTTCTAAGGTTTACCCCCTCCACATTGCCTGTGGTGCTTTTTTCCTATTGCTAGGTTTTTAGTGAGTTTTTCCTTACCATTGCGTGGGGTATGTTTGGGAGTGTTGCATTTATTTATTTTACATTTGATTTTGGATTTCATGGTGTTTTTTGTTTTGTTCGTGATTTATTGTGATATTTCTTTTTGACTTGAAAGAAGACGTGTCTGGCCCATGGGGACCTTAACGTGTGTTGTCGGGCCTTACAAATACATTTTATTTGATTTGATTTGATTCTGTTCAGTCTCAGAGAAAACAAATGTTGACTCCATGATGACTTTGGGCTAGATCCACAAAGAATGGATTGCACGGAGCAAGTTGCACCCTTACTTGAAATTCATTATGAATTGAAAATGGGGGACCCTGATGTAAACAAAACTAAAGTAATTCTCTATTCTGCATCCCCTTAACAATTGTGTGTATTGAGCCGTACTGTATTGTACCCATTTTGCAATCTGTTAATAAAAGTTTCATTCAATCAATCACCGTGCAGATTGATTGATTGAATGACATTTTTATTAACAGATTGCAGAATGGGTACAATACAGTACGGCTCAATACACACAATTGTTAAGGGGATGCAGACCAGAGAAAGACTTTCGTCTTGTTTACATCAGGGTCCCCCATTTTCAATTCATAATGAATTTCAAGTAAGGGTGCAACTTGCTCCGTGCAATCCATTCTTTGTGGATCCAGCCCTTTGTTTTACTATGAATGTAAAACATTTACTCAAAGTCAAAGTTGGAGAATATCCTTAGAAAGTACTTGCGTTGATGGAAATGTACAGACTTTACCATGTACTCGTGTACCCGTGCTCCCAACAATCTACTCCGGTTACGGTAACTAGAGTAGAGAGTAACTAGAGTAGAGAGAGTAACTAGAGTAGAGAGTAACTAGAGTAGAGTAATTCGTATTCCTTCTCACCTCTGGAGGTCACCAGGGTTGTTTTAATTAAATGGTAAAGGAATTGGAGAGAATAGACAAATCAATTTGGGGATCTGCATCTTTAACTAACCTTTAGCTCTCTCAGCTCCTGGGTCTCTAAGCAAAATCAATCAATGTGGTAATGTGGGGGGGGGGGGGGTCCACTTCATAAGATGATCCTACTAAGTGGCTCTAGTTTTGTTGTCCCAATAAAAAGAAGAGCTGAATGTTTGACAGACTCAAAAACTCATAAAAAAATTAAAATAAAAAACGTTTTACTGTAGTTCCTTCTAGGGACGGGCGCGAGTAATCGATTAACGCTTCACGTTGTGTCTGCTCATTTCCAAATTGTGCCAACAACCTGTCGTCGACTTTGCATAACGTGATAGACTAGTATTGATACGGACATGCCGTTCCAGGAGCGGAGACACCTGCTACAGGCGAGTGAAGTTAATGTAATTATAAAAAAAGATACATTTAGCATCGGTTATATTGATGTGCATTGTTATGTATTGGAGCGAGACATAATACATTTGGTTGTGTGTGTGTGTGTGTGTGTGTGTGTGTGTGTGTGTGTGTGTGTGTGTGTGTGTGACCCCCTGCAATATATCGTTATTGATGCTGCCGCCATGCGTTTTAAGATGCGTTCTAAAAATTTATTTTGGTGCAGGTATGGGCATGGTAATAGTAGACAAGAATATAGGCAACAAATTATATGCAGGTTAGGTGGTAAGAGTCAGATGCACTTGTCGGACAATTTGTAAAATTTTGTATAAAAGCGTCAGCTAAATTACCACATGTAAATGTAACGTGGCGGCCCAGACCTTGACCACACTGTTACAATTAGGCATTTTAATAATGGACAGAGACAAACCCAGGCGCAGACTAGCAGAGGAGAGACGAAGACAACAGTTGAATCTTGAAGTGAGCATGGCTCTTTTAATGTAGGTCAGAGTGGCTCAACAAACAAAGGGAAAGGGCAATTCTAAAAACAGACTAATTGCCCTACAAAACAAAAACACTATGAATGAAAACTATCCTCCAACACAAGGAGCGATAGAAACTCAGACAAGACAGTGTGCTACTTACAACAGTGTTCTGTGAACGGCTAACAACAAAGAGCACAACAAGACAGGAACCGGGTAACAACGTGTAATGACGCGACAGGGAAGACAGGAATTCACAGGAATATATACAGACACTGATTGACACAGGAGGGTAATTGGGTGATTAGACTCAGCTGGGGGAACAGAGTGACACAGAACATTACAAGGTTGAAATATATATACACACAAAATAACAACACTAACCAGAACACAAAACCAACACAGATAGGAGAGACATTATACCAGGGAGTGTAACATCACAGACAAGACAGACATCAAATGAACAGAACACAAATTGATAATAATAACATGACATAACATGGTGATCAGGGAACAAAGCTGCACCACCTGAAATAGTCCACAGGATGGCGCAGCAACCTGGGGAGCGTTACACCACACAGCTAAATGACCACATGTAACGTGACAGTCCAGGCCTTGACCACACAGCTAAATTACCACATGTAACGTGACGGTCCAGGGCCCTATTCCCCGTACCTGGTTCAACTAAGTCGATCAAAAGTCCCATTAGCTAGATTCAATTAACCCGATGTTTGAAACCAGGCTTTCCCTGTTCCTCGAACGCTGATTCACTCTCGTTAATTTGAACCAGACTTGATACTCAGGATAATTGCGCGTGGCCACCTCACCTGAAAAGACAGCAGGTGTCGATCGCAGAAATCGTGATTTTCTAACGGCATTGATTGATTGATTGATTGAAAACTTTATTAACAGATTGCAGAATGGGTACAATACAGTACGGCTAAATAGCCTCGCAGACAAGTTAAATGCATATCTATAGGCTAATTTTAAGTCCCTCATTACCCCAATCAATCAGATTATATTTCTTTAAATGTGCCTGCTGGCAGTAGGCTTAATGGAATGAATAATCGAATGAGATCTTGCTAGCGAAAATAATTAGTTCAACTCTTTCAGAATAAGTAGATCAAAACAAGCCCAAAGAGTATCTAATTGATACGAATTAATAGATACTTATGAGTATCTCTGTACTGTATGCGCTTAGGTATCATGTACTATATAAATACATGGTTCCCAAAGTTTTCAAGGCGCGACCCCCAAAATAATGTGTCAGAGAGGCTTGGAGGCTATATACAGTTTCACTATTAATCAGGTTTTAATCTGTTTCGGACATCACACGCGAGGGAACATGTATGCGCGTGCACGTGGCATCCAGGCAGTTTTGATATTACGACTGCACCCCTGGTTGCGACTCGCGAGCGCTGTATAGCTATGACGTGCATTATTTAGGACAAAGTAAATCCATAGGCTGAATATGATTTATTATCAGCATTTTAGGTCTATTATTTTACATTTCAAAAGCCCCCTCTAGAAAAACGAAGCACAAAAACATAATTCAGAATCTGTGAGGAAGGGAGCTGGCATTTTTTTGACTGAAAAAAACTGAACTAAACTCTGCGCTGGAGCAGGTTCAAACTTTTGATCTGTTGCCCTAGTGATTTAGACAAATGCGCATCGGGGAACCGAAAAGTCTAACTTATGTCAAGTTATACTGAAAATTATCCGTCTAACTCAGTTAGCCAGGTACGAGGAACAGGGCCCAGGCCTTGACCACACAGCTAAATGACCACATGTAATGTGACGGCCCAGGCCTTAACCACACAGCTAAATAACCACATGTAATGTGACGGCCCAGGCCTTAACCACACAGCTAAATGACCACATGTAACGTGACGGCCCAGGCTTTGACCACACAGCTAAATGACCACATGTAAATGTAACGTGACGGTCCAGGCTTTGACCACACAGAGACAAAACAAAGTCACGTCTTTTTCTGAACACCCTTCTTCTCAGAGCAGCCGCCCCAATTCCCCCTGACATCTCCCTTCGTCAGCGTGCCTCACAAGCTCTCCTCACGAGTCTGCTGGCATGTCTGCTTGTGAGAATGTGATGAGAGAGGAAAGAGGCACACATATTAGCACAGACACAAACAAATGGACACACACAAACACACACACACACACACACACACACACACACACACACACACACACACACACACACACACACACACACACACACACACACACACACACACACACACACACACACACACACACACACACACACACACACACACATCGATATTGTTATAAGTATTAAAAAAAAAAAAATGTAAGATGAAATATTTTTTTATTTAAATTTTTTACAACATAATGTATGTTTATTTTGCAGCAATTCTTTGTCGTTGCCGCCATCTTGTTACAGCCCCTCACACTCCAGTTCTCAGGCTGCAGCTGGTTTGAAAGTGAAAGTAAACAGGCTTCTCTGCACATGTGCACCGTGACTCGCGACTGGAGTCTAGTTCTGCTAGCACACATAGTCTACTGTGTACAGACGGTTTCAAACTGTATTTTAAATTAGAAAGCAAACTAAATAAATTGACAAGAGATAGGTCTGCCGGAAGGTGCGGTGGCACCATCCGGCACGCCTGACAAAAAAAATTTTAAATAAAAAAATTGACAAGAGAAAAATAAATCTCAATTTGGTCAGGATTGTCATTTGGACAAGCAAAACCATTACTTTAAGGGTGCTTTCACACCAGAGCTGTTTGGTCCGGACTATCGGACCAGAGTTTGTTTCCTCGGATAGTCCGCTTTTCTTAGGGTGGTGTGAATGCTCAGTCAAACTCTGGTGCGGACCAAACACGCAAACTCTGGTCCGCCTGAAAACGTAGGTCTCGGTTTGCTTTATCGGACCAAACACAAGACCAAATATAGGAAGTGACCTGATAAACTGTGCATCTTGGGTAGAAGGAAACAAAACAAACACCGCGGCGCACATTCACTGCAAAACAAGCATGCGGTAAACATGTCTCGTGGACAGACGTGGGCGAATGACGAGGTGAAAGCCCTGATAGAAATATGGGCCGAAGACCAAATTAAACAGCTACTTGTGGGCACACATAAAAACAA
The DNA here is from genome assembly GCF_963971535.1 of Notolepis coatsorum. Taxonomy (NCBI): domain Eukaryota; kingdom Metazoa; phylum Chordata; class Actinopteri; order Aulopiformes; family Paralepididae; genus Notolepis; species Notolepis coatsorum. The sequence goes on along the minus strand of NC_140170.1, from coordinate 161,775,469 downwards.
CGCAGTGTACAAGTTGTTTAGCGAGAGGATGGTGGTAATGGGCTTCAATAGAACAATGGATCAATGCCACGTGAAAATAAAAAAACTGCGTCAGCAATATATTAATAAATAAGCAGAGAATTTAATTAGATTACATTTAATTTTTTTAATCCTCTTGGCTTGCAGTTGCATTATTGCAAACTAAAGAAATGTGAATTAAAGAAGTTAAAACGAATAACAGGCTGAAAAAACATTAGCCTATTTAAAGTCTGTGACTTGCCTCGAAAAAGTAGGAGTTCGGGGGACGAGAAAGACAAGTTCCCTTGGTATGATGACCTGGACGTTATGGCACAAGACCCACCTCCAGCCCGAAACATATTGTTGAGTCTTTCGAAGATGAGACCCATCAGACCGCATCACCAGCACCGCCACTGACTGAAAATTGTGACGCCTCCGCTGATCTGGAGTCTGTATTTCTGTGTGTCTAATACAGTGTTTCCTCTACCACAATTAGAGTTTACCCAAACCAAAAGCCCTGGGTAGACAAATCCGTCCGTGAGGCTCTGAAAGCGTGCACCTCAGCCTACAACGCCGGGCTTGTGACAGGCAACATGAATAAACACAAGGCGGCGAGATACAAAGTAAGGAGGACAGTTATAGAGGAAAAACGGCGCTACAGAGATAAGGTTGAACTTCAGATTGTTTCTTCTACCAAAGTACAAACAAAGTCTAGCACTGTTTCAGTGTAGTCATTAATATTGTCTGTGTTGTCGCGGAACACATCCCAGTCTGCACATTCAAGTGCAGCCTGGAGTGTCTCCTCTGATTCCACAGTCCAACGCTTAACCTCTCGTGTTACTACAGGGACGCGCTTGAGACTTTGTTTATACTGGGGTAAAAGAAAGATGGCGTCATGATCTGATTTGCCAAAGGCGCTAGCAGCCTGAGACTTGTACCTGTTCTTAAATTGCGAGTAGCAATGGTCTAAAATATTCTCGCCTCTGGTCGGACAAGTCACATGCTGATAGAAATTCTGCAACACTTTTCTCAGATTAGCGCTATTGAAATCACCCGCAACCACAATAGCAGCGTCAACGTTAGCTGCTTGAAGTTTGTTTACCTCGTCGTGAAGCATGGACAGCGCGACTCCAGTGTTTGCGTGGGGGGGAATATACACTCCGATCAGAATGACCGACGTTAATTCTCTCGGGAGAAAGAATGGTCGGCACTTGATGGTTATATACTCCAGGTTTGGGTGCAGTGGTTTGAAAGCTCCTTCACGTTGCCTGGATCACACCAATTGTTATTCAACATGAAGGCTATTCCACCTCCCCGCTTTTTACCGGATTCTTACTGCGTGCGATCTTTTCGGTGGATGAAGAAGTGATCGGCCGGTTGAATGGCGTGGTTTGGGACGTCCGGCGTCAACCACGTCTCGGTGAAGCAGAGAACATTACAGTCCCTAATGTCTCTTTGGAATTGAATCCTTGCTCTGATGTTTATTTTCGATTGATTGCACATTGGCCAACAATATGCTGGGAAATGGCGTTTTGTGCCTCCTGGATCTCGGTCTGTTTCGGACGCCTGTTCTCCTTCCTCGCCGTCTCCCCCTTCCTTGCGTGGGCCGATGTCTCGTCCTGTTCTACCCAAGATCTCAGCAGGCCATTGTTGGTGTTCGGCGAGCCGATCCAGAGAGCAATCCAGTTGGTAAGTGTTCCTTAATCCAATGTCTATGAGTGACTGACGGTCATACACATTAAATGCACCAACAGTTGGTACAAACAAAACTCTTAAAACTATAAAAATTTACAAAAGTAAGCACAGTCTCGACGGAGCGCACAGAGAGGCAGCCGGACGTAGCAGCGTCATCTCAGATCTTCCTGTACTGTATGTATGTTCACAGATACCTAGCTAGTGCTGTCAGCTGTCCTCCCCTCCTCTCCTCTCCCCTCCCATACATAACGGTGCCTCTACCCGGTACCAGAGTCCGCCAGAGCCCGGTGCCCAGGAGACAGACAGTCAGAGTAAGGGAGGGCAGAATGGCTGTGACAGCTAGGCTTGTCTCCTGCTGTCAACACAGACAAAGCTCTGGCCGGCTCTCCTGGGAGCAGAGCTGGAGCAGACACAGCAGTCTACAAAAGACAACCTGTTGCAGTTTTTAAGCCAACTCCACCCATTTAGAATATTTCACAATGGCAGTTAATTATTATCTCCCCGGGCAGAGTATTATTATAATTTCGGTCTGGTCAGTGTGTGTGTCTGTGTGTGTGTCTGTGTCTGTGTGTGAGTGTGAGTGTGAGTGTGAGTGTGAGTGTGAGTGTGTGTGTGTGTGTGTGTGTGTGTGTGTGTGTGTGTGTGTGTGTGTGTGTGTGTGAGTGTGAGTGTGAGTGTGTGTGTGTGTGTGTGTGAGTGTGAGTGTGAGTGTGAGTGTGAGTGTGAGTGTGTGTGTGTGTGTGTGTGTGTGTGTGTGTGTGTGTGTGTGTGTGTGTGTGTGTGTGTGTGTATGTGTGTGTGTGTGTGCGTGTGCGTGTGTGTGTGTGTGTGTGTATGTGCATATTTTGCTGAGCATAGCTTGCCAACTAAAACGCTGTGGTGGGTGAAACTTGCCACATAGGCTGACAGCAGGGCAGGGGCGTGGCCCTTTGATGTGGAATATTCCACCAATCAGTCTGATGGGAGCACTACGATTAAAGGTCAATTGAAAGGCCATAACTCCTTTGCCAGGTATCCTCACTCTACAAATTTGTCTCAAGGACTCATGAAGTTTGGATTTTCCACCATCTTGATTTTTTTTGAAAAACACATTTTTGAGATCTCCTCCACAAAGATTGTTGTTGATTTGTAAGATATTGACCAATGAACTTCAAAAGGGGGCGTGGCTCAGCACATAAATAGACCAAAGTCAATAATAGTTGAAAAGGTGATATTTTCAAATATTGTGACATTTTGTGACACATCTGGCTTGATATCAGTAGTAGAGAATTATTGCCCCAATAAAGTGTAATAAAATGAATGATAGTGTCTCAGACAAATGTTAGCGTGGCTGCGACAAAATAGGCACCATGATGCCATGTGTTGCCTCTGTGGGAGTGTCCTGCTGTGGACTCCCTCTGGTCAGAAGTTACAGAGGTCCTCACAGAGACCCTCCAGGTTGATGTTCCTAAATGTCCTGTAGTGAACTCCCTCTGGTCAGAGGTTACAGAGGTCCTCACAGAGACCCTCCGGGTTGATGTTCCTAAATGTCCTATTCTGTGTATTCTAGGAGATAAAGTAGATGTGTTATCTGCAAAGGAAATTAGTGTTGTAACATTGGGTTGTCTTGTTGCTAGAAGTAAAATTGTTATGAACTAGAAGCTACTGTAAGAACCACAACCTGTTTTAGCCTGAGCGGTTGGTTGAAAGAGTTTATTGACTTAATAGGGATGGAAAAAGCCGCTGCCAGACTAAGGCACCTGGATTCAGGCCTAGGGCTTGTGAGATAAAATAAGGTCTTACTGGAACTCCTTACAGGACTATGTCTAATGTAATATGCTTGGGTACAGGATGCAGGGTTAACTCCTCTTGTCCACTGGCCAATTGGCTGGTGATTGTTCCAATTTTGTCACTCAGTACGTTGCCATTGGCTGGTGAGTGGATCAAACCTACAAGCCACTTGCATAGTTCCCAGCATTCAGCTGGTGGCTGGTGTTAATGTTGTGCCATGCTTGTGTATAATATGATAAACTGACAACGAAGCTCTTCTTGGATCTTTTGTTGAAAAAATGTATTAAGTATTTATTGATGCTCCCCTTGGCTTTTGTGCACATAATGCTGTTCTGTGTTCTTTTGTAGGTCATTTGTGTTTGTTATATGCATCTGTATTGTATTGTGCACGTTTGTGATATGTGTCGAAGGTCCAGTCTGTAAAATACAACGAAAAAAGAAAAAGAGAAATAAGAAAGGTTAGAAATGATGTCCTTTTTCTCTGTCCAGTAGAGTATATACATGAACATGTATCTGGGTAGTTAGCTTCAGATTTAGATTCAGATTCAGATACTTTTATTGTCACCATTTTTTTTAAACGTACATACTGTACATCCAGAAAAACGTGAGATGCTTGTTTTTCCCGGCTCCCCAACCGTAGTAGATTTGTAGACAACAATATATAACGATCTATACAAACTATTCAATACAAGGTATTAGATTTTTTACAAGTTTCCTCAGAAAGCAGCAGTTGTGATTGGATTATCAATAAAGGAGGGTAGGGTTTGAAGTAGGTCAATGGCGTTGAACACTCTTGTAAAATTTTACGGAACTTTCTGTTATTTCTAGGGATGTCCGATATTATCGGCCGATATCGGCATTAAAATGTGATATCGGAAAATATCGCTATCGGTTTAAAAAAAATATATATTTTTTTTATTTTTATTTCTTTTTTACATTTCTATAACCTTTATTTACCCAGGCAAGTGTTATTCAGTATTTTACCCCAGGGTGTTCAGTCTTTTCTTGTGTGTTTCCTTCCTGGTTGTCTCACCCCATGTGCGTCTCGTTTTCCTAATTGCCCTGCTGTCTCTCTAGTGATAATTGTTCCCCCTATATCTGGTGTGTGTTCCCTACCCTCCATTGTCGGTTCATCGTTTGTTACTGTTGTGTTCCAAGTCCATGTTCTTGTTCTGTCTCCTGTGATCCTGTGCGTCTTATAGTAAGTTCCTAGTGTTAGTTTGTTTTCCACCTTTTGTTTTCGTGTACAGTCCGTCTTGTTTGTTAGTGTTTTATTTGTAGTTAGGTTTATTTTTTCCCCTACCAGCTCTGCTGTGGTTTCTGTTATAGTTTTGTACGTGCTCTCATTGTGAGCCATTCCTTGTTTTGTTTGCTGCTGCCTTTTGAAGTAAAGACATTTTTTATACAATTAATTCACCCCTGGCTCCACGTCTCGTCTGCCTATTCTCTCCTCGTCCTGTTCAGCAATTGGGTCCTCGACAACACTATCCGTAACACCTTATGGACTTTGTGGACCTTATGGACTTTGTGGACTTTGTAGATTTTGTGGACTCTGTGGATTTTGTGGACTTTTTGGTCTCAGTCACAGACGATCTGGCCAGGGAGGTTTTGTGGGACGCGTGCCGAGGTACCGTCACAGCTCTGCACGGTTTCCTGCTTGTCATCCTCTGCTCTACTCACTGGTCTATTTATAGAGCCACCTTATGGTCAGTCAGCGCTCCACAACATCAGCCTGATAATCTTCATTACACGATTCCCTGTTTTTAGACCAGGCTTAAAAGCCTCATCCAATTAGCCCCAACCCTGTGCATGGCTTCTAATTATGCCTCAGGCTCCATTCATTTGTTTGAAAAGAGCGTCAATATAATGGATTTTAGGTAGTTAGGGGTTAAGAAAAAGGGGGTGGGGGGGGGTTGTGCTTTGGTGGAACTGTGTTAAGAAGACGTAATCGTTTGCCAGTTGTTAATCCATAACGGATGCCGCGGGCCACGCTTCATATTAACTAACGGTAACGGCAGCAGAACTCGAGAACTACTAGGAATGTCTGACCACTAATTGTGTCTGACTCTTACCACCTAAACTGCACGGACTACAACTTATGACATAGGCTATATCATGCCAGTTAGGGTACCTTATGTATACTGCACCTGTGTATACTGTATACATACTTACTCATACTATTCAGATTCTAAGTGTTATTGACCATATTTATTGTGATGTATAATATAACTGATGAGGCATACAGACCCTCATCTGCACCTTTGATTACACTGCCTACTTGCTCATATGGGGATCAATAAAGGAAAATCTTATCTTATATTAACTGCACTAACAAAAACTAGGGTATTCAGGGGGCTCATCTGACATTTTGAGCATCACAATAGGGAGGTGTAGTCTGACGTCACTGGTTGTTCCACCCGTATAGGGATTTATCATTGGGAAAATGGATTATCGGCTATTGTAACAATTTCTGCCGCATGGAATTTGAAAAACGTTCCACTTTCGCACAAAATGAGTTCCCTTCTATCACTAACATTGTTTAAGCATTTTTTTATTGAAATAAAATTCGGAGGTTTTTTTTAATGATTAATTGCGAATATTTTCATGTTGAGCTATACAAAAATGTACACCATGCCAATGTTAATGCTTTTTATTTGTTTTAAACGAGACGATTTAGAAATGGGCAATGGGGAAATGCATTGGGTTGGACAGAGGGTGGAAAACGAAAAACGGCAATGACGTAACCACTACACCTCCCTATAGGGGACGTATTGTAAGAAGTAGAGTTTTATTTTTACAGTTGGGTAGTTGATCAAGCTGTTTAACGAAATGTTTACAGGCAGTTTCAGGTTAATCTTCTTTTTCTATCAAGTGAGTTTGAACAGTTGAAAGGTTTGTTTATTTTATGGATCCCCATTAGTCTACACCCTTGGGTGAAAGACTATTCTTCCTGGGGTCCGAACACATAACTTACAACATTACAGTAATAAAAAACAATAAAAACATAAGAAACACTTTAGCCTAAGTACATTCTCAATATCTTAAAAATGTCACCAAAAAAACCACACAAAGGCTCTAGCCACAAATACAATACTACCAACAAATTGGTAGGCTACTGTAGCTATTAGAAAGCATGTTTCTATTTCTCTCTCTCTCTCTCTCTCTCTCTCTCTCTCTCTCTCTCTCTCTCTCTCTCTCTCTCTCTCTCTCTCTCTCTCTCTCTCTCTCTCTCTCTCTCTCTACTGGCTTCTTCCTTGTTTACAATAATGAACTCACCCTTTTCACTAGCGGCTTTCTGGTCCAACACGCATTGATTTCAGGCTACCAATTAGGCTATAAATCTGTTTGCGCAACCAGTAGATACATTTTACATTGATCACCATTGACAGGGAAGTTTAACAACTCTCTCTCTCCCTCTCCCTCTCTCTCTCCCTCTCTCTCTCTCTCTCACTCTTTCTCTCTCTCTCTCTCTCTCTCTCTCTCTCTCTCTCTCTCTCTCTCTCTCTCTCTCTCTGTGCGCATGCATGTGTATGGTGGAGCGGGGTGGTTTGAGTGTGGTGCTGAAAGTTTGCGGTACGCGTGAGTTTTTCTAAACTTTTCTATCTTTATGTTGTTTGTCAAATTGTGAATTAGACTGTGGTTTATTTGACTGGTTGTGTGTTGATGGTGGGCTGGTAGCGTTGTCAGTGTTCGCTTGGGCAGCTGTCTGCTGTCACGGTGACATAAACTTCGCAAAGCTGACCAGGAGACATGGTTTTAAAGTCGCGCCGGCATTTCCGTGTTCGGTGGAGGAATGCAGTCTCGCTGTTGCGGGGGTGGTGGGGGTTCCGGCCGTTAAGTCTGCGGCAAGGATGAACGGGGGAGTCGTTTTCTTTGTGGATGATTTGATTAAAGTAAATCAACTGATAACGGACGGGTTGGTCATAAATGATACGTTTGTGTCTGTGATGCCGCTCACAACACCGGCAAAAAAGGTGACGTTGGCAAATGTGCCCCCGTTGGTGGGCGACGATCTTATATTAAGGGAACTCGCCAGGTTTGGGAAAATTGTATCTCCCTTAAAGAAGATGTCTTCGGGGTTTAAAGCACCTGAATTACAGCATGTGGTTTCTCACAGAAGGCAGACGTTCATTATAATGAACAAACGTGATGACGAGTTGGATCTTAATTTTAAAGTAATAATAGACGGGTTTGAGTATATTATTTATGCGACGACACAAAACATGCAATGTTTTGGTTGTGGAAGGGAGGGGCATCAAAGACATGCGTGCCCTGGGGAGGGGCCAAGCAGGGGGGCAAATGATGGGAAGAGTGCAATGAAGAAAGGAAGAGTAGCTTGGGGTGTGAATCAAGGGGTTGAGGGGGGGGGGGACAGGGGAAGAGGGGTGGTGGGGAGACTTCTGAGAAGGTTATTGTACCAGATGGAAGTGATAAGGAGATGGAAGGAGTAGGTACGGCTGAGGATGCAGTACGAGGAAAGAATGGTGGGGATGGAAATGTGGTGGGGGGGGGGGGGGGGTGGTAGAAGGAGCTTGTGTCAGCCGGGACACGTTAAATAGCCAGGTGAAGAGTGTAACTGTTGAAATACAAGGGACAGATGTAGGGGATGAAAATGTGGGGGGGGGGGGGGGGGGTCGTGGTGGAAGGGATTACAGAGGTGGCAAGTGGACCTGTTGAAATACAAGGGACAGTTGATGGGGATGAAAATGAGGGGGGGGGGGTCATGGTAGGAAGGATTACAGAAGAGGGGAGTGTACCTGGGGTGGCTGTAGCTGTTGGGGGAACAGGGTCAGAGGACTCAGGTGAGGGGGTCAGGGTGGAGGAAGTAGAGGATATTGACATGGAAGAGGGGGACGACGGGATGAAGGTTGTTAGGCAGAAGAGGAAGATTGAAGTAGTTGGGTTGTCAAGCTCTCAAGCTAAGAAGACAGGTGTGACGGAAGAACTCAGGAGTACACAGAGTACACAAGGGAGTACATGGTCGGAGATGGGCGCTGATGAGGATGAGGAATATGAGAGCGATGCATCTACAAATTCAGATAAAGATAGCTATTCATTGGAGGCAATGAAACTGTTTTTACGGATGACAAAGAACAGGAAGGGGGTAGAGGTAGTAAAATACTTTCCAGATAAGGAGTTGTTTATTTTGGCAGCAAGGAAAAATATGAGGTTTCAAGGAGATGGTCGTTTTGTTGACACAGAGTTATACAGGATGAGAAAGATTATGCAGAAGGTACTGCGGGGCAGTAGTATGGTGGAGGACGGAGTGGAATCAGTGTAGTTTTTTTTTTTTTTTTTTTTATCTTTTTATTTCTAAATGAGAGTTTTTTTTTATTGACAGGACTGGTGAGTTGTCACTTAGAGCTGGACATTTCAAGGTGTCCCGCTACCGGGGCCAGGAGGCTGAGACATTTTTTGATCATCTCATGTACTCTTATACATTTGTGGATTTTTGTAAAGACTGGGATTATGGAGGATTCAGAGACAGGAGCGGAGCGTATCGTTTTCATGCCCGATGGGAAGGCCACGCCATACTCCTTCAGCAAACCTTTCATCAGAGTCGTCATGGGGGAGGTTGTCTCTGCCGTATTTTTATGTTACCGGCACCGTTACCTTGTTCAAGGGTTGGAAGGTATGACTGTGGGGCTCAACACGTTCTACGCCGGAATAGACGGTTTCCAGATTCAGCCTTGGAGGAGAATGGTAAAGCGGACTTTGCTGGTTAATTTCTACCCTATGTTCGGAATGGGTTTCATCAGGGCTTTGAGCTCTCGAATCAGTCTGCTCGATGGGAAGTCACTGGGGGCTGCCAGTCTCCGCACGGGGGAGTGGGAGGTGATGTTGGAGCGGTATCTGGACCAGGAAGGTAAAGGCGGCCTCGGACGGGGTGGCGAGGGTAACAAACTGTCTAATGAGGATGTCGGTCCAGAGTGCATCTCGGTCCCCCTGCTCTGTTTTCGGCCCCTGACATCATCGATGCCATGTGATATACAACTGGTGGACGGTAGGAGCATACATGATAAGGCTGAAGGAGGAAGGTCAGCTGACGAGGCGGCCCTGTTTATCCACGGGATAGGCTTTGACTGGAGTCTGTCGGACACGCACAAAGGCCTGATGTGTTGTACTACACGGGGAAAGGTGAAGCTAGAGACGCTCTTCTCAGGACTACGGTTTCTACAGTGCCTCTCCGGTGTCTCTCTCTCTGATGCACCCAGAACTTTAGAAAATTTAGAGTTTTTTTTCCATGGGGGAAATTTCAAATGACAATTTGGTTCAGTTTCAGCATCGTTGTCCCTAATTGATTTTTTTTTTTTTTTTGTGTTTGTTTTGTTTGTTTGTTTTGTTTTTTGTTTTGTTGTTTGTTTTTTGTTTTGTTTTTTGTTGAGTTGTAGAGTATTTTAATTTTGAACGGTTTGTTGCACCTTTTTTAGTTTTAGTAAAAAATTAAGTTTTTTATAAAATCAAAAATCTCTCTCTCTCTCTCTCTCTCTCTCTCTCTCTCTTTACATTTACATTTAGTCATTTAGCTGACGCTTTTATCCAAAGCGACTTACAAGTTCTGTACGACAAGCCATCAGGAAGAGCACAACTCTATCAGCTGAGTAACAATGTTCATCAAAGTGTTGAGTGCTACAGTGTAGGTTAGTTTATTAGGACAAGTGCATGACAGTATGGTTAGTTAGGGTTAGATTTTTTTTTTTTTTTAATTCAGATAATGGTTGAAGAAGTGCGTCTTTAGTCGACGGCGAAAGATTGGACGTGTTTCGGCTGTCCTAACTGGGGTGGGTAGTTCATTCCACCATTGTGGGGCAAGGACTGAGAATAGGCGACTTCTCTTTGATGACCCTCCCGGAGCTTGGATAGGAGTAGGTCTGAGGCGGCCAGAAGATGCAGAGCGTAGGGGTCTTGAGGGTGTGTAGTTAGAGACCATTGACCGGAGGTAGGCGGGAGCAGTTCCCTTTGCCGCACGGTATGCTAGGTCGAGGGCCTTGAAGCGGATTCGTGCAGCAATGGGGAGCCAGTGCAGGTCCCTAAGAAGTGGGGTGACATGGGCCGACTTCGGTAGGTTTGAGATCAGGCGGGCCGCTGCGTTCTGAATGAGTTGAAGAGGCTTAGTGGCAGTGGCCGGGAGGCCAGCGAGCAGTGCGTTGCAGTAGTCGAGGCGGGAGATGACTGTTGATTGGACGAGGAGTTGGGTGGCTTCTTATGTCAGGAAGGGGCGTATCCTTCTGACGTTGCTCAGGAGGAATCGGCAGGTTCTGGTTGTCGCTGCGATGTGAGCAGAGAAGTTCAACTGGTCGTCGAGGACAACACCAAGGTTCTTGGCGGTCGGGGACGCGGTCACAGCTGCATTCTCGACTGTGATGGAAAGGTCGGTCAGGGGGGAGGATTTGGCCGGCAGGTGGAGCAATTCTGTTTTGCTTAGGTTCAGTTTGAGGTGGTTGGTCGTCATCCAGGCGGAGATGTCGGACAGACAGGCCGAGATCCGCTCAGAGACGTGGATATCTGAGGGAGGGAAGGAGAGGAAGAGTTGATATCGTCGGCATAACAGTGGTAGGAGAAGCCATGAGACGTGATAATGTTACCCAGTGATTTAGTGTAGAGGGAGAAGAGAAGGGGTCCTAAAACCGAGCCCTGGGGGACACCCGTCCGCAGGGGGCGGGTGGCCGACAGGGTCCCTCTCCATGACACTTGGTAGGAGCGGTCATTGAGGTATGATGACAACCATGTCAGCGCAGAGCCAGCCACTCCCATTCCTGCGAGGGCCGCGAGGAGGATCTGGTGGTTGACTGTGTCGAAGGCTGCAGATAGATCTAGGAGAATCAGGACAGAGGAGAGGCCTTTCGCTTTTGCTAAGTGAAGTGCCTCTGTGACCGCAATGAGGGCTGTCTCTGTGGAGTGACCAGTCCTGAAGCCTGACTGATTAGGGTCTAGGAGGTCATTCTGTAAGAGATAAGCAGTAAGTTGGTTGGATACAGCACGTTCAAGTGTTTTAGAAAGGAAGGAGAGAAGAGAGACAGGACGGTAGTTGCCTATGACGGTAGGGTTCAGGGATGGTTTTTTTATGAGGGGCGTGACTCTGGCTTGTTTTAGGGAGGTGGGGACCACCCCCGAGTTGAGTGAGGAGTTGATGGTTGCAGTTAGGAATGGGAGGATGTCTGGTGCTATGGTCTGGAGGAGTGGGGAAGGTAGCCGGTCCAGCTGGCATGTAGTCGGACGGTTCGACGTTACCAGTGTCAGGGTCTCGGCTTCTGTAATGGGAGAGAAAGATGACAGAGTGAAGGATGAGGTTCTCGATTCAGCATTTGGAATGGGTGGGGGTTGGGAGAAGGAGCTGCGGATGTTCTCCACTTTTTCCTCAAAGAAGATCGCAAAGTCTTCGGCAGAGAAAGATGAGGGAGGGGGGGGGGTGGGGGGGGGAGTGAGGAGGGAGGACATGGTAGCATGCAGTTTGCGAAGATTCTTGGCAGAGGCCTCGATCCTATGGTGAAAGAAAGAAGCTTTGGCATTAGTAATGGTTTTGGAGAATGTTAACAAGAGGTTGTGATATGTGTCGATGTCAGCAGTGAGGCGTGACTTTCTATACTTCCTTTCAGCTGCTCTCAGGACCTGTCTTTGTTCTCTCACTGGATCTGTCAGCCATCACTCTCTCTCTCACACACACACACACACACACACACACACACACACACACACACACACGCTCACATCCACATAGCTTCACATATTTCACACATCATTTTGAAATGCCCATTTCCCCCCCCATGTTGGTGGGTTGCTATGTGTTCATATGAGAAATATATAAACACAAATTGTATTGTAAACAAGTCACAGTGGTACAGTTACATCTTGATTTTCCAATGTTTACCTACTCCATTGCACAGAAATTAAGCATTTTCTTGTGGTGGTGGTTAAGATAAAATAAGATTGGGTGAAATTCAGGATTATGAATGCTTCCAGACAGCCATGTTGACAGAAAGAGAGCTGCTCTGTATTGAGAGGCTGGTGAGGTGCCCATTTTGTTCCAGGGTCTGTTCCTACACTACTTCTGGGTTGAAACTAATGTGAGAAACAAACATTATATAAAGTCCATATTGGCATTTAAAAGCGCTAACGTTAATCTGCCACTGTATGCACAATACATTCATAATTGTCATACTTGATCTGAGTGATGATGAAGTTAGACTATCCCCAGGCCATCAGGCTGCTCAATGTGGACTCTATATAACATAATTCATCCATTCTACATTGCATTTTGTACATTTGACTTTTGTATATTGTATATTTTGTATTGTGTTTGGTCTTTACTCTTTTAATCTTTACTGTATGAAGCACAATCTCAGGAGGAGGGTCATACAGAAACAAGCATTTCACTATAATGTACATGTACTTTATATATGTGACAAATAAAAACTAAACTTGAAACTTGAACTTGAAAGTGAGTGATGAAGTTGGATCAGCTGGATGAGGTGACCAACGATGTCACTGAAGTTATGATTGGTCGGCACAGTCCAGCCATATACTAGGTTTCGACCAAGTCTCATGTTTCTTTCTTTTTTTTGAAGCACAACAATTCAACGGTGTTCCAGGAACTCACCATAAAAGGCAGTGAGCGCTGTTGTTCTACACAGGAGTCTGATAGTGTGATAGTCTGCCCCAAGTCTACCTAGAGACCCCTGTTTGCTTTAGCAACTACAACCCTGTTTGATTCTGCATTCCATTAAAAGACATGACGGCAGACTTGACGCCACCACTTCTAACTAAACACACTTGACGTTCCACAAAGCACTCAGAGAGAGAAACGCAGCGCGTCGCGTGAACAAAGGAAAGATGATGGGAGTGCTTACGTTGTACCTTCTTTCAGAGCACCAACCTGAGTGTTGGATTTAATCTGTCAAGTCATAGAGAGCTGGTGAATGTGACAGAGGACAGAGCGAGAGAGAGAGAGAGAGAGAGAGAGAGACAGGAAGCAGGGGGCACATGCCGTCTAAATTGAGTGCAATGGAAATGCTCTGTCTGTTGCACCATCGTCACCAAGACAAGTTCCTGTACATTCATTTGATTTTGCAAATGTTATGTCTGTCTTGGAGTAGCTACTCTCACTGAACAGATATTGTTTTGACTTGGCTTGGAGTACCTCTCTGTAAAGACAGCTGTTACTGATGGGCCCTCTCTCTCTCTCTCTCTCTCTCTCTCTCTCTCTCTCTCTCTCTCTCTCTCTCTCTCTCTCTCTCTCTCTCTCTCTCTCTACACCACCCTAGTTTTGTTTAAAGTAGTACCATCTCCCTCTCCCTCTCTGCTGGACACGTACTCTGGTATTTACAGTCCTCTTGTGCACCCCCCCCCCCCTCCTTCCGGACATGGGATTTGCACTCTGCTTTATTACAATGGCACTGATGAGGTGGAAAATGGGATTGTGTGCGATTCTAAGCTAGATTAATATAGCGGGAGAATCAAGAATTTGCAAGGCAATCCGGAGTGGGCAGGGGTCTCTACAGTACAGGGAAGTAGAGTAAGATGACTATTAGGACAATATGTTTTCATTAGCATCCTGACATCTGTGCTGGTGAGGTCATTTGTACCTTGTACCAGGTTTTGAAGGTATTGAAGTGGATCATACTTACACAATAGCAAGCAACATAGAAAATGGTTTCAAAGGCTGAGAAAACATTCACAGATTATAAATCGATAGGAAGGAGACTGCTGCTGTCGGTATGTAGAGACGCGCTTGTAGTGGCTGCTGTTTGGTTTGGGGTTACTGCTTATGAAAATAAAAATAAATAGCTTCAGATTATTTTATTGTCACAGCTTTTTTAAATGTACACACAAAATGTGAGATGCTTGTTTTTCCCGGCTCCTCAACCGTAGTATAGTGTATCTTGTAGACCAGGCCCATTGCAAGTTGCTGTACTCTGTCGTCTACTCTAAGCCATCCTAGGTTGTCAAAGTGTGCAGGGTGAGGTGGGTTCTAGGGGTAAGGTCAAGTAGTAGTAGTGACTAGTTTGTTTTGTGATGTTTGTAATCTTGTTTTTAGCGCCTTTGAGGTGCTTTGGTACCATGAGGTGCACGCATAGTCGTAGTACCCTTGAATGAGTGCTCCTGCCAGAGTCTTCAGGGTATTCTTTAGTGATGCACCGATGTGAAAATTGTGGCAGATACCGATAACCGATATTAATATTGCTGTTCTGGCCGATACCGATATTTACCGATGTCGATATCTCTGTATAGAAAACACTTTTTTATGATAATCAAATAAAATAATTTTCCAAAACGCATAATTTTTTTACTTTTGTAACTTATTTTCAGAAATTACTGATATTTTGAAACTATTTAAGGCCAAAACATGTAAAAAGAAAAAAAAAACATATATATATATTTTTTTAATATCGGTCCTATCTTGATATCGGACCGATACCGATGTGTAAAAAAAACGGCCATATCGGCCGATATTATATCGGCGGCCGATATATCGTGCATCACTAGTATTCTTGTTTACCAGAGAGGAGATCCGGTACAAGAATCTAGTTTGTTGGTTGACTTTTTTTTATTACATTGGATGCCATTTTGTCACAGGAAAGATTTGCCTCTAGGATGGAACCCAGGTAGGTAATTTCATCTTTCCTTGTGACAATATTGTCACCCACTGTAACTGAGAAGCCATCGGTCTTGCTGAGTTTGAACCGAAGAGAATGGACTCTGTTTTGCCCATGTGTAATGATAGTTTGTTATCAGCGAGCCATATGCAGATTTTGCCTAGTTCCGAGCTGAAGGTTTTTTCAACCTGCAACTTGTTCTTGTCAGAGACCAGCAGGGCTGAGTCATCCGCAAACAGGAACAAGTTGCAGTCACAAGCTGACGACATGTCATTTGCATAAATTAGGAACAGTAGCGGTCCTAGTATGCTTCCTTGTGGAACACCACAGCTCACTGTGAGGGGGGGGGATAGAGTACCGTTTACCTCCACCATCTGTTCTCTCCCCTCCAGGTAGGATTGCATCCAGCTCACTGATAAACTATCAAAACCAATTGCTTTTAGCTTGTCAATCAGAATGGAGTGATTGACAGTGTCGAAGGCCTTTTGTAGGTCCAGCATGACCATGCCGCAGTATTTGCCCACGTGTGTGTGTGTGTAATAAGTGTGCTTGTGTGGTGTGTAAGTCACTTAAGGTGCTTTTGTGTGTAATACAGTAGTCTGTTTGCCCGGTGGAAGTAGCTGTTCAGTGTTCTCTTGTGGACCTGAGAGTGCGCTACCGTCTGCTCATGAGCTCAGACAGTTTGTGGTTCGGGTGGCTGGCCGGGGTCTTTCAGGATCCTGTGTGCCTTGCTGACACACTGCTCTGTGAATATACTGTCTATGGTGGGTAGCTTGCATCCGCAGATCTTTTCAGCCGTTCGCACTACTCTCTCCAGTGCTCTGCGGTCGTTCTGGTTGGCGTTTCCAAACGATGCGGTGGTGCATCCCGTCAGTATATAGTATTCAATGTGTTTGGCCATGTTCTAGTCTTCTTGGGAGGGGTAGCACGCCACTGTGTGCATGATCAATACTATCCAGTCTGTTTCTGCTCATGGAGAACTCTTCTAAGCTGCATCCCTCTCCTGTGTTTCTCTCTCTGGCTCAGCATCGCCCCCTGCTGGTTACACTTCTGCTTATCTGGCCACAGTCCAATCAGAGTAGAATTCCACCAAAGCTGGTGATTAAATATAAAAGAGTCTTATTCCTAGAAAGAGTATATTGTCTTTGGACAAGTACACATTATGTGATTTATTGCTCAATATTAAAAAGATTATAATTAAATAAAAAAATTTACATTTAAAACTTCACTGAAATGTTAATATTTTGTAATCAAAGGTCTTAAAAAGTAAATTCCATTGCAAGTTTTTCTTTCCTGCCAGTAGTCAGAGTTCTTTTTAATATTTAATATGTTCATAGTGGTGGGATAATACTTTACATAAATCCTCCCCAATGAGAAGTGGAAAATCACCTTTTTAAAACGACTTCCCTTCTGAGCTCCTACTCCGTCCTTTGTTATAATGGTGGATATCTGTGTTGTTTCACCAGCGGAGGCGGCAGACCACGGGCAGAGGGTGTCCGATGTGGACGCGCCCCAGCAGCTCAAGCT
Source organism: Notolepis coatsorum (assembly GCF_963971535.1). Classification (NCBI taxonomy): domain Eukaryota; kingdom Metazoa; phylum Chordata; class Actinopteri; order Aulopiformes; family Paralepididae; genus Notolepis; species Notolepis coatsorum. The sequence goes on along the minus strand of NC_140170.1, from coordinate 161,758,886 downwards.
GAAAGAGAGACAGCGCTTCTTTGAAGAAGTCTTCCAGCATGACGTGGACCTTTACCTGTCCTCAGCACACCTCACTGTGAGAGACTACAGGAGACGTGAGTCTGAACACACACACACGCGCGCGCGCACACACACACACACACACACACACACACACACACACACACACACACACACACGCGCGCACACACACACACACATGTACATACATAAAAATATATACTGTACATGCGCACTCCAGGGCTGGGTTTCATTTACTTCCAGACATCTACATCTCTACCTCCTTTTTGTATGAAGCACAATCTCAGGAGGCTCATACAGAACCAAGCATTTTTTAAATGTAATGTACATTTACCTTATATGTGACAAATAAAAACAAAACTTGAAACATTCATTGGAAATGAATCAAAGTTCATTGGAAGCGAGGAGGTGGAGAGGGTTTCAAATTTTAAGTTTCTGGGCGTGACTATGACTGATGACCTGTCCTGGGGGAGCAACGCCTTTTCTATCTAGGGAAACTTAAATGGGCAAAACTCCCACAGGGACTGATGGCTAACTTCTACCACTGCGCAGTAGAGAGTGTGCTCAGTGCTCACCTACGGACTACTGGTGTGGTTCTCCAGCTGCACCAGGGCAGAAAAGGAGGCCCTCCATAGAGTGGTCAAGGCTGCGAGGAGGATCACTGGAGCTAGCCTTCCAGATATCTCCACAGTCTTCACCTCCCGCTGCCTACGTCGTGTGAATAACATCCTACAGGACCAGTTCCACCCAGCACACCATCTTTTCCAACTGCTGCCCTCTGGTCGAGGGTACAGATCCATCCAGTCCGGTACTAGCAGACTGACCAACAGTCTCTCTATCCACTGGCTGTCAGGCTGCTCAACGATCAACTTGCCCCCCTCGCACCCCCCATCCCCAACCCCCGGTGACATAACTCCCACTTCTACAACAATAACTGTGAACCGCACTTGCATTGCTGCACTATACACTATACACTATTCCATCCATTGCAAGCCAACGCCCCCCCCCCCCCCTCCATCCATTAACTCAACTGGACTGTCACTGTACTATTTATTGCACTTGGGACATTGTTATTATTGATATTATTATGTATATGCTATATTCAGTATGTTTGTATGCCAGTGGTGATGCTCTAAACCCAATTTAGTTGTACCAACAATGACAATAAAGATTCTATTCTATATGTACACAGTGAGCGAGTTTGAATTGATTATTGTACAAAGACAATCTGGATATATGCACGAGCACTCGTCTGCAGGAAATATGTACTTTTACTTTCAGCATTTTAAGCACTTATATTACTTTTACTTAAAGAGAGAGACAAGAAGATAGATATACCAGTTTCCTCTCTGTGCGTCTATATGCAGCCAGATGGCTTTTCCACAGAGAGGAAACTGGTATCTATCTTCTTGTCTCTCTCTGGAGAAGACGGTAAGCTAATTTCCCAAAATGTTGGTGTGTTCCTTAAGTAGGATTATAAATGTGGTACTTTCACCTTTACTAGAGTCATTCTGTGTCAGGGTATTTGTACTTTTACTTAAGTAGGATTATAAATGTGGTACTTTCACCTTTACTAGAGTCATTCTGTGTCAGGGTATTTGTACTTTTACTTAACCTGTTAATCTGTAGACCGTTTTCGCCTAAATGTACATGCCTAAGTAAATGAAAGATTGCTCCACTTCTGCAAGGTCAATTAGCATGTTCTTGGTATCTAGGAACATCTAGGGACCTGGGGGTATGTATTTCCAGTGTCAGAAATATTGTGTCTGTTACTAGGCTGAGTAAATTGTAATGAATAAATTAATTATGATTAATTATGATTTATGATTTTGATGATGATGATGATGATCAAAAATGTATACGAGTAGGAGAAAATGCTCACTGAGCTCATTCACCACCTTATTGAGATCATGTGTACAAAGAATCTAAGCAAATGAACCGCGGGAAGATGATTAAACAGAAGGATTTGTAGATACAGTAATGAATGATAATCGACTTTAATTATAAATTCATATTTGACCTTGAACTTGACCTTGACCTTATTATGGCCAAATCATACATCTATGGATAGGGAAAATGCTCCTCTTTCCAATGGCAGGGTTGACTCTGGATTTAGTCATTTCTTGCATTTTTTACGATAATTCGCATTTTTCAATAAATTTGTATTTCCGATAAATCGTATAAAACATCGGTAAAAATGAAAATATACACTTTGACTACTGTTTTTGATAGGGTTATGGTCTTTACTCTTGGCTACAAAAAAAATATTTAAAAACATTGACCTCTTAACATCCAAGGGCCCACATGTGGACGATTCTTTGCCGATCTCTAGTGGCTCGGGTGTGCATTTCTTTTAATACAATATATATGTAGAAGGGTGGATTATCCCTGCTTATGGGAGTAGTAGTACACAGCCACCTGGTAGCAGGATACTATAGAATTGGATCTATATGTACCCCCGTCTTTGGCCCGGAACGTCGTTCTGGAGGGCGTGCAGCAGGAGTGGATGGGGCCCAGGATTTACTAACCTGGGGGATGGTACTCTGGTCTCCCTCGCCTTTCAAGGCGGTCAGCAGTAGCTCCCCACACACTCTCACTGTCAGTTCAATAGTGTTATTGGGCTTCCCTTTAAGCAGTACCCTTCCTTGACCACCTGTATAGACCCTTTAATTAATGTGCTGCGAATGGGGTGGAAGGGTTAAATAGTTATACCAGTCACAAGTATTTACCCAGGGGTTAGGTTAGCATATATGGAAGAAACAGACACACACACAGTGCTCCCAATTCTGTCTACTTTATATGAAGCCTGGTCAGTTTATCAGTTACAAGTTGTACTTCAGATTATTCAGATAGCACGTATTCATAAACGGCACCGGGTGCTCTCACTGGTAATGTAGGGGAACACTATTCCCATCATAGGCACCGCATGCTCAATACATTAATAATAACCCCGCTTAGATTAGGGGAGACCCAGGCACAAAGTAGATGATTCATTGGGAATTCAAATAACAATAATAATAATAATAATAATAATAATAATAATAATAATAATAATACAAAAATACAAAAGAAACCAAGTAAATGTGGGCCCACGTTACCAAATAAAACCTACACTAAAGCCGGCTTATATTGTTTGGGGTACCCCTTAGACACTGGTCGTTAGCGTTCGCTTGAATGGACATTGCTGTGGGCACACGAGGTACCGTTCGTACTTAGCCAAGATGGCGGACCCACTCCTATCACCTCTCGTCCAGGTGACAAGATGGCGTCGGGCGATCCCGCGAGCACAGCCAGCGGGCTGGGGTGAACAGCATGGGCAGTGGTGAACTGGAGGAGCGTGCTGTGGTGGCGACCTCTGCTGGTGGGAAGAGGCGTCCTCTGCGGCGTCGGGGAGACGTCCACTGCGGCTGTTGTTTGATGCTGGCGCGCGAGCTAATACTGTTTGGCTACCCTAAACACAGCTAAACTGCGGGTCTGAGTGCACCCTCCTGCTATCGGTTGTACTACTAACGCAACGTGGCTGACTGTACCACCGGTCTTCAGCGCCGCGCGCCCGGTAGTCTACTGGAGTCAGATGGAGCCGTTAGCAGCATGCTAATACACCGCACCTTTATACTATAACCCGTTAACTATGGACGTTAGTCCTTCGTTCTGTATCGCTTACTCACACACTATCGCTGGTACTTCTAGGATAACACGTCAACTAGCAAGTACTTCTTATCACCCATCGCTCTCCAACGGGGCTCTTCAACATCACTCCTTCAACGGGGCTTGTTTGAGCACACGCCCGTTGCGACTGTTCATGGTCGAGTTCACTGCCGAAGAGAGCTTCCTGGTGCTCTGGCTCCCAGGTAATCCTCTCTTCCTCGTTGCTTCCCTTTCTCCTCCGCTCCACCTGCCACCACTGCCCCCTGCTGGCAACCGCAACTGATCCCACTATAGGACCACTTCAGCACGGGAGAAAGATGCTTCAATGTTATGTTAGTGATCCATAATGAAGCCGGAGAAGAGTAGCACTTCACCTCGTTATTAGACCGGGCGAGATATCAAAAGGAACACTGTTTATCACACTTTATACACACACAGGGAAAGTAACAGTTAGTCAGCACTTCTGAATACTTAGCAGAATATTCAGGATGCTACATATAGATAGAATTAAAGCCCTATTTGTTGCCTGTCGATTGCCCTTTCAGGTGACAAAAGTTCAGCGGTTCTCGAGTTACATGCCGATATGTGAGGCGTGCCCCAAAGTACGCAAAAGTACACATTACCATCCCCGACTCCCGGGGCTCTAGCTCCGTCAATCATTTGGCGATCTCGAAAATCTTTGCACAGGGTTGTAGCCAATGAGTGTGGCTTTTGGGGATCTAATACGGTCTCTATTGATCGATTTATGATAAAGAAAAGCCGGGTCCCCATATAGGGGGACCTTAAGGCTTAACAGGTTAAGTAGGATTATAAATGTGGTACTTTCACCTTTACTAGAGTCATTCTGTGTCAGGGTATTTGTACCTTTACTTAAGTAGGATTGTAAATAAGGTACTTTCTATCACGGTTGTGTTTGAAACCCAATATGCAGACAAAGAGAAACGGCAGACAGGTCTGGATAAAACCCAATATGGGTATATTTAATAGAATGGTCAATGTCCAGGCAGGGGTCGATACACAAATTTGCGATACGCAAATTCTCCGGGGGTGTGCGTGGGGACAAGTGAGTCAGACAGACGGGGGTCAGAGCAGGGACAGGGATAGTCAACCGGGCAGGTGTCAGAGCAGTTCCTTGTGAGCCAGGCCAGTGTCACCAGGTCTTCGCCGAGCAGGCTGAGGAGAGAGGACGAGAGTACAGCGTTAGACACGGTCAAAGAACATGAGACCCAGGCGAACAACTAGAAGTATCAGAATAGTGAATACGAGCAGTAACACGACTAACTGGTAACGAGAGTTTACGATCTGACAGCTTCTCCACATCTGGGGCGGGGTTATATACCCGATGTAATATGTCCACAGACGTCAGATCAGCTGCCACGCTGAACACCACACCTGCACCTACTTGACCCATAATGAGAGCGGGAGAAGGGGAAAGAGAGAGGGAGAGAGCACTGCGTGGCAGGAAACATGACACCTTCACCATTCATTCTGTGTCGGGATGTTTGTACTTTTACTTAAGTAAGATTATAAATGTGGTACTTTCACATTTACTAGAGTCATTCTGTGTCAGGGTATTTGTACCTTTACTTAAGTAGGATTGTAAATGAGGTACTTTCACCTTTACTTGAGTCATTCTGTGTCAGGGTATTTGTACTTAAGTAAACTATCAGAGCACGTCGCTGACCTCTTGCTCGTCCCCCGTCAGCCCCCATTGGCAGCGTGTCGTCCATGGAGGTGAACGTGGACATGTTGGAGCAGATGGAGCTGCTGGACATCTCAGACCAGGAGGCACTGGACGTCTTCCTCAGCTCCTCCGGGGATGAAGGGGAACCAGGTGGGAGGATTGCATCATAAAACCCATGACTTGAAAGGAATACTGGAGCACACTGGTATTCCTGCTTCTTCACATAATATAATATAATATAATATAATATAATATAATATAATATAATATAATATAATATAATATAATATAATATAATATAATATAATATAATATAATATAATATGTATAAATACATTTGAATCTAATCTAAATTAGAAATGTTTATCTTTATGTGGAAATAATTGAATTATTTCCACATAAAGATTAAAATGTCAAAATTTTGATTAGATTCAAATGTATTGTCATTATACAGCACAAGTAAAGTACAACATAAATAAGTTTGGCATCCAACCAGAGTGCAAATGTAGCAGTAACGTGCAACAGTGATATACAATGTACAGGTGGTTAAACTGGGTACAAAATATACAAAATAGTACTACTGAGTGTAGTACTAATCAGATGTAGGTACTAGGGGTGGGCATCACCAGTTTCATCGATTCTTTGGACAACGATACGATATTTGCAGATATCACAAAGTCTGCCACGATACGATACGATACGATTCAGGTGCCTGCGATCGATATGAGACGATATTATATGACCATTTAACACAATCAGTAACATTTAGATCAACTAAAAAAAGTCATTTGACATTTTTATTTTTGAGCTCTTCCAGACATTTAAATGAAAGACAATCTATTGTTTTGAATACAAATAGACCTCCTGTTCACTGTAAAGTGCCACGTTTTGACATATTGAGCTTTAAACTTTAAGTAAATTTTTTTGGAACTCACAACATGCAACCTAAAACCCCTTCCTCTCCCAAACCATTCCTACAATTGTTTTATGTTGCATGATGACCATGAATACATTTATTATGTATTGTATTTTTTATGTTTGAATATCAACATTATCTGTCCATCCTCAGTAAATCTACTATAAACTATAAATATAATATACTCCTCTGACTTCATCTGGTCTTTCCAAACGCACGCACACGCACACACACACACATGCACACACGCACACACAAAGGGAGAATGCCCCTTCCCCAGTCCCCACTAATGGACCTCTGCTGTTCTCTCTATGGCTCTGATCAGGGTTAGCTTAGCTTAGTTAGCTAACATAACGTTAATTTCAGTCTTTAACGTGACATGCGCATAAAGGAATGGCGAGGATGCAAAGCATGTTAGATGCATTTGACCTGTTGCGAAAAAAGAAATGCAGGGACTTATTTTGGGTCGCAAAATAGTCACACTCTATCTGTAGCCCTGCCCTGCTGTAATGTCTACACAGCGTTTCACATCATGCTACTGCTGTGCTGTTGGGCGGATACGACTCGCCACAGGATTTTCAAAATAAGAGTATCGCAATATGAACCAATCTTTTTACGTTGCATAAATCCTATTGGATCATTGATAATAGATCGATATATCGATATGTACAGATATAGATATGTAAAAGGACTATGTGCAGGTAAATACAGACAGGTGTGGATAGATATACTGTGGTGAGAATAAATATATATATATACAGCATCATTGTACATGCTATCATACAGAGTTATGGGTTAGTAGATGCAGGTGTATACGTAAGTATATAGAGGGGTTATATGCAGGTATATTCAGACAAATAATATATATGCTGTAAATATTAAAATATAAATGTAAATATGCTGTATATACAGCAATGTTATACACACTATAAAGTGAAAAAGCAAGAATAGGAAGAGTATTCCTTTCAATTCAAGATGAATCTCCTACTCTGAGAACCTGGAGAAAATTTACTTTGAGAACGAGTTGAAATTGATCACACGGTTGCCGGTTCGAGTCCCGCCCCTCCCGGCATTGTAACCACGGCACCTTGCACGGTCGCCTCCGCCTTCGGTGTGTGAATGTGCGAGTGAATGGATGAATGTGAGGCATAGAATTGTAAAGTGCTTTGGAGGAAAGCTGTTATATAAATGCACCATTTACCATTTACAGTATTCCACCACCACAGTTGAGCCCATCCTAGGGATGTCCCGATCACATTTTTTTGCTCCCGATCCGATCCCGATCATGTGATTTTGAGTATCTACCGATACCGATTTTTCGGTATCGGTATTTTTTTATCCCAATTTCTCACATTACATTCACTGAATGTTGACGTTATCCAGGTGAAAAGTTAACTTCATTCAAGCGAGGCATTGCAATCCTTGACATAAATCATTTGATGTATAATTAAATCAAAGGAAATGCGTTTGGGTCTGAGAGTGTGGCTGGTCTGCCGTTCTGCAGCTGGATACTATTGGTTTGTTTTGGCAAAATTCTTCTGCTCTGTGTGACAATAAATAAATGAATATGCAATTTAAAACCGTATGAGTTTAAGACGTGAACATGTTTTTTTTTTTTTTTGCCGATCCCGATCTTCGGAAAATCACGTGATCGGATCGGGATATCCCCCTGGTACACAGCTGTGGTCTGACTGGTCTAACACGGTGTCCCTCTCACTCTCCCTTCCAAGGAAACAACAACAACAATAACGACGAAGAAGAAGAGGAGGAAGTCATAAGCAACGGACTCTTTCGACACGTCCTCGAGGTGTTCGACGCAAAGTCCCGCGTGTCCTCCACGTCCTCCGCCTCGTCCTCCAACAGCCAGAACGACAACGAGGAGGACGGAGTGGAGACGCCCGTCTTTCTGTCGGACGACGAGGAGCAGGAGCTGACGTCGCCTCCGGGGAAAGCCAAGCAGCAGAAGACTCGGCCAGCCATCGTGGTCGTCGTGGACAACCCCTGCTCTGCCAGGTCCTCATCCCCGGGACAGTAGCTTTCAGGGCCGCAAGAGTAATGGATTACAATGGTCTGATTACAAGAAAAAGTGGTGCCTATAATAATCCATTTCATCTACTGTGACAAAACACGGATTACAGTCAGATATAGTAATAACATTAAAGATACTTTTGGAAAATTAAGCGATTACTCACTGGACTACTTAGAAATATGTTTATCTAGAGACTGTGAGATTATAATTTTGATTACAGTCTGCAAATTGGTAGAAATCGTCCACACATACAGATTTTGTGGGTATCCAATAATCCAGTAGGCCTAATCCAAGAGTAACAAAGTAATGAGATCGCAGAGTTTGAATTGCTTGATCGGTTAACGTGCAGTGGATTGTATTTTGAAAGCAACCTTCATAAGCCATTCTCGGATGGGCATTATTGGATGGCTGCAGCTGAATCTGAACTCTTATACACCGATGTCTTCTATAGAGTGGTTCTTATCACCCTGATAGCTTATTTTGATTATTTTGTAACACTTTACTTAAGGCATATAGCCGTCATGGATTGTGATTTGTTATGATAGTGAAGGAAACCATAAGAGGCTTTTCAAACCATGGGGATATCACCCCACGTGGGTTCCCCTGATATTTAAACAGGATATCAAGAAAAAAAGATTAAATGGCTTTCATAATATTCTCTGTGGAGAAACACTTTAATAAATAAAACACACTTACTGCATTGTGATTAATTGTGACTAGTGGGGTGACAGTGTCTCAGGAGGTAGAGCGGTCTTTTGGTAAGCATGGTTCGATTCCCGCTCCTCACGGCAGCGTGTCAAAGTGTCCTTGCATGGTCCCTCCGCCGTTGGTGTGTGACTGTGTGAGTGAATGGGTGAATGTGGGGCATAAATTGTAAAGCGCTTTGGATAAAAGCGCTATATAAATGCAGTCCATTTATGAATAGATGTATGTCTTCAGTAAAGTGTTGCAAAACTTAAGAAAATACAGCTATAAAATATTTAGGATTGTAGGGTGGGAATTGTGTGCATTTTGGGGGGTTTTGGGATAATGTTTGAACTATACATATACAGAGCAATCTTCCCAAAGGTTCCTGGTTTTGTTTCCTCGTACATTTGGCATGTTTTAGATGACATAATCATCCCAGTTACCTTTTTTATAGGGGTCATAGGTCATAGTTCATTGCGTATGGAAGCCGCCACATCATAAGCATGCTTTACTGTATTTTGAACAGTATTAACATGGTCTGGAGTACAGAAAAACAACAAGCTTATTAACAAGTGATGTATGAAGCAGGTACATTTGTAAATAAAGATGTTTTCAGGATTACACTTATTGGTTTATGAAACAATAAGAGGTCCTTGTTATTTGTAAATTTTTCTCGGATCTCCTATGAAAACATTTCTTAAGGTTTCATTGTTTTAACAATGAGTGGATAGTAGGGCTGCCCCCGACTAAGGATTTGGATGGTCGACTATGATTGGCCAAAATTTGCCGTTAGTCGACTATTGGTCGACAAAAAATATATATATTTTTAATAATTATTTATTTATTTTTTTTTTTTTTTATTTTTATCATTCCATTTGGGCTGTGGGGGTGCTTAATGTCTGAAGGAGTCGACTGAAGGCTTCTTGTCCTCTGCAAAAGCATGCAATTGGTCCACTGATGGATACATCTTGATATTTGTCTAGTCTAGTGTGTTCATTAGATGGGTGAAATCCTCTTTCAGTGCCTCTGTGCCTGTTTTCGTAGGCAGTTAGCCTCTGGTATGCGTGCCATTAGTGTTAGCCACGCTTCTAGGCCTCCTTTCTTTTGGAAGGAATGATAAATAAAAAATAATAATTATAAATATATATTTTTTTTGTATTCGACTAAGAGGTTGGCTATTCGACTATGGCTCCTTTCGACCGATTAGTCGACTAATAGGGGTCAGCCCTAGTGGATAGTTGGGAATAAATAATGTTCTTGGGAATGAAATAAAGTTTTATTAAAATACCTTTATTTTCTTGGTGCGTCAATGTTTGTTTTCATGGCCTTTCATACCTTTCATATAACAAACACCTTTCAACAAACAAACTTTATACCCATCATATAACAAACACCTTTCAACAAACAAACTTTATACCTATCATATAACAAACACCTTTCAACAAACAAACTTTATACACTTCATATAGTAAACACCTTTCAACAAACAAACTTTATACGCTTCATATAGTAAACACCTTTCAACAAACAAACTTTATACACTTCATATAGTAAACACCTTTCAACAAACAAACTTTATACGCTTCATATAGTAAACACCTTTCAACAAGCTTCATATAACAACACTGTGTTCTGTGAAGTGAGTAACACCCGGTCTACAGTGGCTGTGTACTCAGTCTACACTGGTCGTGTACTCAGTCTACACTGGTCGTGTACACAGTCAACACGGGTCGTGTACACAGTCAACACTGGTCGTGTACACAGTCTACACTGGTCGTGTACACAGTCAACACGGGTCGTGTACACAGTCAACACTGGTCGTGTACACAGTCAACACTGGTCGTGTACTCAGTCAACACTGGTCGTGTACTCAGTCTACACTGGTCACATGCTCATGAGCAACATGTCAGTGACACATCATCGCCTCAAATGAGACCTCAGTTTGTGTCCATACTGGCTCCATTTGTGCCCATACTGGCTCCATTTAAGCCCATACTGGCTCCATTTAAGCCATGCATTCTAAAAGTGTGGAATTGAACGGGAAAGCACGGTATTGGCAACTGTCTGGTTGATGAATAGAAGGTAACGCACACAAGTGAAGATAATTCCACTCGCTCTGCTGTCGCTGTCAACCATAGAGGGGGCGTTAGTTATGCAAATCAGTGCCCTATTCATGCCAGCAAAACCATCAAATCAGAACAGCTTAGTTGAGTGAGGGAAGATCTCGTGAACTCGAGACTAGACTAATGAGTCAATATGGTAATTAGAGACACAGACCCATTGATACTAACCCCTATTACTATAAAACCATGCTAAACACAGAAAAAGGCCATTTATAATGCATGTCCCCTTTAAAACAAATAAAGCATTAACATTTGCATGGTGTACCTTTCTGTGCGTATTCATCCACAATGTGCCAAATTAAATTTCAACCAAAAATGCTTAAACAATATGTTAGTGATAGAAGGGAACTTGTTTTGTGCAAAAATGGAAAGCTTTTCAATGACCATGCGGCAGAATTGTTACAATAGCCGATAATCCATTTCCCAATGATAAATCCCTATACGGGTGGAACAACCAGTGACGTCAGACTACACCTCCCGATTAGGCCCAATATTTTCAACTGAATGCATCTCCAGACCTGTTTGTCGAATACATTCACAAAATGTGCTGTAAACATTTGGTGCGACCGGGTAGCGTCTATGCCTTCTACAACGCTGTTCGGTTTCCGGGTTCCTCTGATTGGCCACTAAGCCCACGTGACCCTACGCTAGCACGCCCCCCTTATCGCCGCCAGTTATCGCTTACGCCCGCGCATGAGCCGCGACAAGCGCCTTCAATGACAGAGCTCTCATATTTGCGAATGCATGAACTATATCTTAAATGATGGCTATGTGTCTAATATGGCCGTCGCTTATCAATGACTTGTTTTGTTTACATCAGGGTGAACGCTGTTGCATTCGCAAATATGAGAGCCAGCAATACGCAGCTCCAGTTAACCTAATTTATACCGTAATGAATCATTAAAAAAATATACCGTTAACTGGAATATGTTGTTTCTTTACACATATGTTGGATTATGTAATTGGTTTGTCATGACAAACCAATAAAAAATCGCTACTTTACATCAGGGTGAATGCTGTTACGCTGCCACCACCCACTTCAATGACAGAGCTCTCATATTTGTGAATGCATAAATGATATCTTAAATTATGGCTATGTGTGCCTATGTATGCCTAAGTAAATGGAAGATTGCTCCACTTCTGCAAGGTCAATTTGCATGTTCTTGGTATCTAGGAACATCTACAGTAGGGACATGGGGGTATGTATTTCCAGTGTCAGAAATATTGTGTCTGTTACTAGGCTTGAGTAAATTGTAATGAAGAAAAGGAGAATATGAATTATGATTTATTTTTGCATCTGTGCCGGTGAATAACACCATGTTACAATTGTGCCGTAACCGAGGTCGCTCACTGAGCTCAGTCACCACCTTATTGAGATCAAGTGTAAAAAAAAATCTAAGCAAATGAATAAAGGGAAGATGATTAAACAGAAGGATTTGTAGATACAGTAATAAATGATAATCGATTTTAATTATGAATTCATATTTGACCTTGAACTTGACCTTGACCTTATTATGGGCAAATCATACATCTATGGATAGGGAAAATGCTCCTCTTTCCAATGGCAGGGTAGGATCTGGATTTAGTCATTTCCTTGCGGTTTTACGATAATTAGCATTTTCCCGATAAATTCGTATTTCCGATAAATCGTATAAAACATCGGTAAAAATGAAAATATACACTTTGACTACTGTTTTTGATAGGGTTATGGTCTTTACTCTTGGCTACAAAAAAATAAATAAAAAAACATTAACCTCTTAACACTTTGCCGACCTCTAGTGGCTCGGGTGTGCATTTCTTTTAATACAATATATAGATGGAATTAAAGCCCTATTTGTTGCCTGTCGATTGCCCTTTCAGATGACAAAATCCGTTCAGCGGTTCTCGGGTTACATGCCGATATGTGAGGCGTGCCCCAAAGTACGCAAAAGTACACATTACCACCCCCGACTCCTGGGGCTCTAGCTCCGTCAATCATTTGGCGATCTCGAAAATCTTTGCACAGGGTTGTAGCCAATGAGTGTGGCTTTCCAATGATATGATAATTGGGGATCTAATATGGTCTCTATTGATCGATTTATGATAAAGAAAAGCAGGGTACCCCTATAGGGGGACCTTAAGGCTTAACAGATAAGACAGGAACAAATGTATTAATTTGGCTGACCCCATGGCGTGAATACTTTCCCTAAGGGGGTTGCACTTCCGTGTTCGGTTTGCGCGGCCTGATTGTGTTGATGGAATCACGTTAATATAGAGAGATGAAAACAATACAATACGTTATTTCGATTGATATGAATAGCTAGTTACGTTAATATAGAGAGATGAAAACAATACGTTATTTATATTGATGTGATGTCGATTGATATGAATAGCTAGTTACGTTAATATAGAGAGATGAAAACAATACGTTATTTATATTGATGTGATGTCGATTGATATGAATAGCTAGTTACGTTAATATAGAGAGATGAAAACAATACGTTATTTATACTTGGGCTGTGGAACTGAAGGACTTGGGCTGTGGAACTGAAGGACTTGAGCTGTGGAACTGAAGGACTTGGGCTGTGGAACTGAAGGACTTGGGCTGTGGAACTGAAGGACTTGGGCTGTGGAACTGAAGGACTTGGGCTGTGGAACTGAAAGCTATGGCGCAATTGTTAGGAGTAACGCGATTGGGCGCTGAGAGAAACGTCAGTGGCCAATCAGGCCACGCAAACCGAACACGGAAGTGCAACCCCCTTAGGGAAAGTATTCACGCGACCCCATGACCTAGCCTCTATTGCCCCCCTCAGGCCTGTCAAGGTTTGCAAACTCTGTGGTGTAGCTCAAAGAATGCTCAAACCAAAAACGTTGGTAAATGTGTTTGGGAGTGTCCTAAAACACTTTTACAAAGTCAAATATCAAGAGAATTACAAAATATGAATACATTCTTTTTCTATATATAAAATGAGAATTGTTTAAAATATGAAAATAAGAAAAATAGTGTCACCCCAGCCCTCTTCCGAGTTGAGTCTATTTCAGCCGAGAGTATCACAGAACCTATCCAAATATCCAGGTTATCCAGAGCTATTGCAAAGAACTCTGGGTATATTAGAGTAGAGCATCATGGGTATATTTGAGAGTAAGTAATAAGAGGAAGGCTCACGAGAGGGTTCCTTGAAGTCTAGTCCCGCCGTTTCACCCACTTCCTGCGTTGAGCACCTGACCACCTCTTCTTCTTTCCTGCGGAGTTCATCTGAAAATCTCCTGACAGGCCAAACGTTATATCATATATCCTGACAGGACAGATGTTATATATATATATATATATATATATATATATATATATATATATATATATATATATATATATATATATATATATATATATATATATATATATACACATATCTCCTGACAGGACAAACATTATATACATATCTCCTGACAGGCCAAACATTATATATATATATATATAGTATATACATATCGCCTGACAGGACAAACGTTATATCATATATTCTGACAGAACAAACATTATATATATATATATATACATATCTCCTGACAGGCCAAACATTATATATATATAGTATATACATATCGCCTGACAGGACAAACGTTATATCATATATTCTGACAGAACAAACATTATATATATATATACATATCTCCTGACAGGACAAACATTATATATATATACATGTCTCCTGACAGGACAAACATTATATCATATATTCTGACAGGACAAACATTATATATATATACATATCTCCTGACAGGACAAACGTTATATACATATCTACAGGCCAAACATTATATATATATACATATCTCCTGACAGGACAAACGTTATATACATATCTCCTGACAGGCCAAACATTATATATATACATATCTCCTGACAGGACCAACATTATATACATATCTCCTGACAGGCCAAACATTATATATATATTAGGGATGTCCGATATTATCGGCCGACCGATATTATCGGCCGATATCGGCAGTAAAATGTGATATCGGAAAATATCGTTTTTTTTTTTTTTTTTTTTTTTTTTTTTTTACATTTATTTAACCTTTATTTACCCAGGCAAGCAAGTAAGAACCAATTCTTATTTTATTTATTGTCAAAAGTATGCATGTTGGTTTAATTCAACAACAAGAGATATGTAATGTTAATTTTTACTTTTTTAATTATCATATTTTGCACAGATAATGCTTACATTTAGAAAGCCTTTTGAATGCATCCAGTGAAATTATTAATTACCTGAAATTATTCAGTTTTTTTGGGGGGAAACCCTGCATATATCGGTATCGGTTGATATCGGTATCGGTATCGGTATCGAAATTAAGAGTTGGACAATATCGGAATATCGGTATCGGTAAAAAAGCCAATATCGAGCATCCCTAATATATATACATATCTCCTGACAGGACAAATGTTATATACATATCTCCTGACAGGCCAAACGTTATATATATACACATAACTCCTGACAGGCCAAACATTATATATATCTCCTGACAGGCCAAACGTTATATATATATATAAACTAAAAGGAGAATACCTTCAAGGGAAAGAAGGGACCGCACACTCCACAGGACTGGTTTTTGCTTTTTTATTGTTTGCACAACGCGTTTCGCTATCGCTTCCTCAGGTGCTATGCAGCAGGTGTCAATGATCATCATTATATGTACAGCATACTCCACCCCACATCGTAACACATCAAGCCCATTGGCTACTCAATTATCACATTTAATTTGATCATTTTGCAGGATGTAATGCATATAACTCTTATGTATAAAAATGATGCATAGAGACCACATATATACACACTCATTTTTGAAAATTATATATAATACAATATGAGAGAAGTGACAAATCGTAACACATCAAGCCCATTGGCTACTCAATTATTACATTTAATTTTATCATTTTGCAGGATACATATCACTCTTATGTATAGAAATGTCTAGAGACCACATACATACTCATTTTTGAAAATTATATATAATAAAACAATATGAGAGAAGTGACAAATACCTAGGTCATTAGACCTGATAAACAGTTTAAAACAGACTTAAAACCACACCCATATAGGTTACACAGAACGGATAGTGGTTACAAAAATGGATTCAGCTCGAGGGATTCATTTAGACCATGGGGTTCTACAGAATTCAAAGTAAAAATCCAGTATGCTTCCCTTTGTAAGAGAAGCTTTACTATATTACCGCCCCTCGGTGGTAGGGTGACTCTTTCGATTCCAATTAACCTTAGAGAGGCTGTGGATCCATGATCTCTCTCCTTATAGTGTCTCGCAATGGCATAATCCATATTGTTGTTCCTAATGGCTGCCTTGTGTTCTGCTATTCGCACCTTCAAATTTCGTTTTGTTTGTCCAACATAGACCTTACCACAGGGGCATTTCAGCATGTATATCACAGGTGTTGCAATTAATAAGGTCCCTTATTTTATATTCCTGCCCAGACTGTGGATGGTAGAAAACTTTTGTTTTCATAGTGTTTGAACAATGGGTACATCGACCACATGGATGGTTACCACACAGCTCTGTTAGCCAGTTAGAGTGACTTACTACAGGGGATTTATACATAGAATTGACGACAGCGTCCCTTATGTTTTTTCCCCTTTTAAAACAAAATCTTGGTGGTAATGAAGAAATGTTTTTTAAAAGAGGGTCACATTTGAGTATGTTCCAGTGTTTGTCAATAATGTTTTTAACAACTTGAGATGACGTACTATATTCTGAAACTAATGTGACTCTGTTACCAGGGGTGTCTCTTTTGTCAGATTCCAAAATGGTTTCCCTCTGTACATGTTTTGTCTTATTTCTGGCTGTATGCACCACTGATGCCTTGTATCCCCTCTGTTCAAATCTGTTACTCATTTCGTCTGCCTTTCTTTCTAGGTCTGTAGGATCACTACAGATACGTTTAAGGCGCAGGAATTGTCCGTATGGGATATTCTCTACCATACGTCTCGGGTGATGACTCTGTGCATGTAAAATAGTGTTGCGGTCTGTTGGTTTACGGAAAATAGTAGTGTTCAGGTTTCCCTCATTATCCGTTGATATCCGTAAGTCTAGGAAATCAATATGTTCTCTGCTGTGTACCATCGTGAATTTTAAAGTGTGATGTGTACCATTGATATACTCCCTGAACTGGAATAACTCATCTTCCGAGCCAACAAACACCATGAGAATGTCATCTAGACTATGTACCTTTTCCAAAAAAATTACATTTTTCAAGAGGGGCGAGGCATCTTGGTTGTGGATAAACTGGGATTCCCAGTGGCCCATAAATAGGTTGGCGTAATTAGGTGCGAATGCAGAACCCATGGCAGTACCCTGGATTTGAATGTACCATTTATCATCAAGCATGAAGTAATTCGATTTCAAAATAAAATTCGTCAAGCTGAGTAAAAAATCAGAGGAGACTTCATCATTTGTACCCAGAAAAAATGACATGGCCGCCAGGCCGTCCTCATGTGGAATATTAGTGTAAAGACTCTCTACATCAAAGGATACTAGATATGCATTTTGTGGGATGGAAGTCTTTAACGACTTCAACACATCCCTAGTGTCTGCAAGGTATGAAGGTAATGTCTTTACAATATCTTTGATAAAATAGTCTACAAATTGACTTAGAGGTTCTGATAAGGAATTGTTTCCTGAGACTATGGGGCGTCCTGGCGGGTTTGTCAATTTTTTATCAATTTTAGGTAATAGATAGAAAACAGGTGTGACAGGGAATTCAACTTTTAGGAACTCGTATTGTTTTTTTGTGATGTTCTTACTTTTAAGTGCATCATCTAGTATCTTATCTCTGTCTGTCATTAACTGTTCAACAGGGTTGTGAAGAAGAGACTTGTAAAATGCAGTATTGCTAAGTTGCCGTGTGGCTTCATACATGTAATCTTTAACATTTTGTATTACAATAGAGCCACCCTTATCTGCCGGCTTGATAATAATTTTGTCATTTTTGTCAAATTCGTTTAGAGCTCTTCTTTCAACCTCCGTTACATTTTGATGCTTGATTGTCTTGTCTGATGATTTCACAAATGTCTGGATGTCTCGCTCAACTAGTTTACTGAAAGTGACCAAGGTAGGATTCAGAGTACTAGTGGGACAATAAGTTGATGATTTCTTCAATTTATTCATAGGATTAGTAGATATAGTCTGATCAGTATTTCTAAAAAGGTGTTTAAGGTGTAACAGTCTGAAAAATTTGTAGCAGTCCACTTTCAATTTAAAGACATTCACCTTATTTGTTGGAACGAATGATAGACCTTTACCTAATACCGATTGTTGGGCTGGGGTGAGGGGACAGTCCGAGATGTTAATCACGGCCTGTTGCTCCTGCTCCTGGTGACGACAGATGGCGGGTCGATGTCTTTTCTTCCCCCGCCTCGTCCTCTTCCCCTGGTCCCTCTTCGTTGGTTGTTGTGTCGTGAGCCGTGCCGTGGACGTGCGTCTAAAAAACGCGCATCCTGGGAATGGGTCGAGTCACTTGACAGGGCAGGATCAGACTCCTCGGTTGTGTAGTTTCCTCGGTTCCCTTCGTTGCGTGGGAATCGCTCCCTCTGGCGTGAGGCCGCTGGACGTCGTTCTTTCCACGCCGGTTGTTGCCACTTGTAGACCTCTCTTGAAGTCCTCAGCATGTCATTCGAATTTGTTCCTCTTAAGAGTTTTAAGTTCACTCTCAAACTTCTTTAGGTCATCTTTCATCTTGCGTTCCAGGTTTGTGAACTCATCCGAGCCAAGTTTCACAACCAGCTCGTCTTTAATACGTTGAGCCTCTCGTTTTGTCACACACACACACACACACACACACACACACACACACACACACACACACACACACACACACACACACACACACACACACACACACACACACACACACACACACACACACACACACACACACACACACACACACACACACACACACACACACACACACACTCTCCCAGCTCTCTTTCTATCTTGCCCCTTCCTCATCTCTCTCACCCCCCTCTCTCTCTACATATCTCACACACACACACACTTCAGAAACAAACATAGTATCAATGAGAGCATCAATAATACACCTGAGTGAAGTCTAGTAAAAAAAAAATACAAAATAAAAAGGGGAAAAAAAAGTTTTAAAACATTTTCTTTTTTAATCGTGAGTTAAAAAAAATAGTGGCGTTAATAGAATCGGGCGATAACGCGTTCACTTTGACAGCCTTAATATATATATATATATATCTCCTGACAGGACAAACGTTATATATATTGTGGCAGATCTCACCCCTCCTCTCATGGATATGTGAAGGATGGGAGATACTTTTGCCACGGAAGGAGTAGAGTCAATTAGGTAGCTAATTAGTACTGATAGAACACACCTGCACATCATTAGTCCACCCACATCTCACGTGCACACGCCCAGACCCACACACTACAAAGCCACACTAGGTTAGTTAGGAGTAAGTTGAGCAGAGGTGAGGTTGGAGTTGTTGTTTATTGAGAGAGAGAGATTGTAGTATTCAGAGTTGTGAAGGTGAGAGGTAGTGAGAGGAGAGGTGAAGGGGAGTAGGTGTTCATTGTGTATGGACCCTGGACTGGCTGAGAAACCCCCTTGTGTACTGACCCTGGACCGGACGACTACCCTGAGTATTGAACAATCCCATTTTCTGCTAGCCTGTTTTGTGTTTTTGACCATCGGACTGTTTATGACCATTCGCCTATCAAACTGGATTTTGCCTTAATTCAATAAATATTCTTATTGATTGATATTGCTCTTGTGTGGACCTTTGCATTTGTTTGTATTTGAACCGTGACAAGTCTGGTCCCCACCAGGCTCGTCACAATATATATATATAATTATATCCTGACAGGCCAAACGTTATATATCTCCTGACAGGTCAAACGTTATATAGTATACATATCTCCTGACAGGCCAAACGTTATATTTATACATATCTCATATCTATCATATAGATTTATACCCTGGATCTGTTGAGACTGGTCAAACTTGGCAGCTCTTGTTTCTGTCATCTACCCAGTAAAACGTTGCATGTGAAAGTAATGGAAAGGTGGGGAGATTTCTTGGCCTAAAGTCTAAAAAGTCTATAAATGTCTAAAATGTATTGTCCACCAACAAGAGAATGAACATTTAACCTGCTTTTGAAAGCTGACATTTTGTGGACAATAAATGTAAAATGTAGCAAGAAAGTGAAACATTGCCCATATTTATTGTAACATAAATTGATTACCACCCCCGACTCCTGGGGCTCTAGCTCTGTCAATCTTTTGGTGATCTCGAAAACTATTGGACAGGGTTCTAGCCAATGAGTGTGGCTTTCCTATGATACCCCAGGTGGGGATCTGCGATTCAGGGATCTAGGTGAAAAGTCACAAGTGAAAACAGAAAGAAAAAAAAACTGCAGAATGTATTGAAGTCAATGAGGAAATGGTTTACTGAAAGCTTTTTTAAATTTTTAAATTTTTTTTTTACAGTTTACCAAAATTGCTCCTAATCACTCATTTCTGAACAGATTGTTATACAATTTTATAAAATATTAGATTTGGATATTGCAACTACTACAGAAAAACGTGAGTAACAAGTATTTCTACTCTAAGTTCAGACCTATGTTACTCTATTTCATTAGCACTAAAACTGATCTTTCTAAAAGAGAATGTTATCTTTCAAAGGAGACCAGGCTTATGCATGTGCTATAAGTATAAAGTATAAGTGCAAAAAAAGTATACAGTCCTCAAAAACAAAAACAAAAATGGCCACTTTTCTGCCCGCATGTTAAACATTTAACCTACATTTTTTTTATATATATATTTGTGGTGTAACTTCAGTTAAATGTGGGCTAAAGATTGTAAATGATGAAAATAAGTTAATATCTTGATAGATAAATAAATGCTATAAGAGTTTTATGAGAGCTGACCAAAACATTTCCAGAAATGTATAAGTGTGGTTTAAGAGTTAAGATTAGATTAGATTAGATTAGATTAGATTCACTTTATTGTCATTACACAGTACAAGACAGTGCAACGAGATTGTGTACATCCAACCAGGATGTGACAATCAACAGTCAGTTGCAATATAAGACACATATAAATAAAACTGTACTGTAAAGTGCAATGGTTAGCACAATGTGCAATGGTGAGAATAAACAATTATCATTAAAATAAAGTCTACATAAGCTATGGCTATATACACAGGTATACAATGAGGTGCAGTGGCTAAGTAGAGTTTTGATTCAGAAGTCTGACAGCTGAGGGGAAGAAAGGGTTAAACAACATTGTTAAAATACAGAGATGAACTGCACAGACTTCTTCCTCAACCAAAAGAAGCAGTTTCAACGAACTAACAAGGAATGTAGCTCAACGCCGTCAACATGAACGTTAGTCCCAGGTAAGATCTTTTCATACACACTCACACACACATATGGGGGGGGGGGGGGGGGGGGGGGTGGAGGTGGAGGTGAGGTGAGGAGGGTGGAGTTGTCACATAAAAGGCAGGGTTCCTGGCTGTCTGTATTCATATGTCAGACAAACAAGTCATGGAATAAACGCTGCTATCTTTACCCTGCGCTATCATGATGCTCTGCTTTTTGTTCCTGGTATGTAGAAACTATTTATAGGATTTCTTTGGTAATCAATGGTATGGTAAACACTTTGCTAAATGGTTTTTTATAATGGCTTTAGCATAGCATAATTATAATTAGTCTTTACGAATATCATTTTGATATATTATAGCTGTGTGCTGCAATTGTTTACCATTTAATATCAGTGAAACGTGTCATTTCTGATACAGATTCCATGTTTTGTGAGATTTTAAGATAAACACGTGTTTGGTTCTGCAGCAGATATCGCTTGAGGCTGCCATCGTAGAATGTTATAACGCTATGAAAATCCATCACAAGCACGTTTTCAGTTGTTGTCACGTCAGCTCACAGTCTGCAGAGATATACTGCTGCTGCCATTAGATGTTTAGGACCTATAGGATCTCACCATATTTACTCAACACGTGACAACTTTCACGTGAGTAAAACATTTAAGAAAATAATATATATATATATATATATATATATATATATATATATATATATATATATATATATATATATATGTACAATTCCAGTTTTGCATAGTAGAGTATAAGGAGGTTCAGAATCAGAAAGGTCTTGATTGCCAAGTTTGCACATACAAGGAATTTGTTTTGGTAGTTTGGTGCAACATTAACAGACAATTATGGTAGAAAAAAATACAATGGAATATATAAACTAAATTAAAATAAAAGTACAATAGAATAGACTATAGGACAGGGCTGTACAATCCCATTCATCTTGCCATAATATCTATAGGCAGTCAGGGATCAACCTGCTGTAATGTGAAACCAAACGGTTGTGTTTTCCTCAAAAGAGAAGGGGAGTCGGTATGGAGTGGTATGCAGACTGCATGCTTTGAACTGGTTTAACAACCACACAGCCTTAAACTAGTTTATCCACATATTGTGAAAACAAATACTAATAATAGGGTCCAAACTGCTTAGGGGCTGCTGAAACAAACATCCTCTACCTCGCATACAGGTTAGGGCTATTTACTTTAAATTCACTTTTTGAAAAGGGGGACATGTACGAAGGAATTCACTACTGTGCATACATCCATAAAGAAACCGCTCGCTGAAAATTATTAAAAATAAATTGATAAAATTCTTGAATATTTTGTAAGCATAATCCCAGCAATCTTTTTAATTGCCATTCCTTCAGGTGTGCAGCTTATCCAGTTTGTTGTGTTCAGAGTTGCTGAGTCGTCGGAGGAGAGCATGGATCATTGACTCCTTCACTATCGAGGAAGGCCACCCCGGACCCTTTCCATATGCTCTGGGCACTGTGAGTGTATATACATTTACATTTACATTTAGTCATTTAGCTGAGGCTTTTATCCAAAGTGACTTACAAGTTCTGTACGACAAGTCATCAGGAAGGGTGCAACTCTTATCAGCTGAGTAACAATGTTCATCAAAGTGTTGCATGCTACAGTGTAGGTTAGTTTATTAGGACAAGTGCATGACGTCATTAAGGTTAGTTAGGGTTAGATTTTTTTTTTATGATTTTTTTTTAAAATTTCAGATAATGGTTGAAGAAGTGCGCCTTTAGTCGACAGCGAAAGATTGGACGGGTTTCGGCTGTCCTAATTACTGTCCTAATATAGACAAAAGTGCTGGGCAAAATTATGGCCAAAAATATCATTATGATATAGATATGATATAGGTCTAGCTTCTCTAGATCAGAGAGGTCATCCCACCTTCACAGAGGTGGGGAAAAAAGGGCGGGATCCACAAAGAATGGATTGCACAGTGCTAATTGCACCCTTACTTACAATTCATTATGAATTGAAAATGGGGAACCCTGATGTAAACAAGACGAAAAGTCTTTCTCTGGTCTGCATCTCCTTAACAATTGTGTGTATTGAGCCGTAGCCTACTGTATTGTACCCATTCTGCAATCTGTTAATAAAATGTTCAATCAATCAATCACCATGGAGAGTAGACAAAACAAGTGGAGCATTGACATACATAATATGAATTATAGATGTGATGCACAGAGATATCTGGATAATGACGTATATGAAACAGTTGTGTGGGGTCCTACTAATCACCACAAAGTACCCCAAAATACCCCAAAGTACCCCAAAATACCGCAAAGTATACCCGAAAATACCCCAAAGTATACCCCAAAATACCTCAAAGTACCGCAAAATACCCCAAAATACCCCAAAGTACCACAAAATACCCCAAGGTACCCCAAAATACCCCAAAGTACCCCAAATACCCCCCAAATACCCCAAAGTACCACAAAATACCCCAAGGTACCCCAAAATACCCAAAAGTACCCCAAAGTACCCCAAAATACCCCAAAGTACCACAAAATATCCCAAAGTACCCCAAAGAGCTTTATAATGGCCTCTCCTTCACCAATTCACACATGCACTCACAGAGCAATGGCAGCCAGATGCCATGCAAGGTGCTAGCCTGCTCATTGGGAGCAATTTGGGGTTCAGTGTCTTGCCCAA
The DNA here is from genome assembly GCF_963971535.1 of Notolepis coatsorum. Taxonomy (NCBI): domain Eukaryota; kingdom Metazoa; phylum Chordata; class Actinopteri; order Aulopiformes; family Paralepididae; genus Notolepis; species Notolepis coatsorum. The sequence continues at coordinate 161,734,702 of NC_140170.1, read as the reverse complement.
GGACACATATGATTTTGGGGTATTTTGGGGTACTTTGAGGTATTTTGGGGTACTACTACTTTGTGGTGATTAGTAGGACCCGTTGTGTGTGTGCGCATATGTGTGTACAAGTTGATGTGTAGAGAGAGAAAGAGCGAGAGAGGGATAGTGTGTGTACAGTAGATAGAGTGAATGGTAAATGGACTGCATTTATATAGTGCTTTTATCCAAAGCGATTTACAATTTGTTCCTCACATTCACCCATTCACTCACACATTCACACATTCACACACCGACGGCAGAAGCAACCATGCTAGGTGCCAACCTGCTCATCAGGAGCAATTAGGGGTTAAGTGTCTTGCTCAAGGACAGTTCGACACACTGCCCGGCAGGAGCTGGAATCTAACCGGGAACCTTCCGATTACTAGATGACCTCCCGAGCCAAGTGTATGTGTGTGTGCATGTGTGTGTGTGTGTGTGTGTGTGTGTGTGTGTGTGTGTGTGTGTGTGTGTGTGTGTGTGTGTGTGTGTGTGTGTGTGTGTGTGTGTGTGCGTGCGTGCGTGCGTGCGTGCGTGCGTGCGTGCGTGCGTGCGTGCGTGCGTGCGTGCGTGCGTGCGTGCGTGCGTGCGTGCGTGCGTGCGTGCGCGTGTGTGTGTGTGATAGAAAGAGAGAAAGTGTGAAGAAAAGCGTGTTGGTAGATTTCCCTATCTGCTACTTTCTCATTCAAGTCAGACATGATAATAACCGATGACACATGCTAAACACATGTCCGTCAAGTCATTCAGACAAACAACACAGGATGTGGGGCTGTGTCCCAAACCACGCTGGTGGATGTGTTGAGAACGCAACTCCCTTCAGTGATGAACGACTGACCTCCTCTGTTTCATCCCAGATCAACATCGAGCGGACCTTCCGTGTGCATTTTGAGCTGTACGGGCAGGGAGTGGACGAGGAGCCGAAGGGGCTCCTCTCCATTCATAAAGGCTCGGGCATGGTGTACGTCCACAAGGCGGTGGACTATGAGAAGCACAAGAAACTCAAGGTTAGAACGATATCCGTACTTATGCCATCATTTAAAGGTAGGTTTTTGTGTGATGTGTGGATTGGATTCAGTGGATCTATGGGAGGGGGCTGCGAAGAGAGGCCTTGAGGAGTTCACAGTATAATAATAACCAGTTATACTAAACTCCAACCCACACGTCAGACCAAAACAAAGATGTAAACAAAGCACAATACCTAAACAGGGCTCTTTTGCCTAGAGGTCGCCGTTTGACAGCATTACAGACTATACCTAAGAGTTAAGAGTTACAATCAGTCAATTACAATGAATATACAGGAATTTGTCTTGGTGGCAAATCGTGCACCAACACTTGCTTTCCTTTAAGATTCTATACAATCGTAGTAACTAACTTCAAACGGTGTGTTTCATATAACAGCTGAAGTTTGAGGCTATAAGGGGTGACCAGTCGCTGCACACCAAACTTGGGGTTGAGATTTCCATATTGGACATCAACGACAACCCACCACTCTTCGATAGAGATCTGTTTGAGGTCAGCATTGATGAGGACGCGGCACAAGGTAAAGAATATGTCTCCTTTTAACATTTTCATGTCATATTGACCGGCAGAAAAATGGGAGAGAATTACAGCTTTCTAACATAATAATAATAATAATAATAATAATAATAATAATAATAATAATAATAATAATAATAATAATAATAATAATAATAATAATAATAATAATAATAATAATAATAATAATAATAATAATAATAATAATAATAATAATAATAATAATAATAATAATAATAATAATAATAATAATAATAATAATAATAATAATAATAATAATATATAACATATAATATATAATATAATAATAATAATCATAATAATCATAATAATCATAATAATCATAATAATCATAGAATCATATCAGCTACATTCAATACAACAGATAAGAAAGAAGCATATCAGGATCTAAAAAAAAGCTCTACTAAAAAGGTGTTTTTTAAGCCACGTTTAAAAGCATCCACAGTGTGTGGTGTCCTCAGATGGTCGGGGAGAGTATTCCACAGACTGGGAGCAACTGAGCAGAAACCCCATACCCAGGTTGGTGACTGATGTTGAGAGGGGAATGTCCTGGCCAGAGAAGGTGATGCTGGTTATGATGGATGACTGGACCTGGTGTGGGGTGCCGACTAGAATGGCTTCAGTCTTGAAGCTGTTTAACTGTAGGAAGTTGTGCTTAATACACGCCTTTATCTCCTCCAGGCAAGTGGTCAGAGTATATGTTGACACAACTGCAGAGGGGGTTGGGTCGGTTTTGAGGTAGAGTTGTGTGTCATCAGCATGGAAAGATATTCCCCCAGAGGGGAAAGCATTATACTGTAGAGAGTGAAAAGGGTGGGGCCGAGGACAGATGCTTGAGGGACACCACAGGTGACCATGTGTGTCCTGGATTTTGCCTCTACCAAGGAGACATACTCAGTTCTCCCGGTGAGATATGAGGTGAACCAGTTATAGACAGAATCAGAGAGACCTACGGCGGAGTGCAGATGTTGGAGGAGGATGTTATGGTCGACAGCAGTCGGTGGAGGAGGATGTTATGGTCGACAGCAGACGGTGGAGGAGGATGTTAAGGTCGACAGGAGACGGTGGAGGAGGATGTTATGGTCGACAGCAGACGGTGAAGGAGGATGTTAAGGTCGACAGCAGACGGTGAAGGAGGATGTTATGGTCGACAGCAGACGGTGAAGGAGGATGTTAAGGTCGACAGCAGACGGTGAAGGAGGATGTTATGGTCGACAGCAGACGGTGAAGGAGGATGTTATGGTCGACAGCAGTCGGTGGAGGAGGATGTTATGGTCGACAGCAGACGGTGAAGGAGGATGTTATGGTCGACAGCAGACGGTGAAGGAGGATGTTATGGTCGACAGCAGACGGTGAAGGAGGATGTTATGGTCGACAGCAGACGGTGAAGGAGGATGTTATGGTCGACAGCAGACGGTGAAGGAGGATGTTATGGTCGACAGCAGTCGGTGGAGGAGGATGTTATGGTCGACAGCAGTCGGTGGAGGAGGATGTTATGGTCGACAGCAATCGGTGGAGGAGGATGTTATGGTCGACAGCAGACGGTGGAGGAGGATGTTATGGTCGACAGCAGACGGTGGAGGAGGATGTTATGGTCGACAGCAGACGGTGGAGGAGGATGTTATGGTCGACAGCAGACAGTGAAGGAGGATGTTATGGTCGACAGCAGACAGTGAAGGAGGATGTTATGGTCGACAGCAGACGGTGGATGAGGATGTTATGGTCGACAGCAGACGGTGGAGGAGGATGTTATGGTCGACAGGAGACGGTGGAGGAGGATGTTATGGTCGACAGCAGTCGGTGGAGGAGGATGTTATGGTCGACAGGAGACGGTGGAGGAGGATGTTATGGTCGACAGCAGACGGTGGAGGAGGATGTTATGGTCGACAGGAGACGGTGGAGGAGGATGTTAAGGTCGACAGCAGTCGGTGGAGGAGGATGTTAAGGTCGACAGCAGTCGGTGGAGGAGGATGTTATGGTCAACAGTGTCGACAGCTGCGGTCAGATCCAGGAGGATGAGGAGTGATGGAGAGCCAGCGTCAGCTGTCATAACAATATCTTTATTTGTTCTCTACTCCCAATATCAGCTATGTGCTGTTGCCAAACCATGTTGTTGTGGCGACATTGGATCAAGAGGTAGAGCGGTCGTCTGGTAATTGGAAGGTTCCCGGTTCGATTCCCGCTCATCCCAGGCAGTCTGTCGAAGTGTCTTTGAGCAAGACACTTAACCTCTAATTTCTCCCGATGAGCAGGTTTGCACCTTGCATGGTTGCCTCCGCTGTTGGTGTGTGAGTGAATGGGTGAATGTGAGGAACAAATTGTAAAGCGATTTGGATAAAAGCTGCTATATAAATGCAACATTTGTTGGGTTACACAGGTCACTACACTCGAATAAGGCCATTGTGTTAGCAGCAACTAAATGTATATATATATATATATATATATATATATATTCTCACGCATATATATCTATCCACATCTGTCTGTATTTAGATTCAGATTCAGATTACTTTATTCACCATATTGTATATACAAATGGAACGTGATTCGACATTACAGTGCATGATTTTTTCACAAATAGGAATAACATAATAATAAATAAATAAGTGCAAAACAGGACAGAACAGTGAGACAACAATAAGACAGTAAAAGTGCAGTGGTTGGGGACATGGATACAGACAGTGCAGCACAGTTCAAGTCCAGAGGTCCAGCCCTAGCAGCTCGCCATAGAGGGATGTATCACTGTACATATTATACTACAACTCTGCACATACATCTGATTAGCACTACATTTTCACTCTCAGTAGTACTAATTTGTATATTTTGTACCCAGTTTAATCACCCGTACATTGTATATTGCGGTTGCACTTTACTGTTACATTTTAAACTTCTTTTCATTGGACTGTACTGTATAATGACAATACATTAACAATACTGTACTGTATAATGACAATACATTTTAATCTAATCTAATCTAACAGACTATCTCAAAACCCACCTTTTCACCAAATTTGTAAATGATTTCCCCGTTTTTTTTTTTTCTTTCGTTTTCTTTTCTTTCTTTCCTTTTGATCATTATTTTGTTGTTACGTTGTTCCCTGTCCCCCTCCCTTAGCTGTTAAGCGCCTTGGGTCTCCTGAAAGGCGCTATATACATTTAAGATATTATTATTATTATTATTATTATTATTATTATTATTATTATTATTATTATTATTATTATTATTATTATTATTATTATTATTATTATTATTATTATTATTATTATTATTATTATTATTATTATTATTATTATTATTATTATTATTATTATTATTATTATTATTATTATTATTATTATTATTATTATTATTATTAACAGAGTTTTTATCTGTCTTTTATTCTTGCAAACAGGTACCCATCTACTGACTGTGCACGCCCATGACAACGACATGAGAGGGTCGCCAAACTCAACCTTCCACTATGAAATCAAATCAGTGTATCCAAACCCACCTAACACGGAGTTCTTTCTCGATGAGCACGGTGCGATCTCCTTCAAGGGATGTTTAGAGTATGAGGCAAGTCAGCTTCGTTTTGTCATATAGGATTAAACATTTAAAAACAGCCATAAAAAGACATTCAAGTAAGGTAACTTTGGTAACTGTTTTACATTTGTGTCACTCACATTTTATGCTAGAATTGGAGATAGGGATTTCGCTGGGCTGGCCAGCCTGACCAGAAGAGCTCATAAGGGGCCATTTCACTGTGTTCTATGCATTGCTGTTGGGTTAGATAGCTAACAAAGCAATATTTTTTCATGAAATCTTTTTTAAGTTTGATTTTAAAGGATAGTTTTAGTTATCTTTTAAACAAGCAGATAGACTGAAGCATGAAATTAATGGCACATTTTAAAAGTTTGAAACGGTAAGTCAATAACCTACTTTAAAAAACACAGATCATTGCATACAAACAGGGGTCGGCAACTTTTATGACATGAAGTGCCAGTTTGAAATTCTTGTTAATTAGTGTGCCATATCAACAATATTCCATCCATATAGGCTACACGCATCGTACCAGCATTTTAATGACACATTTTCTCTCATAATCAGGTATTTTTAATGATCGTTTTTACATTATTACATCATTATTAACCACACCAACATTGATTACACTCGTCTTGTTTGTTGTATCAACCATAAATCTGAGTTGGGGGGGGGAAAGTGATGGAGACAGCTACATAAATTATACACATTCAAGTTCAAGTTCACATGCAAACCCATGTGTAGGAAAATAAACGGCTGCCTACCAGTCAGTGTGATCCCTGGCCCTGTTTTGCTTTGCTGAGCTGCATTTTCTGGGGGCTTTAAGTTGCACACATGCTTCGGAGTGGTCAGTTATCAATCGACTCCGGGAGGGGCTGAGCACGTACTTCATGTGCGAGAAGATCTGCTCAGAGGTATGTTGACCCGAAGACCGTCAGCAAAGCCATTGCCACGTTCCGGAGACAGCTGAACTTCTCCTGTACAGATGTCCAGCAGGAGAAGATGCAGGTTCCGTGATCTTTCACTGCCGTGGTTTCTAGTTTGCTTAGCTCTGCAAACTTGGCCACCCACAGTGTCTTCAGCTCAATCAGCTGCATTTCTATGTCCTGTGTATCCAACCAGTCTATCAGAGATAAGTCCAATTCGTGTCCATCAAAGCTGTCTGGCTTGATCAAGAAAGAGAACACGGGTCCATACTTCTGAAAGTCCCCAAATCGCCTTGTGAACTCTGAATTAAGCTTGCTCATGTATTTATTTGCATAATGTTTGTTGTGCTCTGACATTTTCTGACATTTCTTCGATGTGTCGCTCAACACTTGGGGATATCTTTTATTCTTGATTTGATTGTCTCTTTGTTTGGTAAGCATTCAAACAGAATTTCTGAGCTACAGAGCAAAGCCTCCTTGATATACTCGCCATCACTAAATGGCTTTCCACGTTTTGCAATGCAATGAGCAATGCGATAGCACTTTGAGGGTGCTGGCTGCTTCAGTCGCATGGTGTTTAGCAGTGGTGAAGACTTTGAGGGTGCTGGCTGCTTCAGTCGCATGGTGTTTAGCAGTGGTGAAGACTTTGAGGGTGCTGGCTGCTTCAGTCGCATGGTGTTTAGCAGTGGTGAAGACTTTGAGGGTGCTGACTGCTTCAGTCGCATGGTGTTTAGCAGTGGTGAAGACTTTGAGGGTGCTGACTGCTTCAGTCACATGGTGTTTAGCAGTGGTGAAGACTTTGAGGGTGCTGACTGCTTCGGTGTTTAGCAGTGGTGAAGACTTTGAGGGTGCTGACTGCTTCAGTCGCATGGTGTTTAGCAGTGGTGAAGACTTTGAGGGTGCTGACTGCTTCAGTCACATGGTGTTTAGCAGTGGTGAAGACTTTGAGGGTGCTGACTGCTTCGGTGTTTAGCAGTGGTGAAGACTTTGAGGGTGCTGACTGCTTCAGTCACATGGTGTTTAGCAGTGGTGAAGACTTTGAGGGTGCTGACTGCTTCAGTCGCATGGTGTTTAGCAGTGGTGAAGACTTTGAGGGTGCTGACTGCTTCAGTCACATGGTGTTTAGCAGTGGTGAAGACTTTGAGGGTGCTGACTGCTTCAGTCACATGGTGTTTAGCAGTGGTGAAGACTTTGAGGGTGCTGACTGCTTCAGTCACATGGTGTTTAGCAGTGGTGAAGACTTTGAGGGTGCTGACTGCTTCAGTCACATGGTGTTTAGCAGTGGTGAAGACTTTGAGGGTGCTGACTGCTTCAGTCACATGGTGTTTAGCAGTGGTGAAGACTTTGAGGGTGCTGACTGCTTCGGTGTTTAGCAGTGGTGAAGACTTTGAGGGTGCTGGCTGCTTCAGTCGCATGGTGTTTAGCAGTGGTGAAGACTTTGAGGGTGCTGACTGCTTCAGTCGCATGGTGTTTAGCAGTGGTGAAGACTTTGAGGGTGCTGACTGCTTCAGTCACATGGTGTTTAGCAGTGGTGAAGACTTTGAGGGTGCTGACTGCTTCAGTCGCATGGTGTTTAGCAGTGGTGAAGACTTTGAGGGTGCTGACTGCTTCAGTCGCATGGTGTTTAGCAGTGGTGAAGACTTTGAGGGTGCTGGCTGCTTCAGTCGCATGGTGTTTAGCAGTGGTGAAGACTTTGAGGGTGCTGACTGCTTCAGTCGCATGGTGTTTAGCAGTGGTGAAGACTTTGAGGGTGCTGACTGCTTCAGTCGCATGGTGTTTAGCAGTGGTGAAGACTTTGAGGGTGCTGACTGCTTCAGTCGCATGGTGTTTAGCAGTGGTGAAGACTTTGAGGGTGCTGACTGCTTCAGTCGCATGGTGTTTAGCAGTGGTGAAGACTTTGAGGGTGCTGACTGCTTCAGTCACATGGTGTTTAGCAGTGGTGAAGACTTTGAGGGTGCTGACTGCTTCAGTCGCATGGTGTTTAGCAGTGGTGAAGACTTTGAGGGTGCTGACTGCTTCAGTCGCATGGTGTTTAGCAGTGGTGAAGACTTTGAGGGTGCTGACTGCTTCAGTCGCATGGTGTTTAGCAGTGGTGAAGACTTTGAGGGTGCTGACTGCTTCAGTCGCATGGTGTTTAGCAGTGGTGAAGACTTTGAGGGTGCTGACTGCTTCAGTCACATGGTGTTTAGCAGTGGTGAAGACTTTGAGGGTGCTGGCTGCTTCAGTCGCATGGTGTTTAGCAGTGGTGAAGACTTTGAGGGTGCTGACTGCTTCAGTCGCATGGTGTTTAGCAGTGGTGAAGACTTTGAGGGTGCTGACTGCTTCAGTCGCATGGTGTTTAGCAGTGGTGAAGACTTTGAGGGTGCTGACTGCTTCAGTCGCATGGTGTTTAGCAGTGGTGAAGACTTTGAGGGTGCTGACTGCTTCAGTCGCATGGTGTTTAGCAGTGGTGAAGACTTTGAGGGTGCTGGCTGCTTCAGTCGCATGGTGTTTAGCAGTGGTGAAGACTTTGAGGGTGCTGGCTGCTTCAGTCGCATGGTGTTTAGCAGTGGTGAAGACTTTGAGGGTGCTGATTGCTTCAGTCGCATGGTGTTTAGCAGTGGTGAAGACTTTGAGGGTGCTGACTGCTTCAGTCGCATGGTGTTTAGCAGTGGTGAAGACTTTGAGGGTGCTGACTGCTTCAGTCGCATGGTGTTTAGCAGTGGTGAAGACTTTGAGGGTGCTGGCTGCTTCAGTCGCATGGTGTTTAGCAGTGGTGAAGACTTTGAGGGTGCTGGCTGCTTCAGTCGCATGGTGTTTAGCAGTGGTGAAGACTTTGAGGGTGCTGACTTTCTTCCCATACCTCGACACGGCACGTTTGATGGATTCTGCCTTGTCCGCCTGATCTTTGAAAGTTTTCTCATGCTTGGTCTCAAAATGGTGCTTAACCCTTGACGTTTGGCAAACAACATTTTCCAAACATAAAGCACACAAAGCACACAAACCGTACTCTTCTGTCCACGAGGGCTGGAATGGCTAAAGCTTTTAGGCCTACTTTAGCTTTCTTAGCTAACGGGGTTGCCATCATGACATCTAGAACTATACCAAACTAAACCGCTGCACTGTGTTATTACCATGAGCGGGAGGCCGTAGGCTACCTTCAATCAAACTAAATTAAAAAAGAATAAAAGCCGTGCAACAGCCAATGGCTGTTCAAAAGGTGAATTGACAGCTGTCATAGGGGTGTGCAAAAAAGTCGACTTACAAAAAATATCCTGTGGGAGGATTTCAACAAGATACATGCAGTCCATTGCAAAATATGAAAAACGCTTATCAGCATTTTTTTAAATTAATTATTAAACCTTTATTTAATCAGGTTGTCTCATTGAGATTGAAAATCTCTTTTACAAGAGAGACCTGGCCAAAAAAGCAGCATAAAATGTTACAATACAATTACAATTTTCAAAGAATGAAAGACAAAAGTTACACATTGAAGGCAGATTTAAAAGCATTTACAAACTTTTATTTCCTTCTTTTCCTTCTTATGAAAATGCTGCCGCGTGGTGGCAATGGTGGCACGCATGTCTAGGGTTGCCGACCCCTGCTCTAAAATGTAAATGTATATTTCGTAAGGTCTTTAGATATATAGTAACTTTAATATTTAGCCATTTTTACGCCGGCAATAACTTTGTAAAATGAGACCGTTTTTTTCAAACGGTGTATAATATATATTTTTTTTTAACTAAACTACCTCACCCCGCGCGAGAACATTTGAGCTATGTGAGGTATTCGTTCAGAAGATTATCTTCCTCTAAATCAGTTGAGAATGACAGCTGTATCACAGTAGTATGGCGGTGTGCCATGAAGCTCCTCTTCATCTCTGACTGGGGATCGTTTTCTCCACACCCTGTCCTCCACCCTCAGGGGCAATACCTGTAGCCGAAACCTATATCCATATGAGCTTTACTTTACTTTTCAGTGTCTCACAAAGACCTGTGATGAGTATTTGGTAAATGGTAAAATGGTAAATGGTGCATTTATATATATATATTTTTTTGGAAATGTTGTTTTTGCATCACAAGTGGCTGCCCTCACCTTGCCTTTTTCTAGTACATACAGTATGACCACCATGTCCACCTGTCTGTGTGTACTCACAGTATGACCATGTCCACCTGTCTGTGTGTACTCACAGTATGACCATGTCCACCTGTCTGTGTGTACTCACAGTATGACCATGTCCACCTGTCTGTGTGTACTCACAGTATGACCATGTCTACCTGTCTGTGTGTACTCACAGTATGACCATGTCTACCTGTCTGTGTGTACTCACAGTATGACCATGTCCACCTGTCTGTGTGTACTCACAGTATGACCACCATGTCCACCTGTCTGTGTGTACATACAGTATGACCATGTCTACCTGTCTGTGTGTACTCACAGTATGACCACCATGTCCACCTGTCTGTGTGTACTCACAGTATGACCACCATGTCCACCTGTCTGTGTGTACTCACAGTATGACCACCATGTCCACCTGTCTGTGTGTACTCACAGTATGACCATGTCCACCTGTCTGTGTGTACTCACAGTATGACCATGTCCACCTGTCTGTGTGTACTCACAGTATGACCACCATGTCCACCTGTCTGTGTGTACTCACAGTATGACCATGTCTACCTGTCTGTCTGTGTGTGTACATACAGTATGACCATGTCCACCTGTCTGTGTGTACTCACAGTATGACCACCATGTCCACCTGTCTGTGTGTACTCACAGTATGACCATGTCTACCTGTCTGTGTGTACTCACAGTATGACCATGTCCACCTGTCTGTGTGTACTCACAGTATGACCACCATGTCCACCTGTCTGTGTGTACTCACAGTATGACCACCATGTCCACCTGTCTGTGTGTACTCACAGTATGACCACCATGTCCACCTGTCTGTGTGTACTCACAGTATGACCACCATGTCCACCTGTCTGTGTGTACTCACAGTATGACCACCATGTCCACCTGTCTGTGTGTACTCACAGTATGACCACCATGTCCACCTGTCTGTGCACTCACAGTATGACCACCATGTCCACCTGTCTGTGTGTACTCACAGTATGACCACCATGTCCACCTGTCTGTGTGTACTCAGGTGGGTGATCGATACGTGATTCTGGTGGAGGCTAAGGACCACGGGGAAGTAGTCAGCCTGTCCAGCTCAACAACCGTCATCGTCCACGTACAGGACGGCAACAACCACCTCCCGACCATCAGTGGTCAATCAGTAAGCAATCGTTGATGACGTCACAGTGGTTTCTGACAAACAGTACGATGCATCATGTTACTATATCAGAATCAGAATAGGTTCAACTGCCACGTTAGCACACCTGTTTTCAGCACACTCCACGATGACAGTGAGTGAGAATAATATTATAAAATATGTTTACTTGACCTCTATGCCACCCAGACTAACACATAATATTATTCCTGTGACTTAGGACAGTCAATTTGTGAAGAACATACACCACTCTCTTAAACTAGAAATCAGAGAGAACCCTCAAAGTTATAACGTCACCTCGATGTCAAATCTGGGATTACTCCTCCATAGACAATGGGTCTCATTCCCGAACGGATTTACGACCAAAAATGTCCTCTTAGGCAGATTTCTGCCCATTTAAGACATATTAGGGCTGGTAGCGCGATTCACCACATTTTCCTGAGATCAGATTTGAGCGTGGCTGAGAGCAGATTTAAGAGTGCTGAGGAGCACACTTATGATTAATTGACTAATTGAACATTTTATTAACTTGGCAGACTGTGTTCTTATAGTGATTCCTTCATGTCAATGCTACAGGCCTCCTTGGAATTAATTATTTAATCATAATTAAAATAAATATGACAATATTTGTACGATAAGAAATTACGCATTTGATGTCGGGAAAATAAATAATATGGATTCATCTGATCACAGGGCAGCTGGATTAACCATATCTGAACCAGCTATTTTGGACAAATGTATAATTACTTTAATTAAATATTCAAACACAATTATGCAATTATTGTGAAATGATTGAAAATAATAATTATTTAATGCCTTCTGTGGAATTTGTATTTCTTATTTGTTACATATCTGTTTTAATGGTATACAATGGGACAGACCTTTGTTTGATATAAACCTGCATTCCTTTGAATATATCATTAATCAATTAAACTTATATTGAAATACAATATATAGCCTATACACCAACACTGAAATGACAGTGGATAAATAAATAAATAAATAAGAACTAAAGCTAATCGGTGGAAATATACTGCATTAATATTCCATAACAAGTCTTGTGTGCGCCAGTATGGCCTACATGTCTGATGAGTGAATGGTATTATAGGCTTAATATATTCTAGTTACTTGTTTCATTGGGATTTGGTGGATGCTGTATATGTGTGCTCTGCCCTGCGTACAGTATATATACGGTCTGTATGTATGCAGACTGTGCCTGTGCTGTGCGTGGGGTAGAGCATGTGTGTGGACTGTGCCTGTGCTGTGCGTGGGGCAGAGCATGTGTGTGGTGTCTACTAGATCCTAATGAAACAAGTCATTAATGGAATAGTGAGCCTATACTGCGTTCATTCATTACGCCGTAGGCTATATATATAGGGGTCTGCATCCCCTTAACAATTGTGTGTATTGAGCCGTACTGTATTGTACCCATTCTGCAATCTGTTAAATAAAGTTTTCATTCATTCATTCATATACAGTACTGTGCGTACTATATATGATGCCAATACATTAATCTAATCTAATTTTGATGCGTCGCAAGACTCGCATGGCACTTCCGCCATTCCATTTTCACGTGGCTGCGTCATTACTTTGCCTTATAAGGAGCTCTGGAGGCATTGTTTTGTATGCAAATGACTTGAACAGGGACACGCTTTCGTGTTTAAGACATGGTGTCATTCCCCAAGCAGATGTCACAGGTGCGACCGTTTGAGCCACTTAAGACATATTACCAGCACGTTGGGGACTCAGAGTGAACTTGTCATTGATTCTGTCTCAGTCGGTTCCAAGATAAGTCTTCCAAGAGAACCCTTTGGAAAATGTTGGGGAATGAGACCCAAAAACCAACCACTAAAATGTTGTCATAAATGTACACATTGTACAATATGTTAATATATTAGGCTACATATAACACGCACTCGCTGGCCAAAGGCTGACGCCCCAGAAACTTCCAGTGCACAGCGGAATAAAATTAAAGACAGAACATACAGGAGAGAAGAGAAGGACACCTCCACACACTTGTGTCTTTTAGATGATAATTGAGAAGGATTTTGTTCATATGAGACATTGTTATTTTTTTTTATTTTTTTTCATAATTCCACTCATTATACCTTTAATGATAGGGTACCGGGAAGGTGCTTGAAGGGGAAACTGGATCGTCTCCTCTGGTTTTCCACATCACAGACAGGGACACACATAACACTGCAGCGTGGAGAGTCAGATACAGTATCCACGGCGATGTGGGAGGGAACTTCAAGATAGACATTGACCCTAAGACCAACGATGGAATCCTGACAGTTGTAAAAGTGAGTTAGACCGCATGCTTTTGTTTTTTATTGTCGCCTCTCTATATTATTATATTATTATTATATATTCTATTGCTCTGGAACACTTCTAAGCACGGTATCATCCTAATGGGATTTGGAATATTTTGTTAATAAGGTTTTTAGATGATGTAACTAACTTAATGTTCATTTCAATAAATTGTATATGATTTAATTTGATTTGGTTAAATCCAAAGATATTAAATACACTTCTTAAGTCACAAAATACACTCAAAGATATACTTAAACACAATGGAAACTCTGAGTGGGGGAAAATACTTCCCCCAGCAATATACTGTATTGTCAATGCGTTGATGTATTGTGATATTTTGTCAATATGTCGATGTATCGTGATATTTTGTCAATATGTCAATGTATCGTGATATTTTGTCAATATGTCGATGTATCATGATATTTTGTCAATATGTCGATGTATCGTGATATTTTGTCAATACGTTGATGTATCATGATATTTTCTCAATACTTTGATGTATCGTGATAGTTTCTCAATACGTCGATGTATCGTGATATTTTCTCAATACGTCGATGTATCGTGATATTTTCTCAATACGTTGATGTATCGTGATATTTTTCACAGTACAGTACTTTTAGCTTTTAATGAAATAATGACATTTTGTCAAATTATATTGACAATGAAAAATAATGATCATTGAGAGACCACTTCAAAAGTCAGAAAGGCCTTGAAATTCATGTAGTAATTCTTGATTCTGACATTGATCACGGGTGAAATAGATTTTGACATTTTAATTGCTTAGATTGATCCTATTTCAGCTTTTGACTGTAGTCAAATTAAATAAAAAAGTGTTGAATTATTAATACCTTGCAATAGCCTATCATATCACTATATTTAATCTTTCACACAAAATTATAAATAGCAATAGTACCGTATGGTGGCCACGTATCAACTGTAACAGGAGCTCTCTGGTGGTTGCCACCCCCTACTATGAACTATGTTCTTAGAAGGAAGACCAGTGATGTCTTATTGAATAGTTTTTAAACTCAAAAGTCAGATTCCTAACATTTTCTGTGCCATGTGACGTCTTCAGCCTTTGGACTTTGAGGAGGGAGCAAACAGAACGCTTTCCATCTCGGTGGAGAATGAGGTGCCGTATTTCTCCTGTACAGTGAAGGAGAGAACCAACACTGGACTGTGGACTGTTGACACCAGCACTGGTTCACATCAAAGCGTGTCAACTTCGCTGACTGAAATCATCATTCAAATAGAGGACTGCAATGATCCGCCAACATTCAGTGTGACCGTCACCGAGGCTGTGGTGAATGAGGATGCAGATATCGGAACCCTGGTGGCAACGTTGATTGCTACCGATCCGGACTCCAGTCATGCCAGAGAGTTTGTGTAAGTGGGATACCTATTATCTGTTCCACTAGTGGGTAGTAGTAGTACTAGTTGTAGTAGTAGTAGTAGTAGTAGTAGTAGTAGTAGTAGTAGTAGTAGTAGTAGTAGTAGTAGTAGTAGTAGTAGTAGTAGTAGTAGTAGTTGTAACTGAGGGGTTACAAAACCCTGACTGTATTAAAGATTGTGATAGATTAAACCACTGCTAATTATTATTATTATTACTTGCCAGAAAGTACAGTTATAATATGGCAGACACTCAGAATAATACGGCACGGTGACAAAGAAATATCATTTAGAATATTTATTATTATGCAGCAATTGTACAGAATGGGAATTAAGGGCTTGTATGGCGAAGAATATGAATAAAGTCAGTCAGTAGCAAAGTCAGTTGAAATGAATAATTCCTAAGCTGGGATACTATAGACTAAACGCCGCCTGGCGTAGGGTGGCACTATAGGGGCAAAACGATGGTACCGCTGGAGACAGGGGGTATCCTCCCAGAGATGTAAGCTCTGGAGGAAAGAAGAATGTTCGGATACTCAGTCTGTTCACTTGAATAAGAAGGGGTTCTCGTATAGATCCAGTCCTTGTAATCCAAATGCTCAGCAACAAAGCAATAGCTGTAATCCCATTGCCCGATAGCAATGACGATAGCCAGCTAGCTTTGGTCCTCGAAGCTAGCCCGAGGTAAGATCTTCAAGGTGGTTAAATCCAAACGACAGTGGGTATTAACGAGGCTCTTCTCCACGGTAGTACGTTCCACAATCACTATAATCCAACCAATACTGGTTCTGCAATCGCCACCGTAGGTTCCAATATGCACATGTCCAGTAGGTCCACGACTAGGCCCTCCTCGTGTATTGGCACTAACTACTAAGTCCACGCACACTTGCTAAGGTTGCACTAGTTACTAAACGAACAAACTGCTGTAACACGATTCACACTAAATGACGACTCTTTACTTCACATTAAGCTAAGTCGAACTTGACGTTACTGCATTAACTCTGACACTTTTACTATTCACTTCGCACGTTAGGTTCACAACACTCTGTTTAGACTAACTGCTTCACACTACATTAGAATCACACTACTGCTGCTGCGCCTTCCACGATATATATACTTAAGTGGCTTTCTAGTGCCAAGCCTCAGCTCTCGTCTCGAATCAATGCGCCGGCACCAGGCATGTTCCAACATGCCCAGACTCGCCTTTGAACCTGACTTCAGGGGCGCGTTGTCTGGCGCCGAGAACGTCAAGGGCGTTATCCAATGAGGAAAGTGAATATTACTAGGATTTAAACGCAGGCTTAAAGGGATATAGCTTATATATATAAATAATATACAAGGTATATAAAACAATAAACCGTAGATTCTCAGCTTTAATCTGGCCCTTCACAACAGTAGTAGTAGTAGTAGTAGTAGTAGTAGTAGTAGTAGTAGTAGTAGTAGTAGTAGTAGTAGTCGTAGTAGTATTAGTATTAGTATTAGTAGTAGTAGTAGTAGTAATTGTAGCAGCAGCAGCAGCAGTAGTAATAGTAGTAGTAGTAGTAGTAGTAGTAGTAGTACTAGTAGTAGTAGTAGTAGTAGTAGTAGTAGTAGTAGTAGTAGTAGTAGTAGTAGTAGTAGTAGTAGTAGTAGTAGTAGTAGTAGTAGTAGTAGTAGTAGTAGTAGTAGTAGCAGAGACAAATCAATGTTTTTCTTTATGGTTTGTTGTTGTGTTCAGATTGAGTCTATTCCTTACATCCACAAACAGGTACGTGGTAGGACAGGATCCTGGTGGCTGGGTGACTGTGGATTCCCACACAGGCATCATCACCACAGTCACGAGTTTGGACCGAGAGTCCTCCTATGTGGTCAACAACATCTACACCGTCATCATGCATGCAGTTGACAATGGTAAAACCAATTGCCCAGTTCTAATTCTACCTTTTGGTGCCTAAAGGGGCACTTCACCAAAAAACAATACAGATTTATTTTGCACATAATCTCGCACATATCCAAAAACTCTAAACAGTTTTGCACTCATTAATTTAGTTTTGCCAGTAAAGGAGTTTGAATATGGCCACCGGTGACGTCGTTGCGGACAGTGTGTTAATTACAGCACCATAAAATGATGCAGATGATATAGCAATACCTTGTCTTAGATAAGATAAGAGTGCAAGGTAACAGTGAAGTGCAATAACAATATAAAATATTATTAAATGTCAACAAGTGATTACTAGAGACATAACTGCTGTAGTTGATTGCTTGATTGATTGAAAATGTTATTAACAGATTGCAGAATGGGTACAATACAGTACGGCTCAATACACACAATTGTTATGGGGATGCAGACCAGAGAAAGACTTTCATCTTGTTTACATCAGGGTCCCCCATTTTCAATTCATAATGACATTTATGACATACACAACATACAGATATACAGATATATATCATGACATTTATGACATACATGACATACAGATATACAGTACTGTTACATTTATGACATACAAGATCCTAACAGAAAATATATACATTTGAGGGGGAGGAAACTGTACATTAGGAGAGGGGTGGGTGGGGGCTGGGAGTTTGGACATTTACGGGGGCCAGTTTAGAATTGCAGCCTTCCCGTGTGCTCTTTGAGGGCGGTTTTGAAGGTGGGTAGGGATTCACATTATTTTACGGCTGTGGGTAGGGCGTTCCACATTGTTGTGGCATAATTGCGCAACGTGTTTAGTCCCTTGTTTGAGCCGAATCTGGGTTGAACATGAGTTGACATAGGTCGAGGGGGGGGGGGGGCAGCATATCTTCCATAGTATCACTGATTTAAATGGCCACTGTATTTGGGATGCTAGTTTTCTGTCGTCCAGGGTTGTGGAATAACAGATTAAGTACAGTGTATACAGTAGTTGACTAATCATACTATAATACGATAAATCTGTTAGTGTTCAGATGAATCACACAGTAACGTTACTGATTACCATTTTAAGCAGATAATAGGTAAGAAATATCTTTTAGTTCTGATACACATAATTATTCGACTAGGCACGCTGCTGGAGGGTGTTTCACTTTGCCAGAATGCAAGACTACATCATTTCAATGTACAGTGATATACTGAGGAATGCTTTAACTTTATGACTCTCAAATCATATTACACAACATAATAATATATATGGTTTTAAGAAAAAGCTTAAAGATTATCATTTTTAATTCATTTTGGTAAGTAATAGGGCTGTATTGAATTTAAAAAAAATCCCTGCATTTGAATGTTGTGTTTGAGTGTTTGCTGTGACGTCATCATTGGGGAGATACATGGGCTATCTATGTTCAATTATATTTATCTACTAATTAGATCATGGTGGATTCAGAGTCTATTTGCTTTGTCTAATTGCAGTGTTTGTTTTGTTTAGGTGTGTTATTTATTTTTTTTTATTTTTCTATGTGCTTTGTCAATGTATGGACGGTGAGTGTTGAATGTATATTTCGGTGTCATCACCAAGTAAGTTATTGGACCCCAGGAAGAATAGCTGCTGCTATGAAAATTATAATGGGGATCTTAATAAAACAAACGAACAAAAGTAACCCCTCCTATCCCCGGGTTGTGAACAGGTGACCCACAGATGACCGGCACAGCCACCCTGCTCATCCACATACAGGACATGAATGACAACGTGCCGCAGCTGGAAGAGCAGCACGTGGACATGTGTGTCTCTGATGGTCCGACCGCAACCAACCTCACAGCCTTTGACCTGGATGCCGAGCCCTTCGCCGGGCCTTTCGTATTTAAACTGCAAGGGGACGTCGCAGGAAAATGGAGCCTAGATCCTTCATATGGTAGAAACAACTTTCTAGGCTACCAGACGACAGCTATACCTCCCAAGCCGCCACTGTCGCCCAGTGTGACTTAAAGTGGACAGCCGTTTCACGAATCCTCTCTTTTAATTCTCCCAGGTCACACGGTGAAGCTGGTGAGGGACTCCAGTGTGTACGCCGGCCATCACACGGTGGAGTTGAAGATCTTTGACACGCAGAGCCAGTTTGCCGTTTACAACCTCTCTGTGACCGTGTGCGACTGTTCCGTCACGCCCGTCTGCCAGGCGAGGAGGGCGACGGTCAATAAAGTCGGCTATGGGGCACTTTTGATAGTGTTCCTCTCCCTGTTTATCCTGCTGCGTAAGTAACTCTTATTTCAATGAATGGTAAATGGTGCATTTATATAGCGCTTTTATCCAAAGCGCTTTACAATTTTTCTTCCTCACATTCACCCATTCACACACACATTCACACACCGATGGCGGAGGCAACAATGCAAGGTGCCGACCTGCTCATTGGGAGCAGTTAGGGGTCAAGTGTCTTGCTCAAGGACACTTTGCCCAAGTGGAGCGGGAATCGAACCGGGAACCTTCCGACTATCAGACGACCGCTCTACCTCCTGAGCCACTGTCACCGCATAATATAATATATTATGCGGTGACAGTGGCTCAGGAGGTAGAGCGGTCGTCTGATATATATCCACACCGGTCTGTTACTGCTTTAATAGGGGGGGGACTTGCTCCCTAACTATTATCTTTTGTTCCTTTTTGCAGCTGTGTGATTTCATTTAATTTCAAACCTTTATTTAAACTCGAAAAGGCAACTGAGGTTTCCCTTACGTCGGGTGTACTGTAACATATAGAATTAAGCACAAAAAAGGGCATATAAAATCACACAGCATATAAAGTCTCAACAATACAATACAACAATACAATGTATGTATGTATGTATGTATGTATGTATATATGTATGTATGTATGTATGTATGTATGTATGTATGTATGTATGTATGTATGTATGTATGTATGTATGTATGTATGTATGTATGTATGTATGTATGTATGTATGTATGTATGTATGTATGTATGTATGTATGTATGTATGTATGTATGTATGTATGTATGTATGTATGTATGTATGTATGTATGTATGTATGTATGTATGTATGTATGTATGTATGTATGTATGTATGTATGTATGTATGTATGTATGTATGTATGTATGTGTATGTATGTACTGTACATACACTGTATGTATGTAGCCTATGTATATAAAACCTACTAAATTGACTCCCTTCCCCCTCAACATTATTCCTCTAAAAAGCTTTAGGTGATGTCGTTTTTTCATTATACATCATTTCAATGAGCTGCAATTAACCAAAGGATTCAGTGTCCTCTGATGACATCAATGAAGGACAAATAGTCAACAGTCAACACCTAGGAAAGTGTGCCATGGGATTTCTACCCTTAACCAACTGGTTATGTCATGTCCCTCTGTCAGTCCTCCTGCTGTCGGCACTCTTCATGTCCTGTAAAGCCTTCTCTGCCGTCCAGATAGACAACTATCCTGGAGGAGAAACTCTTCTCCCATCCAACATTGAGAATCCAGGAAATGACTGCCATGTAAGTCCTTTTAAACAATGTGCAAATGAACACATATGATACAGAAATTAATAGATAATAGATCATTTCATACTATAGTCTACCCATATACTCTGTATGATGGCATGTACAACAGTGCTGTATATACCATATATATATATATTTATTCTCACCGCATACATACAGTACATGTACCCGTACTTACCAGCACATAGTCCTTTACTATATCTATATATGTACATATCCTACTCTTACTAGTCACACTGCTGGCCAGTATGACTACTACCATACTGTATTTACACCTGTATCACTGTACATATTATACTACAACTCTGTACATACATCTGATTCACACTACACTCAGTAGTACTAATTTGTATATTTTGTACCCAGTTTAATCACCTGTACATTGTATATTATTATTGCACTTTACTGTTACATTTGCACTCTGGTTGGATGCCAAAACTCTTTTCATGACTAATCTAATAATGACCATGTATAAAACGGTGTATAAGACGTAGAGTTGTAGCCTATCATTTGCACTCCGATTCACTATCACTATCTTACTGCTAGTATGTTGTTTAATCTATTTCAGAATGGGATTTTGGTAATTTGTCTCAAGTATTTAATTCATAACACTATTTAGATTTTTCTTTTTTCTTTTTAACCAAGGTACCTGATGGACCCCAAACAAAGTACACAGACGATCATACCCAAAAGGATCTTTCCTCTTGGGAATTTACATATGGATTACAACAAAACCAATATCTGAATGTATGTATCAACAGATGAGTTTCAATAATATTTCATAATTGGGACAATAACACAATAACCTTCTCTCACTCAATTTCACAGGTTATAGATCAGTGTTACAATCAATATGATGTAATAGATCACAGGAGAGAACGCCTTTACCATACTCTCAATGGAAACTCTTCATACAAGGTAATAATGTATCCATTACTACAAATACACCAAAGGTCTACATAAAGGGACAAGTCACCCTTAACACGTTTCTATTTTGTGCTGGGATTCAGATATTTTGTTGCCATTCTAATTCTTTGTTTTTATATTAGTTCCCAAAAGGACATTTTACTAAGTATGTAAAACAACGTATCGACTTGAAAATATATATCGTCAACTATACCTGTGAGATTACATTTTTCAATGAATGAATAGTTTATTTTGAACAATAAACATAAAGAAATAACAATGTAAAGAAAATACAACGTTCATTTGCTGTACATTTGTTTAATTAAAAAAATACATTAAGTACAAGTACATTAAGATAAAATAATAAACAAAACAGTCTTTTGTTAGATTTTGTTTTTCAATGAAGTGCCTCAATATTCCCATGATCCTCAGATAAAATGCTTATATTCAGTTAATTATTTTGTTTACACTGCTTATTTTTATCTTTACTATAATTGTATTGCCTATATTTATGTCTTTCTACTATTACCATGCCCATACCTGTAACCCAATACCTATTATTATGCCTCCTTTATCCCCAATCTTAGATGTCCTCACAATGGGTGCTAGATAATGGCCTCCATTACCAGGTATATTTAACAATTATGGTGTATGCTAATCATCATCATCATCATCATCATCATCATCATCATCATCATCATCATCATCATCATCATCATCATCATCCTCACTACAAGGCATTTAATCACAAGTGTTAACTTGACCATCTTGTGTTTCAGGAAGGGTGCAAAGCGCATTCCCTTCCCAACAGAAGGACTTTCATGTCAGATGCAGCTTTCTCCACCCTGCTTCATCAGGTGTGTATAATGTGTTATTATCTGTTGTAACTTTTCTCTACTGCACAATTACTGCAATGTTCTCTGAACATGTATTAAGTTGTTTGAGGCTATTCACAATCTGAATGCATTGTTACGTGTGTTTATGCACACCCGGAGGAGAGCTCACAATGACCCTGTAAAACATATATAAAACATATGAGAATTACAGCAATTATCAGACCAATTATAATTTGCTTCCATAACAAGTATTACATGTAGCATTGTTATAACAGTGTGGGAGCCACTAAAAGCTCTTATAAATTAACAAATTATAATCCAGTATAGTTGTACACCTTAAGATCACCTTAAGAACTTAAGTGCCTTTTTCACCTTGTAACGCCCCCCCCCCCCCCCCTCCTCCCCCCCCTGGACGTACAGTATTGTATAGCTATTGATATGTACCAGTATGTGCTGAAATCTTCATTAAAAAAAACTAAATTCCATTCTGTAATTCCTGGAAAACAGAAAATATTTCCTTGCACTCTATGTGGCATGCATTAAAAAATCCCACTGATTGTGACCATTCATCTTAAAATAATTCCAGCTCCCTCCAACCATCTTATACAACGATATATTCCCAGTGATCCTCAGCAATGGAGTGAAGGTTAATGCCAACATCACTCTCCGCTTTCTTCCATTATCGTTGGTGACCGTTGAACCCAAACCCCTCCTGGTGTCAAGTTCCCACCCAAGCATGCTGTGTCATTTGGAAACACAATCTGAAAGTTAGTTCATTGGGTCTTTTGCCAATTCCCTTCCTGGGCATTGCACGCATTGCCCCACTGTCGGTCTGGGGAGGGTGGAGACTACCACATGCTGCCCTACTGTCAGTCTGGGGAGGGTGTAGAGACTATCACATGCTGCCCTACTGTCAGTCTGGGGAGGGTGTGTAGACTAGACTATCACATCCTCCAATACATGTGGAGGCGCCAGCTGCTTCTTTTAACCTGACAGCGAGGAGTTTCACTGGGAGAACGTAACATGTGCAGACTGCAGAGGTTCACGCTATTTCCCCCAGATCCCCTCCCTGCTGAACAGGCAGGTATGAGTTGCTGTTTGCAACGACCAGGACTCATACCCCACCGGCTTCCCACCTGCGAACACTGACAATTGTGTTCGTAGGGACGACTGGCAAGCCGGAGGTACCGCTGACAGCTGTATTAAAACCCGGACAGCTGGATTCTCTGCGGTGGTAGGCGAGTGCTTAGACATCTACGCTACCCAGCCGCTCTATTCATTGGGTCTTTACATTACTTACTTTCGGTAATTCGGTATTGGTACCTTTTTATTAGTACTTAACTCTCTGTAATAACACTATTTTATTTTATTTATTTATTTAGAACATGTTACACACCACACAAAATAAAACGCATGATCATGTATTGTGTTTTTAAATGTTTAAATATCAACATTTATCTGGCCATCCTCAGTAAATATTATCAAACTCCTCTGACTTTGTCTGGTATTTCCAAAGACCCAAGAGATAGGACAGTAATACATATATATATATATATATATATATATATATATATATATATATATATATATATATATATATATATATATATATATATATATATATATATATATATATATATATATATATATATATATATATATATATATATATATATATATATTACTGTCCTATCTCTTGGGTCTTTGGAAATACCAGACAAAGTATTATATATATATATGTGGAAAATTCTCCCTCTTGTCTAGTATATTACACTCTTATTCTAAACATGTAAAGGTACCGAAATATGGTACCGATTGATCTAGCGTGAATCGGTACTAGTACTGATGTAAATCAGTCGATACCCTTAAAAGTACAGAGTTTGATACCCAACCCAAACGTTACCCTCTTTTGGTTGTCTCAATTTTTGACCCCGATACAAGCGAGTCCAGTCTGTCAACCTGAGTCCAGTCTGTACTGTAAGGTCTGACTTTTATATCCCTTTTTGCAGAGGCTATCCTCCATTCAGGCCACAGAGGTGAATGTTGTGGACTACAAACCCCACCTCTATGCTGATGAGGGCGACTTTGACACAGTCTCAGACCTGGAGCACATCTTCATCTCTGATGACGCTTTGGACCTGAGCGAGGAGCTGCTGGAGAACCTGGGCCCTAAGTTCAAGAAGCTAGCTGACGTCTGCAGGCCACCAAGTGCACAAAGTTGAGCCCTAAGCCCTAAGTTGGGCCCTAAGTTCAAGAAGCTAGCTGACGTCTGCAGGCCACCAAGTGCACAAAGTTGGGCCCTAAGTTCAAAAAGCTAGCTGACGTAAACGTTGTTATTTTGCTACGATAAATCGTTTCATGTTGAGCTATAGATTGTGGATGAATACACACAGAAAGGTACACAAATCAAATCAAATCAAATTTATTTATAGGGCCCGACAACACACGTTAATGTCCCCATGGGCCGTACAGGTCTTCTTTAAACAAGTCAAGAAGACAACATAACAATAAGTCAAGAACAGAACAAGAACACCATAGGGTCCAAACATTTTTTAGATGAATGCAAATAAATGAAAGAATGCAAGCACTCCCAGACATACCCCACGCGAAGGTAAGGAAAAACTCACTAAAACCTAACAATAGGGAAAAAAAAGCTCCACAGGCAATGTGGAGGAGAGAAACCTTAGAAGGGCCGTTCAAGGGGGGATCTCCCTTCTTAGATGTCGGTGATAGTAGTGTTGCAGACGGACAGTTGGTAAGCATGCACTCATGTGTGTGGTGAGACACAGATGAGTGCATGCAATAGCAACTGAACATTTTGAAAAATTAAAGATAGAGTTGATAGCGGATCTATTTGAGGCACAGGGGCGGCGCAAGAGGGTCACGTCCTCCCCGTCTTAGTCACGGGACATTCAACACTCCGGTCGTTGCTCAGGGACAGCCGGAGACAGGGGGAAGGGGGGTGGCGTAGAGAGGGTCGCAAACTCCCGACATCATCGCGGGACATCCGGCACTCCGGTCACCACTACGAGACCTCCGAAGACAGGGGGGCACGCAGAGGGGGTCGCAATCTCCCGGCCTTCGTCACGGGACGTCCAACACTCCGGTCAACACTCCAGGACAGCAAGTCATAGGAAGACAGGGAGACGGGACAGGCGTTAGACAGCTCATGAGATTGTAGTAGGCGGACATAGCAATAGATACAAGTGGTAGGCATATATGTGAATGGAGTAGATATATGAAGTAAGCGTATTATGTGAATAGAATAGAAGTACTTAACCCAGCAATGAAACCGCGTTGACTGTTAATCTGTTAACAGTCTGTTAATCAGTTGACAGGACCACGGACAGACGGCGGTGAATAACTGATCCAATGCCTCGGAGGTGCATGTAGAGCAGTCACTACAAGCTTGGCCAGGACCCCGAGGCATCCATCACCTTGGTCAGCGCCAGGAGACGGGTACTCAGAGAGAAGGGGGAGGGAGGGGGGGGGGGAGAGGGGGGGGGGGAAGAGTTAGAGAGTTCCCATGTTTGTGGTGCTGCAAAGGAGCAGACATGTAGTACCCTGTAGTGCCATGTAGTACCCCGTAGTGCCATGTAGTACCCTATAGTACCCCATAGTGCCATGTAGTACCCCGTAGTATCCTGTAGTACCCTGTAGTGCCATGTAGTACCCTGTGGTGCCATGTAGAGCTATGTAAGCCATGTAGTACCCTGTAATGCCATGCAGTACCAAGTAGTACTCTGTGGTACCATGTAGTACCCTGTACCCTAACTAAACTACCCTATAGTAAACTACCCAGTGGTACCATGTAGTACCCTGTACCATAACTAAACTACACAGATTAATCTAAAGGTCAGTCCCCGACCAGGTGAGATCAAGGTAGGTTGAAGGAGAGAGAGAAAAGATGAGTCTTAAGCAGGGATTTAAAGCTTGCCAATGTCCCTCCAAATTCCTCAGAGACGTCACCCCAGTCATCACACACATAATAAACCTCTCTATAAAACAGGGGCACGTCCCCAAGGACTTCAAAATTGCGAGAGTGACCCCTCTGCACAAAAAGGGCAGCAAATTAGACCCAGGCAACTACCGCCCTGTTTCTATTCAAATCAAATCAAATCAAATGTATTTATAAGGCCCGACAACACACGTTAATGTCCCCATGGGCCGTACAGGTCTTCTTTAAACAAGTCAAGAAGAAAACATAACAATAAGTCAAGAACAGAACAAGAACACCATAAGGTCCAAACATTTTTAGATTAATGCAAATAAATGAAAGAATGCAAGCACTCCCAGACATACCCCACGCGAAGGTAAGGAAAAACTCACTAAAACCTAACAATAGGGAAAAAAGCTCCACATGCAGTGTGGAGGAGAGAAACCTTAGAAGGGCCATTCAAGGGGGGATCTCCCTTCTTAGATGTTGGTGATAGTAGTGTTGCAGACGGACAGTTGGTAAGCATGCACTCATGTGTGTAGTGAAACACAGATGAGTGCATGCAATAGCAACTGAACATTTTGAAAGATTAAAGATAGAGCTAATAGCGATAGCAACTGAACATTTTGAAAGATTAAAGATAGAGCTGATAGCGGATCTATTTGAGGCACAGGGGCGGCGCAAGGAGGGTCACGTCCTCCCCGTCTTAGTCACGGGACATTCAACACTCCGGTCATTGCTCAGGGACAGCCGGAGACAGGGAGAAAGTCATGGAGAAAATAGTCTACGAACAGGTCGAAAAGTACCTGGCGGAAAAAAATCGAATCTACGAATTCCAATCTGGCTTCAGAACGTCCCACTCCACTGACACATGCCTCCTCTATTTGAACGACCACATCAAACAAGAGGTGGACGCGGGCAAATACTGCGGCATGGTCATGCTGGACCTACAAAAGGCCTTCGACACTGTCAATCACTCCATTCTGATGGACAAGCTAAAAGCAATTGGTTTTGATAGCTTATCAGTGAGCTGGATGCAATCCTACCTGGAGGGGAGAGAACAGATGGTAGAGGTAAACGGTACTCTATCTCCCCCCTCACAGTGAGCTGTGGTGTTCCACAAGGAAGCATACTAGGACCGCTACTCTTCCTAATTTATGCAAATGACATGTCGTCAGCCTGTGACTGCAACTTGTTCCTGTTTGCGGATGACTCAGCCCTGCTGGTCTCTGACAAGAACAAGTTGCAGGTTGAAAAAACCCTCAGCTCGGAACTAGGCAAAATCTGCATATGGCTCGCTGATAACAAACTATCATTACACATGGGCAAAACAGAGTCCATTCTCTTCGGTTCAAATAACAAACTCAGCAAGACCGACGGCTTCTCAGTTACAGTGGGTGACAATATTGTCACAAGGAAAGACGAAATTACCTACCTGGGTTCCATCCTAGAGGCAAATCTTTCCTGTGACAAAATGGCATCCAATGTAATAAAAAAAGTCAACCAACGAACTAGATTCTTGTACCGGATCTCCTCTCTGGTAAACAAGAATACCTTGAAGACTCTGGCAGGAGCACTCATTCAAGGGTACTATGACTATGCGTGCACCTCATGGTACCAAAGCACCTCAAAGGCGCTTAAAACAAAATTACAAACATCACAAAACAAACTGGTCAGACTACTACTTGACCTGAACCCCAGAACCCACCTCACCCCTGCCCACTTTGACAACCTAGGATGGCTTAGAGTAGACGACAGAGTACAGCAACTTGCAATGGGCCTGGTCTACAAGATACACTATACGAATACCACAACCACTACACCAGAGGAAGCTCAACAAATCATGTTAAACCCAGATTCGGCTCAAACAAGGGACTAAACACGTTTCGCAATTATGCCACAACAATGTGGAATGCCCTACCCAAAGCTGTAAAGGAATGTGAATCCCTGCCCACATTCAAAACCGCTCTTAAAGAGCACCTACGGGAGGCTGCAATTCGAAACTGGCCACCGTAAATGCCCAAAACCCCCACCACCTCCTAATAGACAGTCTCCTCCCCACCGCATGTATATATTCCCTCCCCGCCGTATGTATATTTCTCTCCCACCCACCCACCCCCTCCTAATGTACAGTCCCCTCCCCATCATATGTATATACTCTGTCAGGATCTAGGGGTAACAGTACTGTATATTTGAATACCGTTTATGTCACAAATGTATCAGTACTAAATACCTATATGTCCCTATGCCATAAATGTCATGTATGTTGTGTATGTCATAAATGTCTATATGAATTGAAAATGGGGGACCCTGATGGAAACAAGACAAACGTATTTCTCAGGTCTGCATCCCCTTAACAATTGTATGTATTGAGCCGTACTGTATTGTACCCATTCTGCAATCTGTTCATTCATTCATTCCATGCTTTATTTGTTTAAAACGAGACGATTCAGAAATGTGTCCATGTGTACATTGCGATTTCAAGAGGGGTGGACCACATGGGAAACAGCAATGACGTAACAACTACACCTCCCTATCTGCCATTGCTTGAAGTTTCTATGTATCTACTGTATGTATCTGCAGGAAAGCACAAGCATCAATTAAAAGTAACATCTAATAGTTATTACATTGGGGCATTGATGTGTATTTTAAGTGATGTTATTTTTGCCTGTTGTGTGTAATTTTATATTTGTGTATGCTTTATTTTTTTATTTGGACCATGAGTCCGTATTAAAGTTAAATAAGTGTATACTTCTTCCTACTCCTTTTTGAACATGTAAATTGAGTTATGTTTTGCTTTTGTTTAGTTATTTATTTAGTTTGAGTTATGTTTAGATTTTGTTTAGTTATTTATTTTGTTTGTATTCATTTACATGTTCGAAATAAAGATTTCAAATCAAATCAAAAAGTTTGAATTGAAAATTACAAACACCGCATTTTTGAAGAGCTTAAACTATATTGCCAGCTATCTTTATTATTTTACCCTTCCCGTACCTGTACCTCCCCTCCCCCGTGCTGCTATGACGCCTGAATTCCCCTAATAGTCCATGGGCCAGACCAGATATCGGTACCACTCAAGGTGACGAAACTTACATATGATTTTTTTAAAGATCTATGTCTGTAGATTATATTTTGGTATGATAGCCTGTAAGAGCCAACGCTATATATTTAGGTTATTGTATTATATGAATGTTTAATATTGATTGGATTTAGATAAAGTCTTTGAACAGTCGTATTTGTCATAATAGGGCATTCTAGAACATAGAACCTTCTAGAACGTTTGTAGTGATGTCATAATAGACCTTTCTGGAACAAAAAACATTCTAGAACCACAGTACGTCATGATAGAAAGTTATGGAAGCTTCGTGATGTCACCGTATGATGTCATAACCGAACATTCTAGAACATTTGGGTCTCTTAAGCTTGACGTTCTCTCAGAACGGCAGTTTGCATCTTCAACCGGACTGAACAAGACTGAACAGATGGACTCAACAATGGACTGAAGCCAGGAGCCAGCAAGTGGATTTACGGCTTTCACATTACGAAGGAATCTTCAGATGTCGAGTCTGCAGTGATTTGGAGACTGGGAAAATACAGTTTTCTTACCTTGTAGTAGTACTTGTAGCTTGTAGTAGTATTTGTAGTAGTGACAGGAATATTTAGGAAAGTAGATTTAGGACCACTTCTGTAAAGAAAGACTTTGCAAATAAACCATTTGGAGCGGCTGTGGACATTGCTTTTCTTTATCAACGGACGTACTACTCACAAGTAAGTAATTTGACCAGTGGAGTGGATCGCCGGCCCTCACAATAGTAAGAAAACTCTGTTCCAAGAGGAAAAAGGAACAACATGAACTACTGGAGCGCTGAAAGAAGGATAACAACAAAAATGTCGAAACCTAAGAAGGTTGAGAGGACACAAAAGGTCCATGAGGAAAAGGTCCGTAATGCCATTAAAAAGAGGAAGGCTAAGTTAGGTCAGCTAACTGGTCACCTGAATAAGATTAATCAATTAATGGATGAGGACGACGACGGTAACTTGGAAGGTGACAAGATTGGTAGAATTCAACAAGCTATTCGGAGAGTACGCGCAAATGAGATTACAGAAACCACGGAGAAAGACACGCAGTTGAATGCTGCTGGATAACGAGATGAAATAGCATGATAAAACCAGTTATCAAACAGTTATAAAAGATTCCCCCAGTTGCAAAGCCAAAGAAGCGTTGCAGTAAAGTAGCTGTAGCCTGCGGTTTTGGTGAGTTTCAATCAATATTGTGCTATTCAATTGTCAAGATACAAGATACTTTAATGCCACACAACAATGGTTGGTGGTAATTGTTTTCGGTACAGATTGTTAAGCACTGGTTACATCAAACATGAAACAGACATCAAACATCAAAGACGCCCCCCTCCCAATCCCACAATAAATACATATATACATAAATACAGTCACGGTAACAGTGTCAGTCAGTGACAGATGCTTGCCCGTCTGTGCAAAGGGGGGCGGGCCAGGGTGTTCAGTCGAGTGTGCTCCATGCTACAAGCTAATAACGTTAACGTAGTTTCATTCTGAGGAAGGAACCATTTCAGAGGTACTTATAATTGTATTGATATGCTGTACGATAAGAACAAGGTCTATATACATTTTGAATGTTTTTGAGAGTTTTATATGAACGTGGGGAACGTTCCATATGCTAGCGCACTTTAGCCTAAATTAGCATGTGGCATATGATAATCCCACGTGCTGTGATAAGATAGCCTACTTTATCTTAGCATAGCTAAAAGTAGCCTGATTGATTATTAATTCTGAAAGCAATGAAAAGATGATGAAGCGATAAAAGATGGTAAATAGCTTTTATTGTCTGAATGCCTGCTTGACGCAGGCCAGGTTTTTCTAGCACCCCGTTCCACCCTGGGAGCAGTTCCAGACCACCCATCACCACGTGTGCCCACGCGGGGACGAGGCGGTGTGCCGGACCGATACAAGATGGCGAGCCAACCCACTGAACCTCTGATATAGCTCAAGGCTAATGCCAGCCTGATTTGAATACCCCTGTTGCTCAACTCCTGTTACCTCAACAGTCCGGTAGGATTGAACTGATTGAACTTGAATTATAAGAACTTCCACGGATTGAACTGATTGAACGAGAATACAAGGACATTCCAAGGGCTTCGACCCCGTTCACCTTTTGTTATTTTGATATTGTGTTTTGTATTTGAATCAACCTAGGGCTTGATATCGAACTAACCCTCCTTAAAGGAGAGGTTACCGAAAAAAACCTAAAAGGGATACTTCGAACCACTTTACGTCTGTATGTATTGTTACTGTCTAGCTAGCGCGCTTTTAGTTAATAAACTGGTTATTATTATAATTCTGTCTCTGGTCCACTATTCTTTTAATTGTGCATATTACTCCTCTCCTCATTCGTACCTAGAACTGTGCCCGTGGCGAACAGCTGTTACAAGTAAGTGACACAGGTGCTACACTTACAAGACGAAAATGGGTTTAATCGTCGGAGAGACTTTGATGGACCAGCATACAATTTCGAGCCTGTTAGGCAAGAGAGACCAGCAGCAGGTGCCTGTCAGACCTCGATATCGCCAGGAGATGGAGATATGGGGCAACAACAACAGGTAGAGGATCGGTCAGACGTCGTGGTAAGCGTCATTATCAACAGAATGAATGAATGAATGAAAACTTTATTTAACAGATTGCAGAATGGGTTGAGAATAGAGTTGAGATGGGTAACCTAGTCCCATCCCAAATATTTACGTTACTACTTTCTGGTGATGTATCATAGTTACAAACAGTAGAGGTTGAGTACTTTCTTGTGATGTATCATAATTAAAGACAGTAGAGGTTGAATCCTTTCTGGTAATGTAACATAGTTAAAATAGTAGAGGTTGAATACTTTCATCACCAGAAAGGAAGCTACTGTATGAATGCCCAAGGGAATCAGTCCTTACCAATGGGAACATATCCGCCCCTTTCAAGCTTCTGCGCAGGACCAGACAGGGTTGTCACCTTTCCCCTCTTATATTCGCACTGGCCTTAGAGCCTTTAGCTTCGGCCATCAGGGGAAACGTGAACATAAAAGGCATTGTTGCAGGTCAAGAAGAACACAAGATGCTATTATATGCGGACAATATTCTGTTGCTATCGAGCAATCCAGAGGCTGCGGTACCAGAGATTCTATCTGTGATTGACTCCTTTTCACGTATATCAGGTTACAAGATTAATTGGAATAAGTCAGAGGCAATGCCGTTGTCTAGATTGTGCCCTCCGGATATCCGCAAGAATTGGAGATTTAAATGGCTCCCATCTGGTTTGGTGTGAATGAATGAAAACTTTATTTAACAGATTGCAGAATGGGTACAATACAGTACGGCTCAATACACACAAGTGTTAACACATTCAGCGCCAGAGGTCGCTGTGGGCCATATGGCCGTGTGTGCCTGCGCTTTAATGAATGGGGATACATGCCGGTGTTTGCAGTGCTAAAACTATATTAAATATCATAGCTATGGACAGGGCCGCCTGGGAGAAATGCGAGGCCCTGTGCAAGATTTAAACGCGAAATCCAAAGAGAAAAGGGTCTATACCAGAGAAAACAAAGTAGCAAGGAGCCAATGGCAGACATCAGCTAAATAGGCTAACTGCAAATAGAGTAGCCAGGTACTGACACCAGGCCACACACAGCTTTGGCCAACGCTACCCAAGCTACACAAACGACCAAGACAATTCACACACAGCACATGTCGTATCTCCAAATGTTGTGAAGTAACATGTTTTGCCTGGAAAAAAACATCGTTATTAACAAAACATTCGGGAGGGGAAGGAAGGAAGAGTGGGGTAATGTCCAATGGACATCTTACCTGCACCAAGGAACGCAGGGCGAAAGGCCGCAACACAGGTCTCCACGTTGACGAAAGGCCTCTCGCTGGCGGGACAAAAAGAAGCTATGGCCGGAGCCTTGTCATGGTGCAGGCCCGACTACATCTTCTGTCAAAGATGATGTCGTAGTCAGAGTGCCAGGGCCTGCTATTCTCACGGCTAATGTCAATGGTCGTAGCACAAGCTAACAGCTAACTCTAGGCTAACTGATAGCATCAAGCTAACGTTCCCAGCTGAGCGAAAACGAGCAGCTAACGTCGTAGCTAAACAGCTAACTGGCTAACAGTTAGCTCAACCCGGCTATCGCTAACCACTAGCTAACGCAGAAGCAAGCTATGCGGCTACCACTGAAAAACTGTACAACGTGAGAAAAGCAATACAGGCCAACACTTCAGACAGCCGCTGTGTTTTCCTCTTCTCATCCGAAGAGAGAAGGGAAAAAGAAGGCAATACACGTCCCACTACAGAGTGGTGTTTACCATAGCGGTGCCGGCAACAAGTGCCTCGCGGACTATAGCCGACTTGAGCATGGAGATATTCTCATAATGAAACACCAAGCTCACCTCCCTCGCACCAGGTGCTGACACCAGGCCACACACCGGTAGCTACTACAACAGCTAGCCGGCCCGTTTGGCTCCCGAGAGAGAGAGAGATATGTCCACGGCGGGAATAGAATAGAGTGCATTAAAAACTCACCAAACGTCCAAGAGGATGGAGACAACCGCGTGGAGTTGACGAAGTTCATCTGCCGAATGACCGTCCTCTTCATCTTGGCATAACAATGCTGCACGCGCTCTCTCTAGGTTAGCTAACGCTAGTTAGCCTTTAGCTAAGCTAGCTACTAGCCGACATCATCATGGCTATCCCGACTGAACCACACGTTAGCACTCAATATTATAACGTAGCTAAAGCTAACTAGCTGTCCCTGCCTTTAGCCGGGATGGCTAGCCTGACTGAACTGTCTAACATGCAACAACTTTCATCTTCAGTCCATCTGCCGAATGACCGTCCTCTTCGTTTTGGCTGGCATAACTAAGCATAACCTCCAAAGCTGCACGCACGAAATAGTCAAACGCAGCTGATGCACGCCGGCGTACACATGATGTAACCCCTCCCTTCATTGAAACCAATAGTATGTCTGCTGCAGAGCCCCAGAGCTCCAATAGTGAGTATGTCTGCTGCAGAGCCGCAGAGCCAGGAACATTCTACAAACGTGTCTAATGTGAAATATATAAGCATATAAGCAAAACTAGATTTTAGGTCTGTGATGAAAAAGGGACTCGCGGGAAGGGGGGCCTCGCAAAAAAAAAAAAAAAAAAAAAAAAAAAATCTTTATTTTTTTTTGTGCGAGGCCCCCCTTCCTGCGAGGCCCTGTGCGACCACCCCCTGAGGCGGCCCTGGCTATGGATATAAAACTATTGCCCATTTGACATCGAGTATCTATCGTTCAATTTGTAAAAAAAAATAAAAAATGCATCCATACATTCCCGTTTTATACCATGGTGATTATGAGTATAGTTTTAGAGTAATTCTGTGTAATCACAGGAAACGCCGCTAAGCAGCATTTAGTGCATTTGACTAGAAACCGTGCCATTCCTCGCCTGGATCAACAATCAATCTGAAATCAACGCTATATTATTGGTATTATGTTTCATCATGCATGCATGAAAGGGTGGGGTGTGGGGGGGGGGGTTCTATGCTTCGATCGTCACCAACGGCATACGTTGTGGAGTAACGTTACAATAACACTTTCGGATCACAACGAAGGCATGCTTGGATCAACGCAAGATTGATACCATATAGCCCTTACCTTGACTAGGATGTACTGCAAAAAGAATATTCCAATTATCTGATTGCCATCCAAGTATTGATGTCAATCATGTTGCCAACATAATCCACCAAAGAACATGAATCGGCGGTGCTTGATTCTCTCCAATCCATGTGTTATAAACGTTACTCCTGCCTGACTAGGAAAACCCGGACCGGACTTTTTAGATTGACGTACAGGCTGAGCCAGAGGGTTTCCAAGGATGTGCAATACCGGCCGCAAGCGCTGTAGGCGGCGGTATTGGACGTTTGCGATCGCAGACCCATTCAGGACAGCCTGCACAGGCTGTTTCGATGGATAATGAATGAAAATAGTGAATAAAAGAAATAACGACCCAGAAACGAGAATCTTCGTTTCTAGCACTGAACCGTTGGGCCACAGAAACGAGAATTCTCGTGAATGTCACTGGATGTGTTAAGGGGATGCAGACCAGAGAAAGACGTTTGTCTTGTTTACATCAGGGTCCCCCATTTTCAATTCATAGTGACATTTATGACATACACAACATACATGACATCATGACATTTATGGCATAAGGACATACATGACATACAGGTATATAGTACTGTTACATTTGTGACATATACGATATGCAAATATACAGTACTGTTACCCATAGATCCTAACAGAGAATATATACATATGATGGGGAGGAGACTGTACATTAGGAGGGAGTGGGTGGGTGGGAGAAAAATATACATACGATGGGGAGAAAATATATACATACGGTGGGGAGGAGACTGTCTATTAGGAGGGGGTTGGACATTTATGGTGGCCAGTTTCGAATTGCAGCCTCCCGTAGGTGCTCTTTAAGAGTGGTTTTGAATGTGGGTAGAGATTCACATCTTTTTATGGCTGTGGGTAGGGCGTTCCACATTGTTGTGGTGTAGCCGGTCTCGTATTGCTCTGCGTTGTGTTTCAGATTCGACCCCTGTTAAGGGATTGCCCGGAGTGGGAGTTGAACCCCGGTCTACTGCGTCGCGGGCGGCATCACAGACCACTATACCAAGATGTAATGGGTCTGGATGCCTTTTAAGGGGGAGTGAGTTTAACTTGCAGTACCACTTAACGTCCACAGCCACTTCACTATACAAGTCCCTCGTGACTGTGGATAGACATGCAGTACCTCCGTTACACTCACCCCCCTAAACTCACTCCACCCAGGGCATCCGGGTCACGGCACCAAGTGTGACCGGTGTACTTAGACGGCGTTGTGTTAAAGATGACAGACAGGGAGACTGTTGGTTGTATTTATTTTCACCCTGTTGTTACAAAGGCAACAAAATGCAGCAGCATTAGGGACACAGTCATGGCATCTGCAGCACGAGCTGTCTCAATCCATGGAGACACTTACTCATAAGAATTACACATTAGAATTACACATTAGAAAAATACATTGGAAAAATAAACAATTCAATACAAAACGGACCAAAAACATGGGTGTGCTGTCCTCCCAATGATGTTTTTAATCAAAGGTAGACGGCCAGCCAAACTCTTCAATAAGCAACACAAGAGTCAAACGTAGCTTCCTTGTTTAATGTAGTTCTTGTTGACATGTTGCTAGGATAGGAGTAAAACTGAAACAGAATGAAGTGCATAGTGTTACTACTAGTGCACGTAAAAAGTATAGATATACAGTAAGTTTACTAAACGATTATATGTAGACATGTTGTACTAAACATTCCAAGTATTATGAACATCTACTGTATCGGCCATTAGCATGTATCATAGGTAATAGAATACGAACATAACAGAGTCCCATCGACGACAATATACTTCAAAACTGAAAGATAACCTTGCAAACAATAAAGGATTACTTACAGACAATGCTTAGGGGCAAATCAAAGGATTACAACAGATAAGAACAGCATGTTGTTCATAATGAGAACTCTCTTCTAAGCAGCTGCAGGTCCCACTTCCTGTTTATCTGTGAGATCCTACTTCCTGTATATACCACGTTCGACCAACAGGTGGTGCCAAAGCAAATCAAAACCATATACACTGCCTGGGAGGCAGAACAATGGGAGCTACTGTACACACATACCTGTTGTTACAAAGGCACACAATGCATCAGCATTAGGGACACAGTCATGGCATCTGCAGCACGAGCTACGATTGAGAAAAGATGTGACGTCCATTAGCATGTTACCAGGGCACGTGCTGTGTGTGAACCGCCCTACATGCTAGCTACTAAAGTGCATTTATCAAGTTCCCTCCTAACCAGGTCAAACCTCCCACAAAACAACTGCACAGGTACATATTATCAACATGAGTTACATTACAAACTCGTTTCACAGTTTAGGAATATAATATACAATATTTAACAACTTTTAGACCGAAGTCTATCATTGAACATAGAGCTAGACCTCACCTGTCTCAATCCATGGAGACACTGGCGCATTAAACAGGAACCAGACAATATGCGTGCTCCGGAAGGGAGGTGCCGATTTAAAAATAAAAGACTTAGCTCCCAAACGTGCAATAAAATAAAACGAAAGCAATGAAATAAAACCAAAGCAATAAAATAAAACGTTAAGGATTATTAGTGGAATGTATTAAAGTGTATTTTGTGATGGGGTGTAATTATCCATACAAGGCAAAAAGGCACTTGTTATATTGGCATAATTGTGAAATGTGTTTAGTCCCTTGTTTGTGCCGAATCTGGGTTGCACATGATTTGTGGAACTCCCTCTGGTGTTGTGGGCGTGGTATTCACTGACCTTTGGGAAGTATTTTGACATGTACATGGGTACCTGTGTGGTGTAGTCGTGTATCTTGTAGACCAAGCCCATTGCAAGTTGCTGTACTCTGTCGTCTACTCTAAGCCATCCTGGGAAGGCAAAGTGGGCAGGGGTGAGGTGGGTTCTAGGAGTAAGGTCAAGTAGTAGTCTGACCAGTTTCTTTTGTGATGTTTGTAATCTTGTTTTTAGCGCCTTTGAGGTGCTTTGGTACCATGAGGTCTACTTGAGTGTCACAATTACTCCAGGATTGAAGGATATAATGCAGGTGAATTTATTACCACTTATCCAAATGTAGCAAGGTGGATTATCCCTACTTTATGAGAGTAGATGTACACTGGCACCAGGTAGTGGGAACGCAGCAGATCTGAGTCCGGCTGCATCCCTGACTGTAGTGCAGGGGTATTAGAGTGGAGCTTTAGCAGCGGGAGTGGATGGCGCCTAGGATTTACTAACCTAGGGGTAGTGCGCTGGTCCTTCTTGCCCTCCAGTGCGACTCGCAGTAATTCCCCACACACCCACCCTTCTCCTAATACCTCCCGCACCCTCCCACACCCGGTGGCAGTAGTGATAGATGATATACTTTCTCCCCAAAGCAGTACCTTTCCTTGCTGATGAGCAGAGACCTGTCCCAATGATGTATAGGCCGTGGGTAAGAAGGGGTTAAACAACACAACACATTAACAGACACAGTGATCCCATTTCGTTCTCTTTACTAAGTCTTATTCTCTGGTTAACAAAAGCTCTTCCCGCTTACACGAGGCACAATGACCAAAGCTCTTCCCGCTTACACGAGGCGCAATGACCAAAGCTCTTCCCGCTTACACGAGGCGCAATGACCAAAGCTCTTCCCGCTTACACGAGGCACAATGACCAAAGCTCTTCCCGCTTACACGAGGCGCAATGACCAAAGCTCTTCCCGCTTACACGAGGTGCAATGACCAAAGCTCTTCCCGCTTACGCAACACAATAGGTACCGCTATTCCCACACTGGTCAATACACAGTAATGGAACCCGTCCCTTTAAGGGTTGAAATGCTGGGCTATCACACAACACATTTCAATACACAGTTACCCAAAAGACAGTGGGCCCACATTGAAAACAAAAGTCCTATCTAAGCAGGCAGTTATAATAACAAAATAACAAAATAACAAATGTCGCGGCGCCCCTAAACAATGGTACACGGGCCAGTTCAAAGTAGTGATTCTCTTCGCCTCTTTAAGGGCTTGCGCCGCACGAAGAGAATTTTTACCCCAGGCTCCAGCACTCGGAGTACTCACTGTAACTGGCTCGTGTGTACTTAACCCGGGCGGGCCTGCTCTCGCAATGAAGGTCCGCGTTGCGAGATGGCCGTCGGACGGTCCCGTGTTTGTCACCTGCGACAGGCAGGGGCGGGCTGGGTTGACGTTACGCAGGCGACGGCTGGAGGTGGTTGTAGTCTGGCGACGTCCGTTTGGGGAGTCCGCTGCTGCGACACGCGGGCTAAACTGTGGCCCTAGGCCTAACTGAAGCTAAGCTGTGGATCAAGCGAGCCCCTGTCCTGGCGCCTATACTTTAACTAAAACGCAACAGGTACAATATCTACCACGCTCTTCGGCAGTAACACGTCTGCTTCTCTGTTCACAATGTCTCTTTAGCCTTAACTGGAAGCTAAGCTATCGCATACGACATTACTAACCCGCCCCTAGACGGGGGTCATATCTCATGTGTCCTTAGTGTCTAGAGCTCCGCTCCACGCGTCCGCTCCCATCTGTGTAGAAACGACGAAGAGGGTGTTCCGCTGTCTCGGTTCTTCCTTCAGCCCTCTCTTCCTCTTCTGTCATCTGTCCTGCCCAACGTCACACCAGTTCCCCCTGCAGTCCAGTGCACGCTCCACTATTAACAGTCAATGTTAGAAAGGGGAGTTTACACAACGTTATCTTGAACACAGTAGAGTACAAGGAATTAGGTTAGAGACATTGAATTATTGTTGAACATATTCAGGTGTCTACACAAACAAATTTAAATAATCTATTGAACTGGTCAAAACTTAGTTTGTCATTGATGAGAAAGATAAATACTGTAAAAATGTATTTAAAAAATGTATGTAACATACATGTTGCCTTTGGAATTCCCTCCTCCTCTTCTAACGAGGTTTAATATGGCCTTGAGCTGCTTCTTGTGGGCGGTTAAGGAACCCTCTTTCAACAAAACAAAATTATATGTGTAGCGGCCTCTGCCTGGGTCCGCTTCTGGTGGTAGTCGGGAGGTATTCCGTACGCGCTTTCTATTCAATAATAGTCTCCACACTTTCAGTTCCGTTGTCAGATATCAATGGATATCCGATTTATTTAGAAAAGCAATTTACATTGAAGATGGGAACAAAGCGGTCAGAAAACTGTGTGCCTTTCCCGTTCTACCCCTCACCCAGAGCCGTTGAAGATATTACCATCACTAATTTATGCCCTCAGCTGCGCAGTGACGGGTCTGCCTAGACAGTGCCGTTCAGGCAAGTCAGGTGAACCACAGCCCACAATACAACTGAGGCCAATCCATTTTTCCCCAGAATAGGCAAACACTGGGCAAGCATTCCCTTTTTGGCTACACAGATAAATCATAACATTCACATATCCTTCTATTTGATATAATAATAATAATAATAATAATAATAATAATAATAATAATAATAATAATAATAATAATAATAATAATAATAATAATAATAATAATAATAATAATAATAATAATAATAATAATAATAATAATAATAATAATAATAATAATAATAATAATAATAATAATAATAATAATAATGATGATGATGATGATAATAATAATAATAATAATAATAATAATAATAATAATAATAATAATAATAATAATAATAATAATAATAATAATAATAATAATAATAATAATAATAATAATAATAATAATAATAATAATAATAATAATAATCCATAACTAAAAACACTCATATGGCTCTTACAATATGCATCAGTCGAGGAAGGTGGTTTGGGATGCCCACGAATAGACTGGTACCATTATGCCTCACTAAGCCAGCTGTCCAAGGTTAACCTATCTGAGATCCAACTGACATTTGCTAGAGAGAGTTGTAAAAGG
The DNA here is from genome assembly GCF_963971535.1 of Notolepis coatsorum. Classification (NCBI taxonomy): domain Eukaryota; kingdom Metazoa; phylum Chordata; class Actinopteri; order Aulopiformes; family Paralepididae; genus Notolepis; species Notolepis coatsorum. The sequence continues at coordinate 161,694,070 of NC_140170.1, read as the reverse complement.
GCTCACCAGACATGTAGCATGGACCCCTACTGTTGACAGAGTCTGCTATGGGGCGACAATAATATGTTCATGAGGCATGGTTTCTATCTTTAGCCATTAAACGGCATGGTTTATTTCACATTGGTCCACAGCAGTACATGAGACATCCTTCTCTTATGAGAGCGAAGGTGGAAAAGACAGAGGGGGAGTCGGCATCTCCTTATATACCCTCTACCTGGCGGCAGCATTAACAGCTCCGCCTATAGGACCTTTTTGCGGACCTCCCAAACTTTCAAACTTTTTAGATGAAGGAATGGGTACAATAGGAGACACGCCTCCAGTTTTTCAAAAGTTTTTGACACGCCTCAGCTTCTGAGCTGAAGGCGTGTTTTTGCGGACCTCCCAAACTTTCAAACTTTAGACTGTTTTCTTTATACGTTTTTCTTTTTCTTTCTTTCTACCACAAGACGCGGCCACTGATGGGTCCATGGGACTTGGATAAGTCCTGTGGACCCAACTCTGGCCACTGACCACATGAGCGAACGGGTACATACGCACACAATACACGGCCACTGATGGATCCATGGGACTTGGTAAAGCACTATGGACCCAACTATGACCACTGATAAAAACGTAACTACACTAGCATTATAAGACCTAAACATTGCTACCTACCATACAAGTGCATTGGTTTAGTGCACTTCCGGTTGCCACTGAGCGGAAATATTTGTGCGGACCTGTTCTCCCAAACTGGTAAGCAAATGACTGTTTTTACGTTATTCTCATTTTTACGTTACTATTATTATTATTATTATTTTTTTTAAACATTGAACTTAACTGATCACTATGACTTTATTGCTTTTATCGTTATTGTAACTGAGGGGTACAATTCCCTGACTGTATTACTAGATATGATACTTACTACCACTACCTTTGTACTTAATATTCGGCCACCCAGTACACGGCATAAATATATTATCATGAACACTCTCACGTAGATGAAACGGATCCAACACAAATGTACGAATTAGAAACAGGTCTTTATTTCTACACAGCGATGGTGTGTAGAAGAAGCACTTAATCACTTAATTACATTTATGAATTGAAATAGTATGCACTTTTATGGCAAGGAGTATTCGTCGGTATATCAATAGAGAATGTCCAATCTCTGAAGGCGCAGGTGGTAAATATACGACCTGGAATAGTTAAGGAATAACAGCAATGATACTTTAATGATTATACTAGATACACTAGAGGGGGTTAATCCGGTCGCTTGTAAGCCGACAGGAGTAGGAGGGGGGGGGGGGTAGAATCCGGCTGCCTCGTCCGGCCAAGGGTATCCCAGGTGAACCCACTGTAGTGCCGTTCAATGCGCCGGCGATCCTTGGACCACAGATGAAAGCAGGTGGACTCTTTGTGGGCCGGCTCTCTCCGGTCCACGGGGGAGAGACGTGAAGCGACCTCGTCTTGCAGAGCGTCTCCTCACCTTGCGTCCTCTCCAGGGGGGGGGGGGGTTCCAACACACGGCAGTGTCGGGGGTCTTTATCCATGGAATAATCAAAGTATCCAAAGCATAATCCGTGCCTGGGAAGGCGGGCTGTCGTCGGTAGAATAATCCGGTATACAGGTCCACTCGCTCGTCGGCTCTGGGGCTCCTCGGGTGCAGCTTCACATAGGGTCAACCACCCTGGGTAAGCAGCCAGTTCTCTGCCCGAAACGATGGGGTACTGACTACGGTAGTATTCTCACCGCACGAAGCACTATATATTAACAGACTATTATTAGCTTAATAGACTACGTCCAACTCGACGATATAGTGCCAAATATGACTATTCAAATATTAATATACACAATGTCTCAATACCGATGGTAGGCGAACTTGGCCTTACTCCCACACGTGGCGTCGCGGGGAGGCTTTACGTCTGTGACTCTATTGGAGGGTAAGAAACTGGACTGAAAAGAAAGTCCTACTTTAGTAGCGCAGTATATATACGCACTATGAACAAATAGTCCCATTAGTGGTGCGGTAGCCAAATTCCTACGCAGAACTAGGACTTGTTCGTACATGTCGAGCGGTACGTTTGAACTGGGTCTGAGGGGTATGGCAGCCTGGCACCAAGGTCTCGACCAATAGTAGAATGGAGACTATTATGGGATGTTCAGTAGGCTAGAATGGATATTCAATGCATATTGTACAAGGAATATACAAGGGATATCAGGGAATATTAGAGAATATACAAATACAATTAAATATATATATATAAATAATATATATATATTCGGTTTAATCTGGCCCTTCACAACAGCCGCCCCCTGAATAGGTCCCAGACCTAATCAGTTAAACAGAGACAGATTAATCGCGTTGTCTATTTACACATAAGGGTTTGCTGTAGGGGTCAGTCAACTTCACAAAGTCATAGGGTTGTAGGGTCATGGTCATCATCGATTGTGTCTGGGAGTCGAGGCAGTTCTATGAGCCTTGCCACGGGACGGGTGTAAGTGCGACCCTGGACGAGCACTTCAGCTGCTCGGACCTTGCCGTCGGCACCGGTGATCACTTTGCTTACGCGGCCGGCCGGCCACATAGCTCTGGGCAGTGATTGATCAATAATCATGACGACTGTTCCTTCTGTCAAATTGTCTCTCTCCTTTACCCACTTCTGGCGGGTCTGTAGAGACGGTAGGTAGTGCAGTAGGAAACTGTTCCAAAACTTGTCGGCTAATACTTGGCTGTACCTCCACATTCGTCGGCCGTTCGCTTCTTCAGGCCGGTACATTGTCTGTGGTAATGCAGGATCTAGCCGCCCCATCAGGAGTGTGTTGGGGGTAACTGGGTCGATATCCGCCACATCACTGGAGACATATCCGAGGGGCTTCGAGTTAAGTACTCCCTCAATCTCCGTGAGGACTGTCATTAGGACTTCTTCCGCCACAGTCTGGGCCCAAAGTACTGCGTACAGGGCTGTCTTTATGGAGCGCACTTCTCGTTCCCAAGTGCCACCGAAGTGGGGTGCGTTTGGGGGGTTGAATTGGAAATCAACCTGTGCTGGAGCGAGGTGGGTCTTAAGTTCTGGGCCCATAGCTTGGAAGCTCTCTCTCAGCTCTCTTTCGCCGCCTTTGAAGTTTGTCCCATGATCGGACAATAGGGTAGACGGTCTTCCTTTCCGTGATGTGAATCTACGGAAGGCCATAAGGAATGAGTCTGTGCTCATGGTCGGGAGAAGCTCGATGTGTATCGCTCTGGTGGTCATGCATTTGAATACAATACCCCACCGCTTCTCGGTTCCTCTTCCTTTCTTTATGTGCAGCGGGCCAAAGCAGTCCATACCCGTTGAGTGGAATGGCTTGTCACCGATTCGGAGGCGACATGGAGGAAGGTCAGCCATCCTTGGTATGCTGGGCTGCGCGCGCCACTTGCGGCAGTCTAGACATGTTCGCTGGAAGCGTCGTACCGCCTCTCTTCCTTGTAGGATCCAGTAACGACGTCTGATTTCCGCGAAGACTCTTTCTGCTCCTGCGTGATGTACATCCTCATCGTATTTCTTTATAATCAGCTCTGTGACCTTGTGTCGGCTGTTCAATACGATCGGGTATTTAATGTCATCCGGTAGATTGGGGGCTCTGCGTAGGCGACCACCCACTCTGATGAGGGTGTGAGCGTCGCTCTCGGGGGCCAGGTGAATTAATCTGCTCTCGGATGGGACGGGCTTTCCTCCCTGTAGACAGGCCAATTCATCGGGGAACGAGTCTCTCTGGGCTCGCTGCAGTAGAAGCAATTCTGCTTCCTCGTAGTTAGCTGCTGACATATCAGCGGGGGACTTGCACTCCGGGTGGTACCGCAGGAATGTTCTTTGTTGTGCACTCTCTATGGACGTGCAATCGTCTATGTTAGGGTCGGTGGAGGCTACGGTGCTCAATCCACAGAACACAGACTTCTTAATTTCCACCTCCTCTGGACTTGCTTCCCTCGGGATAGGCATGGGCCACTGTCCTTCCGGGAGTCTTAGGAATGCGGGGCCGTCACTGTAGACATTGCGACGGGTGAGGTCATCCAGGGGCATCCCCCGGGTGATGACGTCAGCTGGGTTCTGTTTTGTATCAACATAGCGCCACTCTGTTTCTCCGGTTAACTCTTCGGTTAAGTCTTGAATCTCGGTGACTCTGACTCCCACGAAGACTTTGTACTTGCATGAGTCCGATTTGATCCAGGCGAGTACCGTCGTGGAATCTGACCACAGGATTGTTCTAGACACCGGTATGGTGAGCTCACGTTGGATGAGCGTGGCTAGGTGCGCTCCGGCTAGGGCTGCGCAGAGCTCTAGACGTGGGATAGATTGTTGCTTGCGTGGGGCTATTCTCGAGCGGGCGAGGACAAATGCTGTGTAGATCTCTCCCCCCTGGTCTTGGGCCCGCAAGTAGGCTACTGATCCGTATGCGACCTCTGAGGCGTCACTGAAGACGTGTAAGTCCATTTTACATGTCTCTGGCCTCACCGTGGGTGGGAAGTAGCTTCGGCGCATATTAACGCCTGGGAGTGAGTGGAGCTCCATCTCCCACTCTCTCCAGGTGGATGCAAGGTGTGCGGGAATGGGGTCGTCCCAGCCCTGGTCCTTGTCCCACAATGCTCGTACAATCATTTTTGCCCTGGTGGTGTACGGTAGAATACATCCTAGCGGGTCATATTGTCGGGCGAGTGTTGTGTACACACTCCGTCTGGTGGTCGGCGCCGCCGCCGGCCTTCCCTGCTCCGTAGTCAGGGGCTTGTGTCTGTAGTGAAGCGAATCTGTTTTGAATCGCCACACCAATCCCAGGGTCATCTCCTGGGCTTCTCCCGGGATTGTAGCCATCCAGGTCTCGCTGCTGGCTGCCTTGTCCTCGGAGGAGAGGCTGCGCAGTACTTGCGGATCGCTGCTGGCCCACTGCCTGAGATCAAAGCCGCCTTTGATCAATGAGGCGCGGAGTTTAATCAGGAGAGCCTCGGCTTCTTCCTGGGTTGAAAGGCTTTGTAGACAGTTGTCTACGTAGAAGCTGTTCTTTACGCTGTGCCGGACCTCTTCGTCCGCTGCTGGGTCCTCTGCTACATGTTTCTGCAGTGCAAATGTCGCACAGCAGGGGCTGCACGTCGTTCCGAAGGGGAGGACTTCCCACTGGTAGATGGCTGGGTGCTCATCTCCTGGCTTCTCTCTCCATAGGAACCGCAACAGGGGCCTGTCCGCCTCTACTAATCTCACCTGCAGGAACATTCCTTTAATGTCCCCGCTGATGGCCACCTTTTCCTGGCGGAAGCGGAGTAGAACGCCGAGTAGGGAGGGGCCGAGTGTGGGACCGGGCAGTAACTCTTTATTCAGATTTTGGGATCCGATCTGGTAGCTGCAGTTAAATACTATGCGGTCTTTACCGTTGTGATGGACCTTGTGGTGGGGCACGTACCACGATTCAGTGGTCTGGTCAGCCTCTTTAATGTCCATCTTTGTGACGTGTCCCGCTGTGATGAGCTTCTCAATCTCAGCGCGGTATACACTCTCTTGGGCGGGGTTCTTGGCTAAGCGCCGCTCCGTGTTCAGCAGGTACCGTTCTGTGGCGTCTGTCTTGGCGTGGAAAGTAGGCATTCCTTCTCGCCGCAGGAGTGGCGTGGCGTATCTCAACACGCCGTTGACCGGGACTCTCTTGGTCCCTGTCTCGAGGAGGTGAATGGCGTAAATGTCATCTTTAGAGCGAATGTCTTTCTTTCCGTTCTTAAAGGGCATTTGTTCCAGGGTCCATAGCCGCTCTACGTGTTGCAGGAGTGCGGTTTCTCCCTCTGTGACTCGGGAGTGGAGACATCTAGTGGCTGTACTTCGGTTGAGAGATTTGGCGAGCGGGCCTTGGAGAGTCCATCCCAAACGGGTCTCGACTGCTGCAGGACAGCCTCGGGGTCCGGTATGAACCCGGTCTATCGGGACAATGAGGTCTGCATGGTCGGAGCCTATCAACAGGGTCGGCATAGCATTGTCTATGAGCGGGATCGGTAACTTGCGCAGATGTGCATATTTCTCCATCAGCTTGGCGACGGGGTATGTGTACCGCGACAGTCCTATTTCTTGGCTGGTGAAAGCGTCTGCAATCTGGTACCGTCGCTCAGGCTGGCCGCTTGCTGCGATAGAGAATGAGACATTTTCGCCCTTTATCGTCTTCAAATCTCGTCTTATTGTCCGAATTGTCATTTGGGTTTCGCTTCCCCGCAGCCCTAGCTGGGCCGCAGCGGAGGCGAGCAGCAGGGTCTTCTCTGACCCGTCATCGAGGACGGCGTAAGTGTCCAGGACTTTATTCTGGTAGCTTAGTGTCACACGCACTACTTTTAGGAGTACTCGGGCTCCACTGCTGCTGGCGGGATCGATGTACATGACGCTCGCTTTGCGGCTGGATGGTGCAGGTGAAGGGCGCCGTCTGTTACTGTCGTGAAGTATGTCCAGATGGGCTCCATCGCACTTGGTGCACCTTTTCTTTAAGCGGCATTCGGCTGCCATGTGTGAGCGCGCACAGCGAAAACAGCGCTTGTTGGACTTTATCCATTGACCTGCTTCCTCCGCGTTCAGCTTGGGGAAGGAGTCACATTGCGCTAGCCAGTGTTCTTTCTCACAGTAGGGGCACACTATCTTCCACTTCTCCGTTCTGGAGGGGGTACTGTGGCTCCTGCTGCTCGGTACTGACTCCGATTGGTGCATCACAGTCACCGATCTTCTTCCATCATTTAGTCGTCTGGTTCCTTCTCTGGAGCCAGGGGTGCTCCGTCCGAATGTATCTAGCCGTAGGCTGCTGACTTCTCTCGCCAGGAAGTCTGCTAGATCGAGGAGGTTCGGTTCGGGGCCATTCGGGTCTCTGTGGTCCCTCTGCCGCCTAAAGCGCTCCTGACGAGCGGGCGGCAGCTTCTCCAGGATCCTTTCCACATTTGAGTTGGCGTAAAGTTCATGCCTCCCCTTCTCTCTTTGCGCTCCCAACATCCCTACCAGGGACTGCACTCTGATGGACAGGTCGTCCAGTGCTCGATTGTCTATTGCTGGGGGTAAGCGGTCGATGTGTCGGATCTCCTGGATCACGTAATCCCATATGCGCCCATACCTCTGGTCCAATGCTACCAGCGCTGCTGTGTATGGGGTGGTGGAAGTCGCGTAGGCGAGCGCTATATTATGTGCGCGGGGTACCTTTAAGTGCTTCAGTAGGATGGCGTATTTGTGGCGTTCATCCAATACATCCACCAACATGGTCTCCAGACACATGCGGAGTTCTGTATACTGGGCCCGGTTCTCTTGGGTGAAGTCGGGTACCATAGGCGTGCCAATGTATGACGCTGACTGTGGATACATCGGCGAGCGTTGGGGGAGAGGCCTCCTAGGCGAGTCTCCTCCCGCTCCTTGGTATGGGCTGGTACCGGCAGTGTACCATGGCCCGCTTGTCCAGGTGCTGTTCCTCGGTGCGGGTCGTGCGTCGTGCTCACCCGTGTATAGAGTCGGGGGTCTGTAGCGCAGCTCCGCGGGAGTATAGCCTGGGCTGTACCGGACCTCCTGGTCCGGTAGAGTACTGTGCTGTCTTCGGGCGTGGTTCTCCTCCTCTTCCTCTTCGTCTTCAGTTAGGTCATCCAGTGCTTGTAGTCTCTGGTTTAGCCTCTCCACAGGATATGCTGCTCCTTCCCGGTTGCTAGGTCTCGCTTGGACCGGTGGGGGGAGGTGGTCTGTGGGGGGTATAGACCTCGTCTGTTGGTCAAGTTCAGGGTTGTTTACTCGGCTAGGGGATGCCGCCCTGGAGGTGTGTCTAGACGAGTTCCTGGAGCCTCTGGCGGAGGGAGAGGGTGTTGTCCGTCTGATCAGCTGTTCTATTAGTTGCGACTGCTGTCTGTCGCGCGCTGCGTCCCGTTGAGCACCGGCTCGTTCTCGGGCCACATTCTCTTCCATCTGAATGCGTCTTATTTCTAGACGTATCTGCTCGTGTTCGCTTCGCTGCTGGATCTGCAGTCGGTCGCGTTCAGCAGCGGCGTTCAGGCTGATGAGGAAGGCCTGCTGTAGGGTCCTCTCTGCCTCTGGAGAAGGCGGTTGTATAGGGGAGCCTTCCCTCTGGGTACTCCTTGCGGAGCCTTGGAGCTCTATCTCCACGGTGCTCTCCCCGTCTTCTTCCGTGCCGAGTTCTCTCTCGGTAGCGTTGTATTCCTCCCGGGACTCATCGGGGACTACTTCTTCAGTACTGGCGGGGTGTGAAGTCATGTCTGGTTCCCACTGGTCCCCACCGTTAACTTGGTCAGTTACATTAGAGCCCGTAGGGGCCTCTATGGTCGGGGTAGTCTGGGCGTTGGGGTTAGACATACTTTTACTTTCTAGTTTTACCGCGCTTACTGTTAGTAGAAGACTAGGTTGTTGACTGACAGCGTAAGCCTCTAAGTACTGAGGGAGCCGTCGTTCGCGCTGCGGGCGTTGGTTAGGAGGATCGTTTCGTGGAGTGTTCATCATAGGCCATTTCAATATTAATAACACTATATTAATATTACACTAATTACCCTCCGGCTCGAAGGACCAATTGTAACTGAGGGGTACAATTCCCTGACTGTATTACTAGATATGATACTTACTACCACTACCTTTGTACTTAATATTCGGCCACCCAGTACACGGCATAAATATATTATCATGAACACTCTCACGTAGATGAAACGGATCCAACACAAATGTACGAATTAGAAACAGGTCTTTATTTCTACACAGCGATGGTGTGTAGAAGAAGCACTTAATCACTTAATTACATTTATGAATTGAAATAGTATGCACTTTTATGGCAAGGAGTATTCGTCGGTATATCAATAGAGAATGTCCAATCTCTGAAGGCGCAGGTGGTAAATATACGACCTGGAATAGTTAAGGAATAACAGCAATGATACTTTAATGATTATACTAGATACACTAGAGGGGGTTAATCCGGTCGCTTGTAAGCCGACAGGAGTAGGAGGGGGGGGGGGGGTAGAATCCGGCTGCCTCGTCCGGCCAAGGGTATCCCAGGTGAACCCACTGTAGTGCCGTTCAATGCGCCGGCGATCCTTGGACCACAGATGAAAGCAGGTGGACTCTTTGTGGGCCGGCTCTCTCCGGTCCACGGGGGAGAGACGTGAAGCGACCTCGTCTTGCAGAGCGTCTCCTCACCTTGCGTCCTCTCCAGGGGGGGGGGGTTCCAACACACGGCAGTGTCGGGGGTCTTTATCCATGGAATAATCAAAGTATCCAAAGCATAATCCGTGCCTGGGAAGGCGGGCTGTCGTCGGTAGAATAATCCGGTATACAGGTCCACTCGCTCGTCGGCTCTGGGGCTCCTCGGGTGCAGCTTCACATAGGGTCAACCACCCTGGGTAAGCAGCCAGTTCTCTGCCCGAAACGATGGGGTACTGACTACGGTAGTATTCTCACCGCACGAAGCACTATATATTAACAGACTATTATTAGCTTAATAGACTACGTCCAACTCGACGATATAGTGCCAAATATGACTATTCAAATATTAATATACACGATGTCTCAATACCGATGGTAGGCGAACTTGGCCTTACTCCCACACGTGGCGTCGCGGGGAGGCTTTACGTCTGTGACTCTATTGGAGGGTAAGAAACTGGACTGAAAAGAAAGTCCTACTTTAGTAGCGCAGTATATATACGCACTATGAACAAATAGTCCCATTAGTGGTGCGGTAGCCAAATTCCTACGCGGAACTAGGACTTGTTCGTACATGTCGAGCGGTACGTTTGAACTGGGTCTGAGGGGTATGGCAGCCTGGCACCAAGGTCTCGACCAATAGTAGAATGGAGACTATTATGGGATGTTCAGTAGGCTAGAATGGATATTCAATGCATATTGTACAAGGAATATACAAGGGATATCAGGGAATATTAGAGAATATACAAATACAATTAAATATATATATATAAATAATATATATATATTCGGTTTAATCTGGCCCTTCACAACAGTTATATATGCCTATAATTGTGTACAGCACTTTGAGCTACATGACATGTATGAAAGGTGCTTTATAAATACTTACTTACTTACTTACTATAGCGCCCTCTAGTGGAAACAGTTATACATAGTTAGACAGTTACTCAGTTACTTGCAATCATATATAACCTCTAACCTTAACACTCCCACGTATGGTTGTCTAGTACACTGTACAACTTCTTCAAAAACAATTTTACAAAGAAAATAATACAGTTCAGAGCATCAAAAAGAATATTATGGCAGTCAATACTACATAAGTCAATATTTACACACCAAACATGACCTCTGCAAATCTTCTCAATTTCAGTTTGAAAATAGGTTTCGTCATAGCGTCTGCTACCATGTCGTCTGTTGGACAATAAATCAGTGTCATTCTTTCTTTTCTGATGACAGATCTGATGAAATTATATTTTATATCTACATGTTTACACCTCTGTCGGCACACAGGGTTTCTAGCAATCGCAATGGTTCCCTGGTTGTCTTCATAAACAACAGTCTTCTTATATACATAGGTATCCATTCCTTCGAGCAGTTGTTCTAGATAAATACATTCCTGTATTGTCATAGCTAGAGCCATGTATTCGGCTTCACAAGTTGATAGTGCCACTGTGGGCTGCTTCTTTGTTTTCCACAAAACCAGTGAGCTGTTTGTGTTCAAACACACAATACCCTGTGGTACTTCTTCTGTCTGTGGTGTCTGCTGCCCAGTCTGCATCACTGTAGGCTTTAAGCCCTAAGCCCTCGCTGCTCTTTCTGAAACAAAGCTGTTTATCTGCTGTACCTTTGAGATAACGAAAAACGTGTTTTGCTGTAATCCAGTGCTCCTCTGTGGGGTCAGCAAAATGCTGTGACAATTTACTCACTACAAAACATAGGTCAGGGCGAGTACATGTTGTCAAATAAATGAGGCTACCTACAGCTTCTCTGTACATTTTTACATCAGTCAATCTCTGAGCATCCTCTTGGTAGTCTAGTTTTTGATCACATGGTGTTTCCCTTGTTCTACATTCTTGCATGTCAATACCTTTCACCTGTTCTAGGTTTCTAGTGTTGTCCACTGCGATGATCAAATCATCCACCCAAATGACAATTATCACTTTTCCTGACTCTTTTGACTCCCTTGAGTAAACACAGGGGTCTACTGGGTTCTGTGGGAAGTGATCTTCAATGAGACATGTATGAAGCATCTCGTTCCAATTTCGCCCAGACTGTTTCAGGCCGTAAATGGATTTTTCTAGCTTACACACTAGTTTCTCTCCTTTCTTCTCGTAACCTTCAGGTTGTTCCATGTATATCTCCCTATCTATGGGTGCGTGCAGGTAAGCTGTCTTCACATCCATCTGGTGCAAAATCAAATTGTCCTCAGCCGCTTTCTGCATCACTACCCTTACACTGGTCAGATTGGCTGTGGGGGAGAAGGTCTCACCGTAGTCTATCCCCTCCCTCTGACTGTAACCTTTAGCTACGAACCTGGCTTTGTACTTGTCGTGGCCTTCAATACCCTCCTTGATTGAGTACACCCATTTCCCTCCCACTGTCTGTCTGCCCTCTGGTAACTTGGTTAGAGTAAAGGTGTGGTTGTCCTCTAGGGCAGCGGTTCTCAACAGGGGTTCCCCAGCACACAGGGGTTCCGCGGAGAGCTGCCAGGGGTTCCGCGAGATGCCTGGCAATGTTCTTTAAAAATATAGAATGACAACAGTCTTATTTTGAAAATCCTATAGCGGGTCTCATTTCTGCCCACGCGCAGCTCCAGCTAAATAACTAGGCTCCGAAAGCTAGCAACATTTAGGTCATTATGATACTCTTATTTTGAAACTCCGTGGTGTCGTGACTCATATCCGCTCTACAGCACACAGCCAATAAGGATGCATCTCAACACAGCAGGCTGAGCAGTGAGCAGTAGCGTCTCTCAGCTCAGCAGTCAGTAGTAGCGTCTGGATCTGGAACGCGGACATTGAAACACAGCAAGGATAGTGTTTTTGCAACCCAAAACAAATCCCTGCTGTTTTATTCCGCAACGGGTCAAATGCATATAACATGCTTTGCAATCCTTGCCATTCCTTTGTGGCCACGTTGTGTTTGAGACTGGAATTAATGTCCCTTTAGCATAAGCTAACAACAAGCTAAAAGCCCTGTTCAGAGCGACAGAGAACAGCAGGGTGGGGATTAGTTGGAAGGAGGACTGGGAAGGAGGGGGGGGGGGCATTCTCCCTCTATGTGTGTGCGTTTGAAAAGATATGATGAAGTCAGACTACTATATTATATTGATAGAAAATGTACTGAGGGTGGACAGACAGATTATGTTGATATTTAAACATAAAAAATACAATACATAATAAATGTATCCATGATCATCATGCAACATAAAACAATTGCAGGAACGGTTTGGGAGAGGAAGGTGTTTTAGGTTGCGTGTTCCAAAAAATGTACTTAAAGTTTAAAGCTCAATATATCAAAACGTGGCACTTTATAGTGAACAGGCACTTTATAGTGAATCCAAATTATTTTTGGATTACAGAAAATTATCCCTAAATAATTATCTAATTATCTATTATCTAACTATCTAATGCAGCTGCACTGTTTTCCATGAAAATACCATATTTGGATAAGTTTGACCATTTCTAAAAATCTGAAAATCATTAAGTCACTGGGTAAAAAAAGACTTTACAGACAACATTGAGACAAAGCTTCCTGACACATCTCCATCCAAACTCTTGGAAGAACTCATTGAAATCTCATCTGATACCACCTGGAGAGCTAGTTTCAGAGTGAATGAATGAATGAATGAATGAATGAATGAATGAATGAATGAATGAATGTGTGTGGTGCTGAGTACCAAGTATCTCATGATGCTGCAGTTAAGGTGTTGATACCATTCAGCCCCACATATCTGTGTGAAGCTGGCTTTTCATCCATGACAGCTCTGAAAACAAAATATAGGGCCAAGTTGAGCCTTGATGATGACATGCGTGTTGCCTTGTCAAAGATCTCCCCACGTATTGACCGTATTATTAGCCAGCAGCAGCGGACCTCGCATTGAGCTAGAAATGTCCACTGAGTGAACGAGTGCTTATTTTCTGTATTTATTTATATTTTTTGAGAAATTGTAACTTGGTGATCCTTTTCTGTATTTAAAATAAATACATGATTTTCTGTTTTTGAGAAATTGTCAAACTTATCCAAATATGCTATTTTTATGGAGAACAGTGCAGCTGCAACAGATAGCACTTTAGTGATCCTTTTCTGTATTAAAAAAAATACATGATTTTCAGTTTTTTCTTAAATAAACATTATTTTGAAAGCAAGCACTTTTGTCATCAGATTCAGACAACTTTATTGATCCCGCGTGGGGCAATTCATATTTGCAGATTCACCAACAAGCAACAAAGACAAACAAACAACAGAACATCTCAACGACAGCACGGCAAATAAAGAATCATTGTATCATCATTGTAGCAAAAAAGACAGGACCGAAAAAGTCTTTATCGTATGTAGGGGTGCCCTGGAATATTTTATTGAACACAGGGGTGCCTTGGCAGCAGAAAGGTTGAGAACCCCTGCTCTAGGGACCTCATCTCCTCATCCATTGCTCTCTCCCATTTACTTGATTCAGGGGACACTATGGCCTCTTTAAAGGTCTGAGGTACTCCACTGACTACTCTGTAGCAGTAATCAATGCTGGTAGGTGTACTGTCATCCTTGTCACTTTCTCTCCGGGCATAGTCTGTCAGATACTTTGGGGGTTTGTGTTCCCTTGAGGGATACCTCCCACTGCTTGGGGCACGTGACGTCACCCTTGGGTGCTCCTCGTCATCGTCCTCTGGGGGTTGCTGACTGTCTGTCTGCACGACCGTGCTAAGTACACTAGGCTGAGGTGTCTCTGTTTCTTCACACCTTACTCTGGAGTCCAGCTCTGGCTCCTCTGTCTGTGTCTCGTTCTCACATGTTGTCTTTGTGACAAATTTGACTAGCCTGTGTTTCTGCACTCTCCCTTTACCGGGATAATAAACTAGGAAAGCGGGGCTTCCTTTGTCGTGCCCTACAAAGAGTCCTTTTTCACATCTGGACTCAAGCTTTCCTCTGTCCTGCAGGTAAGCATAACCCACTGATCCAAATTTGTGCATTCTAGCTAGATTACACTTCTTTCCTGTCAGTGCTGTATACAGGGTGGTGCCCGTGTGCTTATTAAAGCACATGTTTCTGGTGTAAGCGGCTTCTTGCACCGCATAATGCCATAGACTCTTAGGTAAGTTACTATCTACTAGCTTACACCTAGCCATTTAGAAAAGAGTGTGCCATTCCCTCTCTGCCACTCCGTTCTGGTGTGGGGAGTATGGACATGACGTCTTGTGTCTTATCTTGTTCCTTCTCAACAGTGATTGGAACTCTCTATTTGTGAACTCGGTTCCGTTGTCGGACTTCAAGCATCTTATGTTACCATAAGGGGCTACGTCTGTCTGGAATTTCTCCGTGGCCTGGAGTGTGTCACTCTTTGCTTTGAGAAAGTAAACAAACACTGCCCCTGTACACACATCTGTAAAAGACTGTACATATCTAAAGCCTCCTATGGACTTGTTGCTTACTGGACCGGCTAGATCTGTGTTAACTAGCGCAAGTGGTACCTTTACTTTTTCTGTGGGATTTCTGTTTCTCGATTGAGTAAACTTCCCCTTTATGCACACTACACATTCTCTGTCAGGTCTACGCTTTTCACCTTCAATGTGCATGCCTTCTGTCACTGCTTGCAGTTTCAGTAAATCCTCGTAATTACAATGACCCATAATCTCATGCCATGTCTGAATATCGTGACTGACAGTCACATTACACATATCATTATTATTACACTTGTCGTTGTCATTACACTGTTTGTAGATAATACATCCTCTTGTACACCTTTATGTTAAATCGCGTACCGTCAGGCTCTACAAGAAAATGTTTACCTTCATTGAAGAACACTTTGGCACCATTCGCAGTAGCAGCTATTACAGAGAATAGTTCTTGTGGGAACAAGGGTACGTAGAGAGCGTTCTTTAACGTCACTGTACACCGGCGCCCCTCACTGTCTATGAGGTATACCTGTGCGTCTCCTCTCTCTTGCGCCAACCCGTAGGTGCGCTTCCCGTCTGCCAGCTCCATGCTGTGTCTCTCCGGGTCGAAAGTGTTGTCAAAGTTCTTGAACCGACTCCTGTCGTTGATGACGTGGGACGACGCACCTGTGTCCACGATCAGTCCCTTCCTTTGGGCCTGCTGCAGCTGCGTTGGCCGGCTGTCTGCGCCCCGAAGATGAAGTCTTCTTGCCCCGCTACTCTTCGGGCGTCGTCTCGATTCGTCTCACGTCCACCGTCACCGCCATCTTGTCCACTGCCGCCATCTTGTCCATGCGTCTGTGTGCCCCGTGGATTTGCAGAAGCTACACCAAACAGTCTTTGTGCAGTTACCTTTCCGATGGCCTTTTTCTCGGCATCGCCAACACGCCAGCTCCGTTGTGGGCCTGGTCTTCTCCCTCGGCGTCGCTCGGGCCTTCAACACCCTCTCTCCCGCCTCCGCGGCGGCTGGGTGGATATCTTCTAAAGCCTCAAATGTTTGCAACTTGGCCTTGAACTTTCCCAGCGGCATGTCCGCTGAACCGTGTGTTACCAGGAGTGTGAACGGTTTGTACAGCTCCGGTAGTCCTCTCATCACCATCGCCATCATTAGTCCATCGCTTGGTGCTTCTCCTGCACTCTTCAGCGCCGTAATGATCTGCTCAGCTCTGATGACGTATTCGGTCACAGTCTCGGTGTGCCCCTTCTTCAGTGCTGTTAATGTTATGTAGAGGGACACGACTCGGGGTCTTCCTTGTCCGATATAATGTTCTCTCAACACTTCCAGGCTTTCTCTGCCTTTGTCCTTAGTGTCGCGGAATATCAGCCCCAAGCTTGTGTCGTCGAGCAGTGGTGCTAACTCACAGTATGCATCTGCATTATGCTTGTCGTCCAGGGCTTGCGCTTCCGCCGTTAGTGGTATCGTGGGGGCCGTCAAGATCGTCGTCTTCAGACCCGCACCGTGCATGCAGCATAACATGCGCTCTTCCATTGAGCGAGGGCCATTTGCTCTTTCCTTTTGTCAAAAAGTCAAGTTAGACCGCGCACACAAAGTCTGACACTGGGTGCTGAAATCCCGTAGAATTAAGTTGAAGAAAGCAGGAAGCCGGACCAGCAATCTCAGATTCAATATTATTTTTTTAATGGCAGCCTGAAACATACATGTTTCGGAACTGGAGTTCCTTCGTCAGTGTTTGGCTGCCATTAAAAAAATATTGAATCTGAGAGTACTGGTCCACCTTCCTGCTTTCTTCAACTCTTTCCTTTTGTCGCCATTCTCTTGTTGGTGGTAGGCGTAGCTTTAGCTCTTGTTGGCCTAGCGTCTAGCCACGCGGTGCTCCCGGTGCTAACCTAGCCTATACTTCAGCTAAACTTGCTACCCTTTATTATTTCGCCCCTGCGTGATCTGGGCCCATAACCTGTTGACAGAGTTTGCTATGGGGCGACAATAATATGTTCATGAGGCAAGGTTTCTATCTTTAGCCATTAAACTGCGTGGTTTATTTCACATTGGTCCACAGCAGTACATGAGACATCCTTCTCTTATGAGCAGTGGTGCGTTATTGAAATCATCTGTGGTTGCACGAATGCGCATTTAATGTCCCCTCGCTTGAGCACAGACTAAAGACAGTGCCTAATTGCCTCTACGAATGGAATGTAACACATGTCTTCACAACAAGTTAGGTGTGAATGTATCTGAGAACATATTTAACACACCTGACGACCGGCGCTATTGATATGCAAATAGCGAGTACTTATCTGGGGTTGCACAGAGTGCACCCCCGTCCCATGAAGAACGCATGCCTGCTTATGAGAGCGAAGGTGGAAGAGACAGAGGGGGAGTCGGCATCTCCTTATAATACCCTCTACCTGGCGGCAGCATTAACAGCTCTGCCTATAGCGCCCTCTAGTGGAAACAGTTATACATAGTTAGACAGTTACTCAGTTACTTGCAATCATAACCTCTAACCTTAACACATACTATACAAAAGGATCTTCAATTTGGTATAGTAAATAATTTAAAATTGGTAAAAAGTCTGTAATATGGGAAGACTTGGTGGGTGCAGGGGTAATGTTAGAAGACTTGTTTGATGGTATACACCTACTTTCCTTTGAGCAGCTAGTGTTTAAATATAACTTACCCAGGACAGATTTTTGGAATTGTTTACAAATAAGGAGCTGTATTATGACCGCAAATAGGAAGAAAGATATTGCCACTATCACTGATATTCAGGAATTATGGAGATTCAATGGGAAGCATCCAGGGGGAACGTCTAGGTTCTATGACATGCTTAAAAAGCACCAACTCCCAAATTATGAGGGTGCCAGGATAACAAAAGGATTGTGGAACGCCCATACCTAGGGAGATCTGGAAAACAACAGTACAGTACAAATGGGGGACCCTGATGTAAACAAGACGAAAGTCTTTCTCTGGTCTGCATCCCCTTAACAATTGTATCAGCGATGCAGTCGTGCACACACACGGTTACACGCCGTTGCAGTAGATCACTGAGGCAGAAGTGTGCGCGGATGTGCACGCGCACACACAAACCTCCCGACTGGAAGGATGAGACATTAAGTTGTGCTTCAGTCTCTGAAGGAAACTGTCCTTCTGTAAACTAACTCTAAGTTACATTGTTAATTTAGTTTGCATTTACTTTTCTAGTTTAAGTTAATTCAATTAAAGAAACATTTATGCATAATAATCATCTGTTCTGTGCGCAATCGAAGGAACATGTATGCGCGTGCGCGGGAGCGCGCGTGCACGTGGCGTTTGGGCAGTTCCCATATTACGACTGCACCACTTGTATGTATTGAGCTGTACTGTACCCATTCTGCAATCTGTTAATAAACTTTTCAATCAATCAATCAATCAGTCATGGTACTCTATAGCCCGAGACATGCAGACACGTCTAATTAGATTCAAGATAATGAATGGGAGTTACTGGACTCCATCAAATATGTCAAGACTGGGTCTCAGGGGAGATGATATTATGTTGGAGGTGTAATACAAATAGAGGTACATTGGTTCACATGCTATATGAATGTGAGATGGTTCAGGACTTCTGGTCAGCTATTATTAAATATATCAACTACATATTGGAAATGAGGTTCATTGAAGGGCCTGCATTATATATTGCTGGTGGAGGCTGACCTATCCTCGCATTTATGCTCTTGGATAAGGCTGGCCCTCATAACAGGATGTATTGAGACATCGGAAATCAACAGAGAAAATCAACTTCAGAGAGTGGAATGATGAGCTTGCTAGATTAGCCTCTTTTGAGCAACTTATACACAAAGTTAATAATAGCTTACATGTGTTCAAAAAGACTTGGGGTCCATATTTGAGAATGATAGGTAAATAAAAGTCAGGATATCTTAGGTCCGATTTATACTCTCTGTACAGGTCAGGTGTAACCATAACATGTATACTGATTATATCATCAATGTGAGGAATGTTATAATCTATATTACTGCACATGGCTACGTTTTCATCAATTAATACAAGCAGTCAGATCAATTTACTTTTATTTAGAAAGTTAAATCAGAATGTCAAAATAAATATCTTTACGAGTGTTGCATGATACAGATACTAGAAAGGTATCTCGATAACGAGCTGTTAAAAACGGTTCAATACTATTTTTATTAGTATCAGTATCAAATAATACTTTTAGAATAGCCTGATGCTGTATTTTCTGAGTTGAGTGGATGCATGACCAGAGGACTAGCTTTAATAATACAATAATAATATATTTGATTTGTAGGGTGTTTTATAGTTGTGGAGAAAATCCCAAAGCGCTACATTGTAAAATAACATAAAAGCTAGCAAGATAGTGATTCTCATTGTGTTTGACTACCTGTGTCCGTGATGCTATGCTGGGATGTTGCTGGACTCATCTCGCAGATAGTTTGTGTCTAATGTTATGATCGCGGGCCTCTTGTATTTCAAATGCAAGGGGATGTTGCAGGAAAATGGAGACTAGATCCTTCATATGGTAGAAACAACTTTATTTTTGGGTCTTAGTTGTACTTATTTGCAATGTGCTCTCTCACTTTCAGTTGGAAGGAGTAGAGAAGTAATAGATTAGATTTGATTAAAATGTATTATCATCATACAGCACAAGTACAGTATAATGAAAAGAAGTTTGGCATCCAACCAGAGTGCAAATGTAGCAGTAAAGTGCAACAGCAATATACAATGTACAGGTGGTTAAACTGGGTGCAAAATATACAAATGAGTACTACTGAGTATAGTGCTAATCAGATGTATGTACAGAGTTGTAGTATAATATGTACAGTGATACAGGTATTAAGACAGTATGGTACAGTAGTAGTCATACTGGCCGACAGCGTAACTCACTTCTTCAACCATTATCTGAAATGAAAAAAAAAAAAAAAAAAAATCTAACCCCGACTAACCTTAATGTCATGCACTTGTCCTAATAAACTAACCTACACTGTAACACGCAACACTTTGATGAACATTGTTACTCAGCTGATAGAGTTATACCCTTCTTGCTGTCTTGTCGCACAGAACTTGTAAGTCGCTTTGGATAAAAGCGTCAGCTAAATGACTAAATGTAAATGTAAACTAGTAAGAGTAGGATATGCACAGATATAGATACAGTAAAGGACTTTGTGCAGGTAAGTACAGACAGGTGTGGATAGGTATAAGTTCATGAGCAGTGGTGCGTTCCTCATATCAACACTGATTGCACGCACGCTAATGACGCCACGTGCGCTCCCGTGCATAAATGTTCCCTTGCTTAAGCACAGACTAAAGACAATGCCTAATTGCCTCTACGAATGGAATGTAACACATTTCATTCACAAGTTCTGTGTGAATGTATCTGAGGACGTATTTAACACACCTGACGACCGGCGCTATTGATATGCAAAGTAGCCCAGGTGGGTACTTATAGCGAGTTGGCGAGTGCAGCGCATTCCTGTGTGCACGTGCGTGCCGTGCACATCCGTGCGTGCACACGCTTCTGTTCACAAAACGTTGGCTGCACTGCGTGCAACCCCGTCTCATGAGGAATGCATCACTGTTCATGAGTGAAAGTTCTCAGCCCAAGCACATGTATTTACTGAACTGGTGAAAAGCTGAATGATGTCGGAAAAGCCCCAGCGTTGTCTGGTTAGGTTACTACTGAGGGCCTTTTTTCTGAGTCTGGGGGCCTTCCTGGTCAGTGCATGTGGGGGTGAGCAGGTTCCCTATTACTGAGGAAATAGTTCATGAGAACACACACAAAATCACCTTAAGTGACTTACACACCACACAAGCACACTTATTACATGCACACACCGACACTGTAGAATAATTTCCCCTTGTAAAAAACTTTAAAAAAAAAATACATATACAGTACATACATAAAAAACATATACCTTCAAGTATTGTATATAGACTATATGTTGTGTATTATGTTTAGTTTCTAGTTTTTGAAGAGCTTGGTGGTTTGACAGGAGAAAAAACTATTTGATATCTCTATCAATACACACAGTACTTTGAACACGTTATACCTATGGTATTACTTATGTATTTCAAATCAATCAATCATGTATTTCCTGTTGTAATGGGATGGTGCTAAAATGTGTGTGTGTGTGTACTGTAGTAGCCTGTGTAATAATTAACAATCAATTGACACTCAATCCCAGGCTTTTGACAGCGTGATGATACTGTTTCCTATCACAGGGGAGGGTGTGGCGCACTCAAACGCCTTTTCACAGCAGTTGCTCGACTCGCCGAGCTCAAGAACACTGCAGCCATCTTGCACGGGAGGTTGCGGCCGATAAACTCTGAAATTCACGGTAGCAGAGTACCGCAAACCGTATTCTCGGCGCGCCGAAGGTCGCACGGCAGAATTCTGCGGTAGGCGAGCCATCGCGGACGGGTAGAGATGGACGGTGTCGACGTGAGAGTTCGAGCGAAACATTTCCCTCTGAAATCTCCCGTCCGGTGTTGTTCCGTCTCGAGCGGCCCCCGGAATGACAGCTGAGGCCATTGGTACCGCCCTTTAAAACCGCGAAGCGACCAATCGCGGCGCTCCGGGATCCCTGTGCGGTGACGTTGCATCTGTTGTGCGCAGGCGCACGTCAGTCGGTAAGTACCTCACAAGCTCGCAGGAGTGTGAAGATGGCGGTAGGCTCCGATCTGCTGGAAGAGCTACTCTTGACTACTGAGGTGAATACAAGAGTAGTTTGTAATCTAGTAGAAGGGTCTTTAGAGGTAGATGTTTCGGGCTCCTGTCGCGGGAACCCCGGGGTTAGAAGAAGCCAGGGAGCCGTTAATCACACTGCTAGTTTCCGGGACAGGGGGGTATAGCGGGAGCTAATGTCCAGCTGGGACTTGGTCAAGAGGTGTTTTGCTAAAAGCAGGTACGCTGTACGACTAACCTTGTTTTGCTCTTTGTCTCTCAAAAGTGTACACGAAAGCAAGCACCAGAGCTGACAGAGAAACACCAAGTAGTTGTGTCATAGTTTAGCCCCATCATCACATCCAAGCCTCTTCTCCGCTTCTTCTAAACACGTTGTGTAAAGGAGGAGGAGGAGGAGGAGGAGGGTGTCATTAGAAACGAGACCCCCCGGCCGGCATGGTGCAGCTATGGATGCATCATCGGCCAGTTCGGATCCATCTGCGGGGCACGACCGAGGCAAAGCATCCGCTGCTGCTGCCAACGATGCCAGTGTAACCCCTCTCCCCAATCACGCGGGGAGGGGAGGCTCCTTCTCCTCAACACAAACTTTGAATGGAGGTCACACCATGAACTCTCACACTTCAGGAAGCGCTGCGCCTCTCCCGGGGAGGACGGTGACAAGTGGCCCCGCCGCCGGTGCGCCTGACAGTAGCGGCGGTGCTGCTGCGGGGGTGGGGGGCGCCACGGCCGCTGTCACCGACGGACCGGGGCTGTCAAAACAAGGGCTCGCCAAAGCGCCAATGCCCCCCTCCTCCTCCAACAACAGTGTAATTCAGACGCCTTTCACGAACTCACAACACGTTGTCACTTCAGTTCAGCCCGCGGGCCAGGCAGCAGGAGGACCCGCCGCGATCACACTCATGAGGCCGCCTATGCAAACAGCGGGGTCGGGGATAACTTTTAATGGGAACAATAATGCGGCGGGACCCCCTTCTTTGGCCGCGAGTGCGCCAGTCATACAAACCACGCTTGTTGTGAACAATGGTCATCAGCCGTCCGCCGCCGTGTCTGTCAGCGCAGGGTCACACACTGTAATCAAGGCAGAGGCGCCCAAAACAATCATACAGACGGCAGCACCGCAACAGCCTCTCACACCGCTCAGCGCTCTTACTAGGACGCCGACTCCTGCTACTGGGACCGCCGGCCCGGGCGGGGTCAGGACCCTAGCGCCGCAGGGCCTACTGGCCCCGAGGCTCCCCCAGACCTCCCAGGGACAGCCCAGTATCCAGAACATCCAGCTACCCCCCGGTGAGTGGATGGTGAAACTTGTGTTGTACTTTACCCCTTCGGGTTCACACAGACATGATGACACACACACACACACACACGCACATGCACATGCACACACACACACAACGCAGCGGCAACTCACCCATCAGCATCACACTCACCACACACACACACACACACTAATTGTACATGTCAAAATACTTCCCAAAGATCAGTGAATACCACAATCGCAACACCACAGGGAGCTCCACAAATCATGTTAAACCCAGATTCGGCTCAAACAAGGGACTAAACACGTTTCGCAATTATGCCACATCAATGTGGAACGCCCTACCCAAAGCTGTAAAGGAATGTGAATCACTACCCACTTTCAAAACCACTCTCAAAGAACACCTAAGGGAGACTGCAATTCGAAACTGGCCCCTGTAAATGTCCTAACCCAACCCCCTCCAATGTACAGGAAATTACCAAGTATGGTTTTGTCAATAATCCAATGTACAGTTTTGCTTGTACAGTTGTACAGTGTTCCCCACCCACCCCTCCTACCCCCCCCCCCACCCAACCACCTCCAATGTACAGCCCCCCCACCCCACCTACCCAACCTCATCCAAAGTACAGTTTTTACGTCAAATGTATACTCTCTTTTCTGGACTCTTTTTGTATCACAAACAGTACTGTATTTGCAAATCTGGTATGTCATAAATGTATAGATGTAGCAGTACTGTCTATCTGTATGTCATGTATGTCAAATATGTCCTGATGAATTGAAAATGGGGGACCCTGATGTAAACAAGACGAAAGTCTTTCTCTGGTCTGCATCCCCTTAACAATTGTGTGTATTGAGCTGTACTGTATTGTACCCATTCTGCAATCTGTTAATAAAGTTTTCAATCAATCAATCGACCAACCCCATCAGGAGAAAGTAAGAACAGGTCAGGTTTGGCATTCAACCAGAGTGCAAATGTAGCAGTAAAGTGCAACAGCAATATACAATGTACTGTACAGGTGATTAAACTGGGTACAAAATATACAAATTAGTACTACTGAGTGTAGTGCTAATCAGATGCATACAGAGTTGTAGTATTATATGTACAGTGATACGTAAAGACGGTATGGTAGTAGTCATACTGTCCAGCTGCGTAACTAGTAAGAGTAACAGATATGTAAAACGATTATGTGCAGGTAAATACAGACAGGTGTGGATAGATATATATGTGGTGAGAATAAATATATATATATATATATATATATATATATATATATATATATATATATATATATATATATATATATATATGGTATACAGCATTTGTATACATGCTATCATACAGAGCTATGGGTTATATGCAGGTGTATAAGTAAGTATATAGAGGGGTATGCAGGTATATTCAGACGAATGTGGATATTAATATTCAATACAAGTTCTAAAATGACAGGTTTGTCCATAGCTTTTTATGTTGTATGACAGTACATGATTGTTTTATGTTACAGTCACATTATGCCAGTTTTCTAGAAGTGTTTCTCAGTTTTATTTTTCTTTAATACAATGTCTGTAAGTTAAACAGGTAGAGCTCTCCAAGTAAGGCTCCAGTATTTTGAGGGGATTTAACACCCTTTGAAGCCCTAAAAAACAATGCAGATTTATTTGGCAAATAAAAAAAACACTAACCTTTTATCTTTTACTAGTATGCACTCTGCTACTAAGTGATCTACATTGCCTGTATTATTACCTACTATGCTACTATGTACTCAAGTCTGTAGATCTCAAGTTCAAGACTGTTTGATGAACAATGTTACTTACTCTTAGCTGCCAGAGTGTGTGTATACTTTCGACAACAAATGTTAATTTCCGCATTCGAGTTTTGCACTCTGATTGGCCAGGTCATGTGACATGTGCGCCAATCGTGGGACGGCAAGTTCGGCGCCTATTTCCGGGTCTAACAGCCTGCAAACTACCTAACGCCTAGTTTATCACTGGTTAAGCTTAGGCGACTCTTTCGCAGTTGGTTAAGGTTAGAGTTTGGAATCAGGGCAGGCGTTCTATCGCCATGCTCTAAGACAAACTCTAACCTTAACCAACTTTGAAAGAGTGCCTAAGCTTAACCAGTGTAGAAACTTGCGGTCCCACGATTGGCGCACATGTCACATGACCTGGCCAATCAGAGACGCGGAAACAAACATTTGTTGTCTAAAGTATTCAGGCTGCCAGAGTTGTACCCTTCCTTGTACAGAACTTGTAAGTCGCTTTGGATAAAAGCGTCAGCTAAATTACTAAATGTAATAGGCCTACCAGGTAATCTCCTGTTAAACTGTAAACAGTCTTGCACACATTTATGTGGTTTGAGACGTATTGTTGAGATTAGTTAGTTAGTTAGTTAGTTTGTTCTCCTGAGTGGTGTCATCCAGGAGACTTACGGAAGGACGTTTTAAAATATAGCTCAGTGAAATAATGACAATTTAAAAAAGACATGATATGAAAGGGATATCGTTGGGAGCATATGGTTACACTTTTACCGTAAAGAATATGGATTTATTTTTCAAAACAAAGTATTACAACCAAATACCACTCACCATATTACAACCAAAACCTTTCACTTTAAACATTGTACACAACATCCACACAAACACTTTATTGTTTGGTCTTTTGCTGTTGTATGAAGCACAATCTCAGGAGGGTCACACAGAACTAAGCATTTCACTATAATGTACATCTACCTTATTTGTGACAAATAAAACCAAACTTGAAAACATTTAACTGTATACTAAAGAAAGACTAAACAGACTAATCAAAACTCCTTCTTGGAGCATCAATTTCAGCGAAGGATAACACAGAATATAGAGCCCAAAAGTCAGTATGGCACAGATATGTTTAGTTGTTTCTATTTTATACAAAGCCTTAATTATGGCAGGTCTTGCTCATGGGCTGCTGGAACAGATCAAGATCATTCCTTTTTGAGAAAGTTCAGGAGGACCGTTGATTCCACATCCAAAAGAACACTGAACAGCTACTTCCACCAGGCAAACAGACTATATAGTTTAGTTATAGTTTTAGCTTATAGTTTGTTTATAGCTTATTTAGTTAATAGTTAGGGCTGGACGGTATGGTCTAAAATTTATATCACGGTATAATTTGAAGCATAGACTATAACGGTATATATCACGGTATATTCATTTATCTTAAATTGTCTATATAAATGCTTCTGAAGGGTTAAAACACTGGTATGGAAGCTATTGCTGTACTCTTGTATTACTACTAGGACATATTTCACATAGTACAGAGGTATTTTAAGAACATTTATTGTGCAAAACTGCAATAGAAAAATGCAAAACCTTTTCTCAAGTCACTTCCATCTCTGAAAAACACTTTTTTCATGAAATACAATCAAATCAAGCGGCACAAAGTGAAAAAAAAAACTACAGCAGGACAGGAGGTTTCTTTCCCTCAAACAACTCAAACACAATACAACTCCAACATAACTTAACTTTAGTGTACATGTTTGACAACGTAGAGAGAGAGCGAGAGAGTGTGATGTAATAGGTTTGAGCTTCCTAAAATGCCGTAGGTGACGATGTCACACCAGGATGTCATTGTCAACACACAGCTGGAAACGAGAGCAGCCCGATGGATAAAGCGATATAAAGGAATGAATAGCCAAATAAATGTGAAGTTATCTTTGAACCTTTGTTTTCAAGCCTCATCAATATAACCCCCCATCTTTCCTCACTAATGGAACTGTGCCGCAGAGTCACATTAGAAACGTTAGCTTAGTGGCTAACGTTAGCCCCGTTGCTGTGCTAAAGCAAGTCTCCTATCAGCCTCCTTAGGCATAACAAAAAATATTGTTTGTTTCCGGTTGCCGACCGACCCTGCCGATTTAGGTGCGACCCAATATATTTTATGAGTTTAAATTTTTTTATTTTTTATTTTTTAGAATAAAGTTTCATAGAAATCTTAGTCAAACCTTTAGTATTATGATTATTAAACATGCTGGCAGAGTACATTTTAATTTAATAAAGAAATTCCCTATCCATAGTCGCCGTGGGAAAGAATAAAATAAAAAAAAAAAAAAAAATAAATTCCCTACCTACCCATGCCTTAACTGACAACCAACAGGAAACAAACAATATTTTTTTTATGCCTTAGCCAAATTGAAATGCAAAAACTATATGGCAAGGTCAGATTCAGATTCAGACAACTTTATTGGTCCCGCGTGGGGCAATTCATACCGTTTATACCGTCCACCCCTAAGTAGGGATGTCCGATATTATCGGCCGATATTGGCATAAAAATGTGATATCGGAAAATATCGGTTTTCAAAAAAATATATATATATATTATTTAATTTTTTTTTACATTTCTATAACCTTTATTTACCCAGGCAAGCAAGTAAGAACAAATTCTGATTTTATTTATTGTCAAAAGTATGCATAATGTTAATTCCACAACAAGAGATATGTAAGGGATAATGTATAGCTATGAGGTCATTGTCGCAAAATAATTGACCGACACAGAGTTTAAAATACCGAGCCGCCTCGGCGAGGTGTTTTAAACGTCAGTGAAGGTCAATTATTTTGCGACAATGATTGAGTATAGCTATACATTATCCCGCTTATTACATGGCTAACTTACTAACAATATACCTAATTCATTTTACATCGACTCGCAACACTGGTTCTGGCTCCGCTCGTCGCTCCGCCCCCTGTCATCGCCGGCAGCTTCCCCGGCAGCAGAACACCGGCAGTGGGCTTGATTGCGAACAGCTGCGCACAGCGGTCATTATTGTCCCACAGCGGTCATTATTGTCTTATAACTGACCTCTGACGCGCGCTATTGACCAATCACAAGCAAGCATTTCGGCGAATGTGAAAACGCCATGTAATAAGTAATGTTAATTACCTGAAATTATTCCGTTTTCTGGGGGGGGGGGGGGGGGGGGGGGGTAACCCTGCATGTATCGGTTGATATCGGAATGAATGAAATGAATGAAAAACTTTATTTAACAGATTGCAGAATGGGTACAATACAGTACGGCTCAATACACACAATTGTTAAGGGGATGCAGACCAGAGAAAGACGTTTGTCTTGTTTACATCAGGGTATCGGTAAAAAAGCCAATATCGAGCATCCCTACCCCTAAGTTATAGTTTGTATAGATAGAATATACCTTGTATTATGTTTACAAATCTACTAAGGTTGAAGAGCCGGGAAAAACAAGCATATCACATTTTTCTGAATGTATACATAATGAATCACTACTGTTGCTTCCCTCGGACAAACAAAGTTCAGTTGACTTAAAGGAACACGCCAACATTTTGTTAGCCTAGCTTAGCACAATGCATGGAAGCGGACATGACCGGTTAGCCTAGGCATTGTCCAACTAACACCTCTCCCGAAGGCTAACCGGTCATGTCCGCTTCCATTCATTGTGCTAAGCTAGGCTAACGTGCAGCCAGATAGCTTTCTACTGAACGCACAGAGAAAACTGGTATCTATCTTCTTGTCTCTCTCTGGAGAAGACGATAAGCTAAATGTCCCCAAATGTTGGCGTGTTCCTTTAAACCAGGGGGGCACCCTGCCCTGCGGTGTTGTCTGATTGTATCTCTGGACGTCTCTCCAGGGATGGTGCTGGTGTGCAGTGAGAGCGGCCAGCTGTTGATGATCCCCCAGCAGGCGCTGGCTCAGATGCAGGCCCAGGCTCAGGGAGCCATGGCCCCCCGGCCGGCCACTCCGACCAACGCCATCCCTGGCCAGGTAAACACCGCCGGTCTACCCTGGTGTGGCTAGCGAGGACCGTATAGATTCCTTCCCACGGCGAGGCCTCCACACTGCTCAGTCTCAAACCTCGAGTCTGGTGCCTGTCTGCGTCAAAAGGCTGCAGTGCTATCAATCAAGCCAAAGCATACTAAAGACCTGCCAGCCCATGACTAATGTGATTGTAATATGAAATGTGATGCATGTTGACACAGCTGTTTCCACATAATGCCTTTCTCAGCGCTTGGAGCGCTTGGGGGGGGGGGGGGGGGCACACAATCTGCAGTCTCTTGCGATTTATTGCAATTCCTTTTTTAATCAATTGTGGTTGATTATAGCTTTTAGAATCAGTGAATAGGTTTTCTGTGTGTTTGCGTGTCATGCTACCATTTTGTCCTTTCCAAGGCCCCTGGGACGTCCATCATCAACAGACCGGCCACGCCCACCATCATCCGTCAAGGGTCTCCGGTCTCTGCCATCTCTGCCACCACCGCACTCCACAGATCACCTGTCCTCCAGGTAATTACACTGTAATTACATAAATGAATTACATCTGTCATGTGTTTGTGTGTACGTGTTCTGTGTTTGTTCACGTAAGAGGTCAACGCAGCTGTTTCAGGACAGATCAGTGAAGCAAGACTCTCTACACGTGTAAATGGTAAATGGTGCATTTATATAGTGCTTTTATCCAAAGCGCTTTAAAAACATTTAGTTCCTCACATTCACCCATTCACTCACACATGACGGAGGCAGCCACACAAGGTGCCAACTGCCAACCTGCTCATCTGGAGTAGTTAAGGGTTAAGTGTCTTGCTCAAGGACACATCGACACGCTGCCCGGGTGGAGCGGGAATCAAACTGGGAACCTGCTGACTACCAGACGACGCTCTACCTCCTGAGCCACGTGTAGCTCTGTGACTTCAGTTCACGTTCTCAGAACAGAATGAAACCATTTTCAAATCATAGCAATGACACAACTCAAGCCATAGAAGTAGGGATGCAGCAACACTGATACTTTAGTTATCGGACACAGGGCCGACACCAGGGTACAATTGGGTATTGGGATTGTGAGAATCTGGTGATTTTCTGCATTTTTGAGATCTCTTTAACCTCTTAAGCCCGAGCCCTATTTTCTGAAAATCCGCCTAAAAATACATACCTAAGTAAATGGAAGATTGCTCCACTTGCATGTTCTTGGTATCTAGGGACATCTATGAATCTCAGGGAATGTATTCCCAGTGTCAGAAATACTGTGTCTGTTACTAGGCTTGAGTAAATTGTGATAAACCAAAGGAGAATATACATTTTCTTTCCTTTTTCCTATTTGACGGTGAATAACACCATGCTAAAAATGACCAGACATGAAAGATTCAGCACCTTCTTGAGATCACGTATACAAAAAATCGAAGCAAATTAATAAAGGGAAAATGATTAAACAGGAGATTTTGTAGAGACTGCACTGAATTCTTCCATCCGGACACATGCAATTTAAAATATGATTATAGAATATAGAATATCAGGCCTATAAATGACCTTATTATGGCCAAGTCGCACATCTATGGATCGGGCCAAATCTCCCCTTTCCAACGGCAGAGTTCAATCTGGATTTAGTATCTATCACCAGGCGTGATTCACAAACCGTGAATGAAATCTACTGTCTGTAAGTACAGTTACTTTTTTATAATGTAAATTTCTCCGCCATTCTTCATCAGATTGCAATGCCGTTTTTTGCTAAAACGTTCACAGAGAGGTAGAGAAACTAACTGCGTTAGGTTTTATGGCAATAACATTCAGGTTTGTGGGAGATAATCCAGAAAAATAAGATAAATAAAAAAGTCAATCCAGAGGCCAGATGATTGACAGGGGCTGGCATGCGCTAGGAAGTGTATATATATTTTTTTATATATTTTTTTTGAAAGCCCATCAAAAGTCCTGGGTCTCCTCTCCTCATAGGACTACAAACTCAATTCTCGTCTAGATTTCTAGAACTCATATTTCATTAACACATTGGGTGCCATGCAATGCAGTATGCCCATCTTTACCACTCTCTGCCAGTGCTGTAACCCTATGGAGTGGCTCACCTTCTTTGCAGGGCTATAACTTTTTAAATATTATAGCTATATCGAAATTACTATGGCCCATTCAACATCGGGTATCTATCGTTCTGGATGTGGGAACGTTATATTTTTCCATTCATACATTGTCGTGTTAGTACCGTCGAGAATATAAGTATGTTTTAAGACTGTATAGCAGTAATTCCTAGAATGCGCGTTATAGGCCCTGACGCGTATTATACATTATCGATTGGCGTTTCGTCCCTATACACGCTATATAAAAAATGTCATGCATATGATCGCTATACATTGTGCTCCATCATGCGTGAAGGAAAAGGGGGGGGGGGTCGTTTATGATTACTTGATTGTCACTAACGGCTTTCTTTAGTAAGACACCATACGTTGATCGGACAGATTGCAATGAAATAAATGGACAATCGAGCTGGAAATAACGTTAGATTCCTCTTACCTCTGGCCGATGCGTCTGGAGAAAAAAATTCCAATTATTTGACGTCGATCTTGTATGACGCAATAAACGCCGAAAGCATATTGATTCTTGCGTCTCGAAAGCGATCCAATGCACTCGAGGTGTGTATATTGATCCACGTAACAACATATCTCTGGCGGAGCTTTTTCCCCGATGCACCGAGCGCCACTTCCAGTTTAGAGTAGGGCTGGGCGATATAACGATAACGATAAATATCGCGATATATTTTAATAATCGATATCGAATATCGAAAAAAAAAGAAAAATCGTTTTTTTTTTTTTTTTTTTTTATAATTTTTTTTTTTTTTTTTACCTGCAACAGCGCAGTTCTAAAACCAGAGACAGTGGACAGACTTGTCTTTCTTGCCTGCAACTTAAAGTAATGGCTTTGCTTGTCCAAATGACAATACTGACCAAATTCAGATTTCTTTTTCTCTTGTCCATTTATTTTGTTTGCTTTCTAATTTAAAATACATTTTGAAACCGTCTGTACACAGTAGGCTATGTGTGCTAGCAGAACTAGACTCCAGTCACGAGTCACGGTGCACATGTGCGGTGGTTTGTCCACCAAAAAAGCGCCAAAAGATCGAAAATAAACTAGCAGAGCCAGAACTGTTCAACTCCTCTGGAGCCACAGCCAGCAGAGAAGCCGGTTTACTTTAGCTTTTAAACCAGCTGCAGCCTGAGAACTGGAGTGTGAGGGGATGTAACACTATAGATGGCGGCAATGACAAAGAATTGCTGCAAAATAAACATACATCTGTTGTTAAAAAAAAAAAAAAAAAAAATTATTTTTTTTATACTTATAACAATTCGATAATTATCGATATCGAGAAATAAAATAAAATTATCATATCGTTATCGCGATATGATTTTTTTCCATATCGCCCAGCCCTAGTTTAGAGTGGAGTGTAACTCGCCCAAAATCCACCAGGCGGCGGTATTGAGGCGTTGCAATATCAGACAGGGTCCAGCTGGCTCCCGGAGGCTTCCTGGATGAATTATGAATGCCAATAGCGAATAAAATAAATAACGATCATAACAACACGTTTTCTCGTTGGCACTCAACGCATGGCGGCCAATTGGCAATTAATGTGTTAATAACACTTTAAACCATTGGTAAACAAACGTATTGCTTAAAATATACACCTTGACTGCTGTTTTGACAGGGTTAGGGTCTTTACTCTTGGCTACATATGAAAAGAAAAATGCAACATTAATTCATACATTCTGTAGAGATGGATTTATGGCGTGATGTCATTGTGGGTCCGGTATCGGACCCCTCGGGCTTAAGAGGTTAATGGAGAAAAATGGCTTCTAAAGCATATGAAAATAATTATTTATTCAGTGACCCCAAACTAATGGTCATAGTTTTGGGTCACTGAATAGTCAATATCATACAATACTTATTTTTTTTTATCCTTTTTTTCTCCGCCTGATTTTCTATGCTTTTCCTCCCATCCCAATTTAGTTGTTATGCCAATTCCCCCCTCCCCTACCTGGTTGTTGTGCGCATGTGCCCCCTACTGGTCGGTCAAGGGAACCCTAAGGTCTACCACATGCTTCCTTCGACACATGCAGAGACAGCCAGCGGCTCTCTTTTTACCTGGCAGCGCGGACTCTCATTGGTGAAGTGTAACGCGTGGGAGGTCACGCTGCCTTCACCACTTCCTGTCTTTTGCTGTGCAGGCGCCCTGACCTGACATGTAGGAGTCGCTGTCCACAATGCCAGATTACCACCCCATCGACTTTCCTCCCGCTAACTCAGCCAAACGAGCAGGGGTGTAAAAAGTACCCATAAATTATACTTAAGTGAAAGTATGGGTACTGTCTCAAAATCTGACTCAAGTAAAAGTCAGAGTATCTGGCTAAAAACACACTTGAGTAAAAGTCAAAAAGTCCTACTTTTAAATGTACTTAAGTACTCAAAAGTAAAAGTAAATTTTTTTTAAAGGGATAGACCAGGGGTCTCAAACTCATTCCATCGTGGGCCAAGTTTTCATTTTAACTATACATTTATACAAATTTTTTAAGGCAGAGATTTCATGGGATCGGGGGAGGCAAAGGAGACACTTAATTTTATAAGAATCAGTGTTGACTGCGGCCAAAGAGAACAGTTTATGTAGATAGGGCCATGGATGCTCATCCTGTCCGTCCACGCCGTCGCCGACCGTTTCGTCCTCTTCATCACTCATTGTGGCCGTCTTCTATGGCTTGTCACTCTGACTGTCTATTCTTCTGATAGCAGGTGGTTAATCAAAGATCCCCGCTTTCTAGTCTTGCACAAGGACCAATCAGCATGGGTATGGGCGGGTTCATCTTCCATTGATGGGGATTTGATTGTCTGTCTTTAAATAAAGTTTGGACGCAGGATTAATAACGTTAACGTTAGTTCGGCCAGAGAAACAAATATACTAATTAAAATAGTTGGACCTGTGAGATTTGTACTTTGTACTTTATAGGTCTGCATTTTAAATGTAAGGAGTAAAAAGTATGTTTTTTTTCTCTGAAATGTAATGGAGTAAAAGTACAAAGTATACAAACCTAATGATACTCGAGTAAAGTACAAATCCCCCAAAACAGTACTTAAGTATTGTAACAAAGTACAATTACTCAAGTACTTTACACCCCTGCAAACGAGTTAGTATGACGGCTGGCGGAGGCAATGCTGACACCCGGATTTGAGACCGGAGTCTCTCGCATTGGTGACGAGCCCAATCTCCGCTGCGCCACCCAGCCGCCATCAATAATATCATACAATACTTTAACAAAATCAGAATTAGTGAATTAGTGAAAAAGAGGGCAATATGACCAAAAACGTTATCGCGATAAAATTATAAAATTATTTTCATATAATCCGATATCGATAATTATCGTCGATATAATGTCTGTCAAGTTTAATTAACTTCTAATATGCTGCTGCGAATGTCTCAAGTCGAGTTGATGTCGTCATCAGTCCTCGCACGTTAGCAGTTAGCCGACAACAGTGGTGTCATTTCAGTAAAAGCCAAGGTATGGCAATTAGGGAGGGTGGGGGGGGTGAAGGGGGGGATTCCCCCCCTTGGTGGATTTTTTTTTGTCAAATCAGTTGCGCAATAGTCACTTTTGGTGAGTTGTTTCTATACAATTCACTTATATGACATTTAGGTATGACACAGGACTACACAAGCATTTTTTGTATAGAAATGTGTCAACAGACTAAAGCAGGGAACCACAATATTTTGCATACAAATTATGCAAAATGTAATATCATAACTGTCTATTCTTTTTCTTGCAATTGAGCCAATTTTCCTTAGGTACGGTTTTGAGGTGTGTGTTCAACAGAATGTAGTATCAAAAACACATTCACAAAAACGATGGGTTACTGAATGCTGAACTGCACTGTTATAATCACTAAGCCATTGTAAGACCTTACAATGATAGATAAAACAGGGACACGTCCCCAAGGACTTCAAAATTGCGAGAGTAACACCCCTGCACAAAAAGGGCAGCAAATTAGACCTGGGTAACTACCGCCCTGTTTCTATCCTTACATCCATCTCGAAAGTCATGGAAAAAATAGTATACGAACAGATCGAAAAGTACCTCGCGGAAAAAAATCGAATCTACGAATTCCAATCTGGCTTCAGAACATCCCACTCCACTGACACATGCCTTCTCTACTTGAACGACCACATCAAACAAGAGGTGGACGCGGGCAAATACTGCGGCATGGTCATGCTGGACCTACAAAAGGCCTTCGACACTGTCAATCACACCATTCTGATTGACAAGCTAAAAGCAATTGGTTTTGATAGTTTATCAGTGAGCTGGATACAATCCTACCTGGAGGGGAGGGAACAGATGGTGGAAGTAAACGGTACCCTATCCCCCCCCCCTCACAGTGAGCTGTGGTGTTCCACAAGGAAGCATACTAGGACCGCTACTATTCCTAATTTATGCAAATGACATGTCGTCAGCTTGTGACTGCAACTTGTTCCTGTTTGCGGACGACTCAGCCCTGCTGGTCTCTGACAAGAACAAGTTACAGGTTGAAAAAGCCCTCAGCTCGGAACTAGGCAAAATCTGCATATGGCTCGCCGACAACAAACTATCATTACACATGGGCAAAACAGAGTCCATTCTCTTCGGTTCAAATAACAAACTCAGCAAGACCGACGGCTTCTCGGTTACAGTGGGTGACAATATTATCACAAGGAAAGATGAAATTACCTACCTGGGTTCCATCCTAGAGGCTAATCTTTCCTGTGACAAAATGGCATCCAATGTAATAAAAAAAAGTCAACCAACGAACGCGTTTCTTGTACCGGATCTCCTCTCTGGTAAACAAGAATACCCTGAAGACTCTAGCAGGAGCACTCATTCAAGGGTACTACGACTATGCTTGCACCTCATGGTACCAAAGCACCTCAAAGGCACTAAAAAACAAATTACAAACATCTCAAAACAAGCTAGTCAGACTACTACTTGACCTGACTCCTAGAACCTAGACGAAAGGGCCTACCTGGAAGAGGTAGAGAACCTGTCACAGTGGTGTCAGGAGAACTGCCTCTCCCTGAACGTCAGCAAAACAAAAGAGATGATTGTGGACTTCAGGAGGTCGGGGGTCAAGGACTACAGCCCCCTCAGCATCGACGGGGCACCAGTTGAGAGAGTGAACAGTTTCAAGTACCTCGGAGCCCACATATCCGAGGACTTGACATGGACCACACACATTGACAGTGTTGTGAAGAAGGCACGACAACGCCTCTACTTCCTCAGGCGCCTAAGGAAGTTCCAAGTCAGTCAGAAGATCCTTAGGAACTTCTACTCATGTACAATAGAGAGCATCCTGACCGGCAACATCACCTCCTGGTTTGGGAATAGCACTGCACAAGACCGTAGCAGACTACAAAGAGTGACACGTTCAGCCGAACGCACAATTAGAGGGGGGCTTCCCACCCTCCAGAACATTTACAACAAGCGGTGCAAGGGGAAGGCTAAGAGAATTATTAAGGACTCGAGCCACCCGAACAACTGCCTCTTTGAACTGCTGCCGTCAGGCAAGCGATACCGGAGTCTTATGGCGAGCACAGAAAGACTCAGAAGGAGCTTCTATCCCCAGGCCATCAGGCTGCTAAACGAACAATAATCGCTAAACGAACAATAATCACTATGCAACAACCATCAAATGCACACAGCACACACACCCACACGCACACACACACTCACTCAAACAAACAACACACTGCAGCACCCACTCTCCACACTTTAGATCACACAAACACACTTACACTTTATATTTATTGATAAAGGATTTGCACTACAACTCGTACACCGACTGTGAATTGTACCTAAACTGCACCTCGTCCATTTATGCCTTGCACTATATAGTATTGTATATTAGTACACTGCACAGTATTGTATATTGTATGGTAACTACGTCTACGAACATTGTACATATGTCTAAACTGAACACTGTGACCTCTTTTTTTTCTTCTAATTTTTACTATGTTTTTATTTCATACTTATCTTGTCATGCACAGTCTCTGGAGCGCAACAGTAAGAAGCATTTTGTACAAAAGTATTCTGTACTTCTGTATGACAACTATTAAAGAAACTTGAAACTTGAACCCACCTCACCCCTGCCCACTTTGACAACCTAGGATGGCTTAGAGTAGACGACAGAGTACAGCAACTTGCAATGGGCCTGGTCTACAAGATACACTACGCGACCAAGGTACCCATGTACATGTCAAAATACTTCCCAAAGGTCAGTGAATACCACGATCACAACACCAGAGGGAGCTCCACAAATCATGTAAAACCCAGATTCGGCTCAAACAAGGGACTAAACACGTTTGGCAATTATGCCACATCAATGTGGAACGCCCTACCTAAAGCTGTAAAGGAATGTGAATCACTACCCACTTTCAAAAACACTGTCAAAAAACACCTACGTGAGACTGCAATTCGAAACTGGCCCCTACAAATGTCCTAACCTAGTTGTACAGTAAATGACCAAGTAAGGCTTTGTCAGTATTCCAATGTACAGTGTAAAATGTGTGTGTGTCCCCTACTCAACCCCCCCCCCCCCCCCCACCTCCAATGTACAGCCCTCACCCAACCCACCCAACCCCACCCCACCCATCCAACCTCCTCCAATGTACAGTTTCTACGCCAAATGTATATACACTCCTTTTCTGGACACTTTTGTATCACAAACAGTACTGTATTTGCAAATCTGATATGTCATAAATGTATAGATGTAGCAGTACTGTCTATCTGTATGTCATGTATGTCATATATGTTATGATGAATTGAAAATGGGGGACCCTGATGTAAACAAGACGAAAGTCTTTCTCTGGTCTGCATCCCCTTAACAATTGTATGTATTGAGCTGTACTGTACTGTACCCATTCTGCAATCTGTTAATAAACTTTTCAATCAATTCAATCAAAACCTTACCTGTGTCCCTGTATCACTTGTCTCTGCTGCCCTTTGATTAAAAAACGTCTGTATGTCCATTTTCCTTTTTTTGTGTGGCATAGTAAAAGTCACCTAGTAAAAGTGAGATAATTGACAATATCAAAACATGCTAGGGCTGTACCGAATAGTTCGAAGCTTCGTTCATAATGTTGACATTCGAATTCTAAATCAACATAATTTTTTTTTTTTTTTTTTTTGCCAAGGTATGGCGAGTGCCATACCTTGCCATACCAAAATGACGCCCCTGGCCGACAAGCGGAGTATCTCATGACAATAAATATGACACTAAAATACTCTCTTCCGCCACAATATATTGAAACGAAGTCCACTCCCACACTACTATAAACGTGGCCTCAGAATTCAAAACACACATACTCGGCACGTAAATATATAAAACAGTGCCGTGCAAGCTAGTTAACCTAGCCAGCCTGTTGCTTCTACGCGGTGTATTCCATGACAATGTGCTAAATATCACACTAAAATACTCTCTTCCGCCACAATATATTGAAACGACTTCCACTGTATACCCCCACTACTATAAACGTGGCCTCAGAATTCACCACACACACACATACTCGGCACGTAAATATATAAAACAACGCCGTGCAAGCTAATTAGCCTAGCAAGCCTTGTTGTTGAGTGACGCCAGTCCTACCGCTCTGGGTCTCCTTCCGGGTCTCCGTCGCTCTCGGCCATCTCCTTCACTGATTGGTTGTTAGCTGTTGTGCGTAGCACGTCATCACGTAAGGTTGGCTGTTGTTAGTGAGTGTGCTGAGCCGAGGCTGAACGGAGCCAAGCTTGGAAAATCGATATATCGAAACTTTGCGACCACGTTTCATGTTTATTTCGAGGAAATAATTTATCGCGATAGTTATCGTTATCGTTTTATCGCCCAGCCCTAGGTTTGAGATGGTCAGACAGGTCAGTTGGGAGTGAATAAGTGGTATCGGTGTCTCCCTAATCAAATACCTGACTTAACGGACAGAGGACGAAGACGTCATCCTTATATCCACAACAACCGGGAGGCCACTTTGCGAAGAGTCTACTCGTTTTTTTCAGAACCAAATCCTTGTGTATTTTATAGTGTAGTTGAGCGGTTTGGAATGGGCTCTGAAATCTGACACACACACAAAACACACACACACAGAGTATCTTCTGTGATTTGACGTGCAGAGATGTCTAGACAGTACTGTAAGTAGCAATTTAAAATGAATTTGTCTCTCTCCACACATGGCTAAGAAAGGCTGACCAGTGCCATATCAACTGAGGACCACATTTGTATTGGCATGATCCCATTTTTGTACAACGCCTTTGTTTGAAAATGGTAGAACCTAACTAACTTAACTAACTTAACTAACTAACTAACTAACTAACTAACTAACTAACTAACTAACTAACTAACTAACTAACTAACTAACTAACTAACTAACTAACTAACTAACTAACCAACTAACCCACTCGCTCATTGGCTCATTTACTTACACAATGTCTTCTCCACCCAGGGCTCCCCGGGGGCTGCACTCCCAGTGGCGCCGCCCAGAACAGCCACGCCGGCAGCAGGGACCACGGTCTCCTTGGCAACGGTGAGCAGGGAGTTGAGTCGAGCACCTCTGTCCTCCTCGCGGATAAAAGAAGATATCCGACCAAAAAATGGGACTATACTGTTTAAAAGTACATTTGAAACGTCGGAACGGAAATACACACTGAGCCAGTGTTGAATGTACTCTCATGGAGTCAGATGTACACTTGTGATTTAATGAAAAGGTAGTGGCAGAGAACTTGTTCCTGGTATTTATAGCGCCGTCGCCACCATCACCAGATCGTAAACACAACCACGTGACATAATACAGCAGGGGACCAGTGGGTCGTGATGTCTGGCTGTAGGATGACTATACTGTATAAGCTACATCTACATGCCTGACCTCAGGGCTTTTCTCTGGAAATGAGAGAAGATTAGGTGAGAGATTAGAAGAGAGGTTGGCTTTGTGTGGTTATAGAGGGGATGGCGACTCCTTTAAAAGGATACACATACATTAGGAGCAAACAACGGGATCTATTCAGGATCCACATACTAGTATTCAATACGGGGGATATTTTACGCGTGTTATTTGGACGGTCATTCTATATACAGTGTGTTTATATAGTGCGTTGGCTCGGCCCAGCCAAGAGTCGAGAGGACGGGTCGAACCGGACACTTTGTTCCTAAATGTGTGTGTTTTGTCGTGTTTCCTGGCAGGAGACCATGGAGAATGTGAAGAAGTGCAAGAACTTCCTGTCGACGCTGATCAAGCTGGCGTCCAGCGGGAAGCAGTCCTCCGAGACGGCGGCCAACGTCAGGGAGCTGGTCCGGGATCTGCTGGTGAGTGGGCTGGTCCGGGATCCGCTGGTGAGTGGGCTGGTCCGGGATCCGCTGGTGAGTGGGCTGGTCCGGGATCTGCTGGTGAGTGGGCTGGTCCGGGATCTGCTGGTGAGTGGGCTGGTCCGGGATCTGCTGGTGACTGGGCCCTGCCCTCCTCCCCAAAGCCTCTAAGTTGGGCGCTATCATCCAAGAGGTGATATCGCCAATGGTGCATTTATATAGTGGTTTTAATCCAAAGCGCTTTACAATTTGTTCCTCAATTTTTTTTTGTTTTTTGTTTTTAATTCATTTTTTTAGCGTTTATCGCTTTTTCTGGTCAAGCATGACCGACAGAAACAGGTTGAATGGGATATAGATCAGGGGAAGACACTCTGAGAAAATACGGCGGGTCCGGGAATCGAACTCGTGTACCCCAGATCCGTGACGAGCACCGTTGTCCCCGACGCCGAAATAGCGCCGAGATACGCGGTGAGCTACGGGAGCTCCCTGTTCCTCACATTTTACCCATTCACTCACACATTCACACACCAATGGTGGAGGCAACCATGCAAGGTGCCAACCTGTTCATCTGGGGCAGTTAGGGGTTAAGTGTCTTGCTCAAGGACACTTTGACACACTACCCCGGGAGGAGCGGGAAACAAACCGGGAACCTCCGGATTTTCTTTCTTTCAGCAGTCAGATGGTGCAAAGAACGCTCTGGCAAACAGGCTGAATTGCTTCATTTTGGTCCACTACCTCTCCCAAGACGCAATTCAGCTGGCCCTGTGATAGAACGTCCCGACTTTTCAAGCAAACGCACAGAGCATTAATCTGCACACCCTGCATCGTGTTTTCATTGAATAAAAATGCTATCAACCTGCTTTTTCGTGGACTATTAGAGGAGGACTCGATATTTAGCCGTGGTGTTATTCGGTTCACATTTCTCAAAACGGACACCATCTTCAAATCTTAGCGAAGACACAACTCGGGCCATAGAAGTAGGGATGCAGCAACACTGTCAAGTCAAGTCAAGAGTTTTATTTGTCACGGCATACAAGGCATACAGTGAAATGCGGGTGGTCATGCCCGCAGCGATTGTGCAATAATACAAGTAATAAGAATAAGACATAACCGGTATAATGTACCGGTACATAAAGTTTTAAAATGCATGGTAAAAGACATGCTAAGGTCCTGCGATAGTGCAATACAGTGTTAAGCTACGGATGAGGCACTGGGTCTTATGTACACTACTATACAATACTATACAATATACAGTTATACTATATATCCTTATGCTATCTTGCTATATCCATCTGTTGCTATACAAGAACCACTCCTGTTATTTATTTTTATTTTTTATAAAGTGACCTTTTCATTTGTTCATAACACTGATAGTGTTATCAGATACTGGGCCGACTCCAGGGTACAATTGGGTATTGAGATTATGAGAATCTGGTGATTCTCAAATTTTTTGAGATGCATTTCTGACAGATCTCTTTAATGGAGAAAAATGGCATCTAAATATCTTTTTTAAGATAAAAAAGAAATGTTTAGTGACTCCAAATTAGTGGTCATAGTTTTGGGTCACTGAAGACATTCAATATCATACAACATTTTAGCAGAATCAGAATCAGTTGCATCCAATTTGACTTTATCAAATTAAATAGCAAATTTACCATACCTACTCTGAAATCAAATCTGTGGGAATTATTGTTTTTGAGCAAGATAAGTAGGGGGCGGCTGGCTAGCGCAGTGGACTAAGCACTCGCCTACCATCGCAGAGACTCTGGGATCGAATCCAGCTGGCATCCCTACTGACACAATTGGCAGTGTTAGCAGGTGGGAAGCCGGTGGGGTATGTGTCCTGGCCGCGTGAATACTTTACCCAAGGCAGTTGTCCTTCCGCGTTCGGTTTGCGCGCCCTGATTGGCCTCTCAGCGCCCAATCGCGTTAGCCTACACAGAGCTAGCAGCGTATCGGGAGAAATGTAATATTACTGTGAAGAGAATCACGTCGCTGCAGATGCTCGCAGTTAGTTGCCCGCGGAGATGGTAAAGTACTACGGATGTAAAACATTTGGAATTGTTTACAATAAAGCTGTGATTGTACAACTTCAAGGCTCCTTTCGATCGCCGTGCTGCTGCTAGGAAGGAGCAATAAGAGGAAAACAATGTCAACATACAGTAATTGTACTTACAGCTGTTGTGGTGTCCACAGTCTGAGTAGTTAGGCGATAGTAGCGCTGAGAGGCCAATCAGGGCGCGCAAACCAAACGCGGAAGGACAACTGCCTTGGGTAAAGTATTCACTGGTCGTTGTAAACTGCGACTCCTACTGGTCGGTCGGGGGGCCTGCAGGGAGGGGATCTGGGAAATGGCGTGAACCTCTGCACGCGTTACGTTCCCCCAGTGAAACTCCTCGCTGTCAGGTGAAAAGAAGCCGGAGTATCAGAGGAGGCATGTGGTAGTTCTACACCCTCCCCAGGCCGACAATGGGGCAACGCGTGCAACGACCAGGAAGGAAATTGGCATAACCACAAAATTGGGATGGGTGAAAAAAATAATATATTGTAGTGATTGTAATGGTACATAATTCACCCACAGAACTAATGTTAGGAACATTCTAGAACATTAGTGCTGCCCGAACATTCTGGAACGTTTGTGATGTCATGGCAGAACATTCTAGAACCTTAGTTATGCCTGATCATTCTGGAACGTTCGTGATGATGTCATAGTAGGCCATTCTGGAACGTTGGTGATGATGTCATAGTATGGCAGACATTCTAGAACCTTAGTTCTGCCCAATCATTTTGGACCGTTCGTGATGATGTCATAGTAGAATTTTGGAATGTGGGTGATGATGTCATAGTAGAACCTTCTAGAAACCTCTAGCATGCCTATTTAAGCGGTGGCAGTTCCTGCCACTGGCATTCTGTTTAGCTTTCTATTAATGTATTGTATCTTGTAGTTGTGCTGATGAATATTAAAGGAGTTACCTTCGACTTCAGGACATCGCCTCAGACTCCCGTCTCAGCACTACAATATAGAATAAAAAAAAATGTAAGATATGTAAAAGCTATGGTAGAAAGAGATGCTGGGGTGAGAGACCAGTTTAACCTAATCTTTTTTTTTTTATCCACGTTTTCTCCCATTTTTCTATTTTTCTCCCATCCCAATTTTCATATCATCCAATTCAATTCTCCCCTGTCTTTGAACGCTGTTTCATGCCTCCCACAAGCCGGCTACAATGTGGACTAAGTCATACATAGCACGAGTCCCCTCCGATACTCGAGGCAACAGCAGTCGCATCTTTCCACCTGCGCGGCTCGATCTTTCAGGGTCAGGGGTCTGGGCTTTGGAGGGGCCCCGCCCCCGTCGCTTCCTGATTCTACTGCGCAGGCGCACCAACCGACCTGTAGGAGTCGCTGTCGACAACGCCCGATCCCCACCCATCAGTTTCCCTCCCCCTAATACTGCCAATGTGTATTAGTGCGGACGACCAGCTAAACTGAAAGCAATGTGGAGCGCTGGGCTTGAACCTGTTTGAGCCCAGTCTCCAGTATTCGTGGTGAGCACCTTGCCCACTGCACCACGTAGCCGCCCTCAGTTTAACCTAATCTTACAAACTATTGAATAACTAATTGAAACCTAATAGGTATTATTAGCTTGTAAATTCATAATTCATTTTGCATACCTACTGTGCAAATAATTGTTTTGCGCGAGAGCAGTGGAAGCGAGGTGAGAGATGTTCTGTGTGTGTGTGTAATCGTTCTCCAATAGTCCAGGACCAGTTTAGCCTATAATTGCTAATCATACAAACTCTTCAGGGTGAATAATTACCATAATTGAATCCTAATATATCTAATTTAAAAAGAAATCTATAATAAGCCAATTATCCATAAATGATGCCTCCTTACCCACCTTCTACAAAGCCCTACTTGTATTTATTCACTGAGGCACCTAATGAACAGAAGTGCATTTACAACAACATATTGAGCTGCTGCACAAATAGAATAGATAAACAAAATGACCAATTTAGCTAGTGACCTCAGGAAAATGCACCTCTGTGTTTTTAGGTGTTACTATGTGTCCGGCCCACAAAATCATCTGTATTGTTAATCTTGCCCCCCTTGGTAATTGAGTTTGACACCCGTTGTCTAGATAGTAAACGCCGTTGCCACAGCAGTACCACTGGATGACAGTTGTAGGTATGAGTACTAATATAATGGCTACAGTTGCCACAGCAGTACCACTGGATGACAGTTGTAGGTATGAGTACTAATATAATGGCTACAGTTGCCACAGCAGTACTACTGGGTGACAGTTGTAGGCATAGATATATATAGAACACTAGATAGCTTACCCGCGCTGCCGGCCAATGGAGAGCGACGTCGTCGTAGGGTGGCCATCTTGCCCCAGGCAGCTCAGCTCCTGATAACATTAATGTCTATGGTGCATGTACTATTTAAATAACCATAGATTGCTCAATTCTATGCCGATTTTTAAACGGGTTGGTTTGCTATAAACATCAAAGAT
This sequence comes from Notolepis coatsorum, assembly GCF_963971535.1. Taxonomy (NCBI): domain Eukaryota; kingdom Metazoa; phylum Chordata; class Actinopteri; order Aulopiformes; family Paralepididae; genus Notolepis; species Notolepis coatsorum. The sequence continues at coordinate 161,649,941 of NC_140170.1, read as the reverse complement.
GTAGTTATGATAATGCATACTTATAATTTTTTGTTGATTTTTTTGTTGATGTTTTTTTACAAACCGCTTGAATCATAGCCACGTTAATAATGCTTGTAATAAACCAAACCGTTTGTAAATCCGTCAATATTTCAGCGAGTTATGAGTATTTTTGTCTGCAGATCACTCACCCTCCAACAGCTACCATAGAACGTAACAGAAAGGCTGCCTGGGGCAAGATGGCGGCGGTTCAGCGACGCTGGTGACTCCGCCTTAAGCTATCTAGTGTTCTATATATATCTATGGTTGTAGGTATGAGTACTAATATAATGGCTACAGTTGCCACAGCAGTACTACTGGATGACAGTTGTAGGGTTGAGTACTAATATAATTAAATCAAATCAAATTTATTTGTAAGGCCCGACAACACACGTTAATGTCCCCATGGGCCGTACACGTCTTCTTTAAAGTCAAGAAGAAACATCACAAAAAGTCAAGAACAAAACAAGAACACCATAAGGTCCAAATATTTTTTTAATAAATGCAAAATAAATAAATGCAACACTCCCAGACATACCCCACGCGAAGGTAAGGAAAAACTCACTAAAACCTAGCAATAGGAGGGGGTGAGATCAGGGTAGTAGGTTGAAGGAGAGAGAGAAAAGATGGGTCTTAAGCAGGGATTTAAAAGCTTCGACAGAGCAGGCGCCCCTGACGATGGCAGGTAATTTGTTCCACAGGTAGGGAGCGTGGTAGACAAAGGCTCTGTGGCCGGCGGATTTCTTTTTAACCCTAGGAATCGATAGAAGCCCCGCATTTTGTGAGCGCAGAGCACGAGCGGGCGAGTATCGAGAGATGAGATTGGATAGATAGAGCGGTGCAAGCCCATTAAAATTTTTGTAGGTGAGGAGTAGCACTTTAAAGTCAGATCGGGCTTGAATAGGTAGCCAGTGTATGGCGGACAAAACTGGTGTGATGTGATCATCATATAATGGCTACAGTTGCCACAGCAGTACTACTGGATGACAGTTCTAGGGTTGAGTTCTTATATAATGGCTACAGTTGCCACAGCAGTACTACTGGATGGCAGCTGTAGGATTGAGTACTAATATAATGGCTACAGTTGCCACAGCAGTACTACTGGATGACAGTTGTAGGGTTGAGTACTAATATAATGGCTACAGTTGCCACAGCAGTACTACTGGATGACAGTTGTAGGGTTGAGTACTAATATAATGGCTACAGTTGCCACAGCAGTACTAGTGGATGGCAGCTGTAGGTTTGAGTACTAATATAATGGCTACAGTTGCCACAACAGTACTACTGGATGGCAGCTGTAGGATTGAGTACTAATATAATGGCTACAGTTGCCGCAGCAGTACTACTGGATGACAGCTGTAGAGTTGAGCATTGATGTGATGGCTACAGTTCTGACTCCCTGCTCTCGATGGCTCTGGTTGAACTAGGAGGGCAGGCTGGATGCAGAGGACTTCACCAGCAGACTCTACAAAGAGCTCAACTCCTCGCCTCAACCCTACCTGGTGCCTTTCCTCAAGGTAAGGAAGCACACCGAGAGTCAATAGGGACGCACCAATACTGGTGTTGGAGTTATGGTCAACTATCAAATTCACTTTAAGTTCAATACCAAGAACCACATGTAACCACCTACTGTATATATCCATATTTGTCTGAATTTACCTACATATAACCCCTCTATATACTTGTACACCTGCATATAACCCATAGCTCTATATGATAGCATGTATATACAATAATGCTGTTCAGGAGGTCGGGGGTCAAGGACTACAGCCCCCTCAGCATCGACGGGGCACCAGTTGAGAGAGTGAACAGTTTCAAGTACCTCGGAGCCCACATATCCGAGGACTTGACATGGACCACACACATTGACAGTGTTGTGAAGAAGGCACGACAACGCCTCTACTTCCTCAGGCGCCTAAGGAAGTTCCAAGTCAGTCAGAAGATCCTTAGGAACTTCTACTCATGTACAATAGAGAGCATCCTGACCGGCAACATCACCTCCTGGTTTGGGAATAGCACTGCACAAGACCGTAGCAGACTACAAAGAGTGACACGTTCAGCCGAACGCACAATTAGAGGGGGGCTTCCCACCCTCCAGAACATTTACAACAAGCGGTGCAAGGGGAAGGCTAAGAGAATTATTAAGGACTCGAGCCACCCGAACAACTGCCTCTTTGAACTGCTGCCGTCAGGCAAGCGATACCGGAGTCTTATGGCGAGCACAGAAAGACTCAGAAGGAGCTTCTATCCCCAGGCCATCAGGCTGCTAAACGAACAATAATCGCTAAACGAACAATAATCACTATGCAACAACCATCAAATGCACACAGCACACACACCCACACGCACACACACACTCACTCAAACAAACAACACACTGCAGCACCCACTCTCCACACTTTAGATCACACAAACACACTTACACTTTATATTTATTGATAAAGGATTTGCACTACAACTCGTACACCTACTGTGAATTGTACCTAAACTGCACCTTGTCCATTTATGCCTTGCACTATATAGTATTGTATATTAGTACACTGCACAGTATTGTATATTGTATGGTAACTACGTCTACGAACATTGTACATATGTCTAAACTGAACACTGTGACCTCTTTTTTTTCTTCTAATTTTTACTATGTTTTTATTTCATACTTATCTTGTCATGCACAGTCTCTGGAGCGTAACAGTAAGAAGCATTTTGTACAAAAGTATTCTGTACTTCTGTATGACAACTATTAAAGAAACTTGAAACTTGAAACTTGAAACTATACCATGGTATATATTTATTCTCACTGCATATATATATCTATCCACACCTGTCTGTACTTACCTGCACATAGACCTTTTACATATCTGTAGATACTATATCTATATCAAACTCCGCACCATGGGAGATCGGGCTTTCTGCTCCTCCGCTCCCAGTCTGTGGAATGCTCTCCCTGACCACCTGAGAGCACCACAGACTGTATGCTTTTAAAAAGGGCCTCAAAACACATCTTTTTAATAGAGCCTTTTGTTGATTTTTATCTAGTTTTAGCTCCACACATTTTATGTTATTTTACTCTTACTAGTTTTAGCCCTTCTTATTTTAAGTTATTTTACTCTTTTACTAGTTTTAGCCCTCCACATTTCATGTTCTTTTTACTCCTTTACTAGTTTTAGTTCTACTTACTTTATGTTCTTCTACACTGTAGCGCTTTGAGATTTGTTCCACAAATATAAAGCGCCCCTACAAATTGAATATATTATTATTATTATTATTATTATTATTATTATTATTATTATTATTATTATTATTATTATTATTATTATTATTATTATTATTATTATTATTATTATTATTATTATTATTATTATTATTATTATTATTATTATTATTATTATTATTATTATTATTATTAATTATTAATTATTATTATTATTATTATTATTATTATTATTATTATCTGTACATATCCTACTCTTACTAGTTACACTGCTGGCCAGTATGACTACTACCATACTGTCTTTATACCTGTATCACTGTACATATTATACTTCAACTCTGTACATACATCTGATTAGCACTACACTCAGTAGTACTCATTTGTAACATTGTATATTATTCTTGCACTTTACTGCTACATTTGCACTCTGGTTGGATGCCCAAACTTATTTTCATTGTACTGTACTTGTGCTGTATGATGATGATCCATTTAAAATTATTATTATAATTAATATACATAATTTTTTTAACACATAGAAGGATGTTAGAAGGAGGATGTTATTACTGGCTGACTGTATTACATTATTTATATCCAGTGACCCCAAACTAATGACCTAAGTCTGTATCGTTCAGTAGAAGCAGCGTTTTGGATCGGTATTCAGTATCAGCCGATACTTATAGCTAGGGTTGGGTATCGTTCACATTTGAACCGATACCGGTACCAGTACCAGTTCCTGTAATTCGGTATTGGTACCCAACGGTACCTTCTTTTCGGTACTTCTCTCTCTGTCATAAGAAACAAATATAATTCAGTTGTAAAAACTAAGTCCAAATGATACAACATTTTAACATTGTTATTTATTTAGAACATTTAGTTATTTATTGTTGTAACACACCACACAAAATAAATTGCATGATCATCATGTATTGTGTTTTTAAATGTTTAAATATCAACATTATCTGGCCATCCTCAGTAAATATGATCAAACCCCTCTGACCTCGTCTGGTCTTTCTAAAGACCCAAGAGACGGGACAGTAATAATATATATATTTGTGGAAAAGGCTCTTATACTACAGATTGATCTAACGTGGTAGTACCAATGTAATTCGATTGGTACCCTTAAAAGTACAGAGTTCGGTACCAACCCTGCTCACAGTTTACAGCCAGAGTGGTATTGGCAGTGAAAAATTGGTACGGTGTAACATTATCCCTCATAAGGATGCACATTTGGTGCACAAGAGGTTTGTGCTCCCATCCTTCACATAAACACTATGCCATATGCCCAAAAGAGTCATTTTAATCTTTATTTTTTCCCCAGGGGTGGTTGAATAAGTGCACTTGTTGTAAGAGAAATTTGAACCAGCAAGCGTCCAGTCTAAAGCCTGCCTTCTTTAACCCTGAGTCTACCACCAGCCTCTATACGACTGTACTAATGATTTTCAACCTGCCTGTGTACCCTGTACCCTCCAGAGAAGCCTCCCAGCCCTCAGGCAGCTCACCCCAGACTCTGTAGCGTTCATCCAGCAGAGTCATCCCTCCCAGCCAGCCTCCGCACCAGCCTCCGCACCAGCCTCCGCACCAGTCTCCGCACCAGCCTCCGCACCAGCCTCCGCACCAGCCTCCACCCCAGCCTCCACCACTACCACCACAATGGCTCTGGGCAGCTCAGCCCCTCGCCTCTTCACCCCGATCAACAGACCCTTGCTCCAGTCAAACCTTGGCAAACCGGTACAACCTGCCCCACTGGTAAGTAGAGATGTTCCGATACCATTTTTTCCTTTCCGATCTGATTCCGATACCTAAGCTTTGGGTATCGGCCGATACCGATACTTATCCGATACCAGTGCATACATTAAAAAAAAATAAAAATAAAAAAAATATTATATAAATTATATATATAAAAAAAAAAATAATAATAATGTATACAGCTACTGTTTTATATATACTGTTTTTTAGTAATAACTATAAAGTAATGGTATTTATTCAACAACAGGTGATTGTATAGATTAGTATTAGTATCAGTAATTGAAAACTATCTCAATGAGTTCACCCACGGAAAGGTTGTTGGCACATTAGTTCCACACGGACATTATTCGTTGCTGCACTTGCTTCCACAAGAAGGCTCCGTTTAGTACCAGAGGCTCTGTTGTTGTGATTTTTGCACAATAAATATTCAACATTCTCTTTTGAGACTCCGCCTCAGACTCTTATCATTTGGCACTAAAAGCTAAACATTGTCACCGATATGGCTGTCCCGCAACATGTCATTAATTGTGTATGCGACGTGCAATTGTGCAATGACGACGTTAACGTGAGCTAGGTTAGCTAGCATGAGCTACCGGTATATGGAAAGACTGTAACGTTACTGGTGACATTGTGATTTAACTTGGAATACTCCTTTGCCAACTTGCTGTACTTTGCTTGCACTGCAGGTCTGCAGCCATTATTGCTGGATTATGAATAGCCCCAACTTTAGCCAAGGTAACGTTAAAGCTAGCTTTCGGTTAGCTGTTCAATGCTAATAACACCAGCCACCAAGCAAACTCATCAGAGCTCCCCGTCAACAGCGCTCTGTCGGGACGATGGCATTTTAAGAAAGTATCTGCTCTGCTGTTAAAATGACAAATGGCAATTGACACTTTAATTCACGGTCGATTAAGCACACGTTTGTTTTATAATGCTCACTCAGCGAGTAGGGTATATCTGCAGAGCCACAGAGCCCAACATCCGCAGTGTTGTTGATAAATTACGTCATAATAGTATCGGAGCGCAACATTAGAGGGTATTCGCCGATACCGATACGAGCATTTTAGGCAGTATCGGCGGCATTTCCGATACTGGTATCGGTATCGGAACAGGCTGGTAAGGCTAAAGTTAGTATATATTTCAGTTCAGTTCAGTTCAGAGTTTTTATTTGCCACATGGAATAATACAATCATAGTTTCTTCATTAAAAAATCATAAATAGCCATTCCATGGACAAAAGGAGCAGGAAGAAGAATAAATCTTATAATTACCTGCCCCTTATTCCTAAACTAACATGTATTTTCTTAATGGTCGGCGTATAACCTTATTTACACAAATAATCATTTATACCATTATAAAAGAAACACAATCCACAGTTAAACAAGAAAAATTGTAATAATAATAATAATGATAAAGAATAAAGAAGAAAAGAAAGAGAAGAGAAAAAAAAAAATCTCACTATTCAGATCACATTTTGATTTTCATACTGACTAAATATTCTTTTTTTATACATTTTTTTGAATTGATAAACACTGTTACATCCCTTAAGCTCGCTATGGAGAGAATTCCATAACTTTACACCAATAACTGAAGGATATACAAGTTTCATTGTAGTCAAAGAGATATTGAATTGTACTGTTGTTGCCTGCTGTCCACACATTGTTAAACCCAAATGAGTTTTAATTAATGGTTCAAACGTGTCAGCAATACTAGAATAACCTACCGTACTTTTCGGACTATAAGCCGCGGCTTTCCCCCCATTTTTCGACCCTGCGGCTTATATAACGGTGCGGCTTATATGTGACTCGACGTGACCAAACCCGAAAATGTAAAAAACAAAATATTGCTTTTTTGACTGCATTGAAATGTTATTTATCTGTTCCCTTATTTGCTAAACTTAATACAACTTGTAAATGAGTTAATTCTTGTTATTTGTCCGACAGTATTGTGTCCCAATGCTAATTACAGTAATTAAACATTAAAACACCTGCGGCTTATAGTCCAGTGCGGCTTATATATGTACACATCATTCAATTTAGCTGCTGCGGCTTATAGTCAGGTGCGGCTTATAGTGCGAAAAGTACGGTACTCTAAACTTCTCTCTTGAGCGGCGAGTGTCCAGTGACAGCTTGGAAACCGTAGTGGCTGACCGATAAGCCTCTTCATTAAGTTACCTAGTTACTGTGATGAAGGTTAAAGCTGTGGCCTCTGGTAGTCAGCCTGCATCGTTGTTTGATGAGTAACATTAGCTATTGTTATAGATGGTTTCCCTGGAATTCTCTTGCCAGGGAACAGTTTGGACCCCAATTGTATTTCCTGTCAGTTATTACATGAATTTGTATATTTTGTACCCAGTTTAATCACCTGTACTGTACATTGTATATTGCGGTTGCACTTTACTGCTATATTTGCACTCTGGTTGAATGGCAAACCTATTTTCGTTGTACTGTACTTGTGCTGTATGATGATAATACATTTGAATCTAATCTAATCTAATTACATTAATAAACATTGCAACAGGAAATAAACCCGGGTCCATTTAGAATGTTTATGGTGTCAAGTTGAAACCATCTATATGATCTTGATTTAATTTTAGATTTGATGGTTTGTCGGAACACTGAACCTTACGCATTACTGGCACTTACTGGAAACAGTGATGGGGATCGTTCACCTCATTATAGAATAAATTGGAAACCATTAGCAGTAACACACGAGAGAACCGATTCAGATTATTTTATTGTCACCGCTTTTTGAAATGTACATGCATAAAGAAAATAAATAAAACTGAAGATGCTTGTTTTTCCCAGCTCCTCAACCGTAGTAGATTTGTAAACATAATACACAATGTATATTCTATCTATACAAACTATAACTATAAGCTAAATTAGCTATAAATAAACTATAAACTAAACTATAAACTAGACAATCGTAGAAGTTCATCTGACTCAAATGGCGCGATGTGTGGTGTGGAGCGGGACACTTTGAATCTGTGTAAATGTAAATGTTCATGGTTTTTGTTCATAACTGGTCCTTTGACCCCCCCCCCATATAACCCTTCAGGTACTCCATCCTCAGCAGCAGGGGGCGATGTTGAGGCCTCAGGTTACCATAGCAACAAGCCCCATGGTGACCCTCAGGGGTCAGGCCCCAGGCCGCATCATGCTTGGACAGCAGCCACAGATGCAGCTCAAACAGCTGCACCCAGGTGAGGGTCCATACGGAGGTGATATGGAACTCAGGGTTATTATCATACCTGGATAAAAAGACCGTTTTATGTAAAAGTTGTGCTTTTGTAAGTAATTCAAACGATCATTCGTGTGTGTTTAGTGTGGCTCTCTGTCCATTCCTCTCTGTCTCTCAGTTCCTATGAGGCCCGGGGTGTCGCCTGCCTCCAAGCTGGTCCCCGCTTCAGTGCTCTCTCTTGCTCAGAAAAACAAGCTGAAAGAGGCCGGGGGCACTTTCAGGTAAGAGTTATAATAATAATAATAATAATAATAATAATAATAATATATGATGATAACAAGTGAGTAATCAATGTTCTGTACGTTTTCCATGCACACAGATATTCAGATAAAAAAAAATTCACAGATTGTTTTTAACCCTTTCACTACCACACTACAGAAGGTTAACCCTTTCACAACCATCTGTAGTGTGGTAGTGAAAGGGTTAACCTTCTGTAGTGAAAGGGGTGGCAGTGAAAGGGTTAACCTTCTGTATTGTCGCACTGAAAGGGTTAACCCTTTGGTAGTGTGGTAGTGAAAGGGTTAAATGTAGGCCTACATTAATTCAGAAAAGCGTGAGATGCTTGTTTGTCCCGGCTTCTCAACCATAGTAGGGTTGTAAACATAATACACAATGTATATTCTATCTATACATACGTTTTGATGAATTGTAAAAATAAAAATAAATTATTCTACAGTGTAAGTAGCAGCAGTGTGTAATACCGGTAAGTGTGCTTGTGTGGTGTATAAGTCACTAAGGTGCTTTTGTGTGTGTAGCTCATGTGATAATTCAAAGTCTGTCCCGTAGTCTGTCTTCCCGGTGGAAGTAGCTGTTCAGTGTTCTCTTGTGGACCTGACCTGAGACTGCGGTACCGTCTGCCAGACGGCATGAGCTCAAACAGTCTATAATATCGTGGATATTCTGTGTTTTTTTAAGTTTTCGCTTCATGACATCGTCTCATGGCTGATGGCAGAGTCAACATAATCCTTTGGCATTTTGAACCTGGGTTCAGAGAAAGCGTAGTGTCTTCATCAATGATATTGCAGAGGGTTGTTTTGTTTTGTATTCTTCCCATGTCTGCTCAACAAAACCACTGAAACTGTAGCTTGCATTTGCATTATGCTGATATTGGAGAAAAATACGTCTACTCAACCACTGACACAGACCTCCCCACCACATTGTGCCGTGTATATATATATGTGTGTGTGTGTGTGTGTGTGTGTGTGTCTCCAGGGACGATGACGATATCAACGACGTGGCGTCCATGGCTGGGGTTAACCTATCGGAGGAGAGTGCCCGTATCCTGGCGACCAATTCGGAGCTGGTGGGAGCGGTGACGCGCTCCTGTAAGGACGAGGCCTTCCTCGCCTCCTCCATGCTGCAGAAGAGAATCCTGGAGATAGGTGAGATAGACGCTAACGGTCACTAATGTCTGTATGAAACCCCGCCCCCTCTTTCCTTTATCCTCCAATCACAACTGTTGCTTCAAACTAAAAAGTTTGTCTGAGGGAAGCAACAGCTGTGATTGGAGGATAAAGAAAAGAGTATCATGTACAAATTGACCGAAGCTCACTGATGTTTACTCCACGGAGCACACACAGTAGACTTCAGTGAGCTTCAGTCAGCTTGTACAGACAGGAGCTTGTCCCCATTGACTTTGCATTGGTTTGTGGCTACTAGCCAGAGCTAATGTGAGGAACAGCAACTAGGGATGTCCGATATTATCGGCCTACCGATATTATCGGCCGATATCGGCATTAAAATGTTATATCGGAAAATATCGGTATCGGTTTTCAAATATTTTTTATTATTTTTTTTTACATTTCTATAACCTTTATTTACCCAGGCAAGCAAGTAAGAACAAATTCTAATTTTATTTATTGTCAAAAGTATGCATAATGTTGTGTTAATTCCACAACAAGAGATATGTAATGTTAATTACCTGAAATTATTCCATTTTTGGGGGGGGGGGGGAAACCTGGCCCCGGTATTCACTGACATCTTCAACCTGTCCTTGGAACAGGCCGTCATCCCCACCTGTCTGAAGAAGTCCACCATCATCCCTGTACCCAAAAAATCTACGCCCGCTTGCCTCAACGACTACCGCCCTGTAGCCCTCACCTCCATAGCCATGAAGTGCTTTGAGAAGCTAGTGAAGGGCTACATCTGTTCCTCCCTCCCCATCAACCTGGACCCTCTGCAATTTGCATATCGCCCCAACAGGTCCACGGAGGACGCCATAGCCCATGTGCTGCACACAGCAGCATCACATCTGGACAAGAGGAAGGGGAACTATGTGAGAATGCTGTTCATCGACTACAGCTCAGCATTCAATACCATAGTCCCCTCCAAACTCATAGCCAAGCTCAGGGACCTGGGCTTGAACTATGACCTGTGCCAGTGGGTCCTGGACTTCCTGACGGGCAGACCCCAGGTGGTAAGAGCCGGCAACTGCACCTCCTCATCCATCACGCTCAACATAGGGGCCCCCCAGGGCTGTGTTCTGAGCCCCCTCCTCTACTCCCTGTACACACATGACTGCGTAGCACAGCGGAACAACAACACCATCATCAAATTTGCTGATGACACAGTAGTGGTGGGCCTGATCTCTGCCAACGACGAAAGGGCCTACCTGGAAGAGGTAGAGAACCTGTCACAGTGGTGTCAGGAGAACTGCCTCTCCCTGAACGTCAGCAAAACAAAAGAGATGATTGTGGACTTCAGGAGGTCGGGGGTCAAGGACTACAGCCCCCTCAGCATCGACGGGGCACCAGTTGAGAGAGTGAACAGTTTCAAGTACCTCGGAGCCCACATATCCGAGGACTTGACATGGACCACACACATTGACAGTGTTGTGAAGAAGGCACGACAACGCCTCTACTTCCTCAGGCGCCTAAGGAAGTTCCAAGTCAGTCAGAAGATCCTTAGGAACTTCTACTCATGTACAATAGAGAGCATCCTGACCGGCAACATCACCTCCTGGTTTGGGAATAGCACTGCACAAGACCGTAGCAGACTACAAAGAGTGACACGTTCAGCCGAACGCACAATTAGAGGGGGGCTTCCCACCCTCCAGAACATTTACAACAAGCGGTGCAAGGGGAAGGCTAAGAGAATTATTAAGGACTCGAGCCACCCGAACAACTGCCTCTTTGAACTGCTGCCGTCAGGCAAGCGATACCGGAGTCTTATGGCGAGCACAGAAAGACTCAGAAGGAGCTTCTATCCCCAGGCCATCAGGCTGCTAAACGAACAATAATCGCTAAACGAACAATAATCACTATGCAACAACCATCAAATGCACACAGCACACACACCCACACGCACACACACACTCACTCAAACAAACAACACACTGCAGCACCCACTCTCCACACTTTAGATCACACAAACACACTTACACTTTATATTTATTGATAAAGGATTTGCACTACAACTCGTACACCTACTGTGAATTGTACCTAAACTGCACCTTGTCCATTTATGCCTTGCACTATATAGTATTGTATATTAGTACACTGCACAGTATTGTATATTGTATGGTAACTACGTCTACGAACATTGTACATATGTCTAAACTGAACACTGTGACCTCTTTTTTTTCTTCTAATTTTTACTATGTTTTTATTTCATACTTATCTTGTCATGCACAGTCTCTGGAGCGCAACAGTAAAAAGCATTTTGTACAAAAGTATTCTGTACTTCTGTATGACAACTATTAAAGAAACTTGAAACTTGAAACCCTGCATACCGTAATTCCTCTAATAGTAACCGGGTCTCAAATACAAGCCGGGTCTCTATTAATGGCTGGGTGCGCTCTTGAGCTAAGCAATTATAAGCCGGCCTCCTAATACAAGCCGGGTTACTAATATACTGAGCTGCACACTGAGCTAGTTACTTGATTTCACTTTGAAAACGTTGAAATGACCAGTGACCACCTGTAATTGCACTGTTTACTATTTCATACAGTACTTGGTTTCAATAAATGAACCCAGTACATTTTACTGGGTTCAAACTGACACAAAATGTTGATTTATTCATTATGATCCGTTAAAATTTGAAATATAGGCCTCCCTCTTATACAGGCCTCCTCCTAATACAAGCCTGGTACCCGCTACAGTTGAAACAAATACAAGCCGGGGTTACTATTAGAGGAATTACGGTATATCGGTATCGGTTGATATCGGTATCGGTTGATATCGGTATCGGAAATTAAGAGTTGGACAATATCGGTATAGGTAAAAAAGCCAATATCGAGCATCCCTAACAGCAACATATAAATATATTGCGTTTATATAACGCTTTTATCCAAAGCACTTTACAAGTTATGCCTCACATTCACTCATTCATTCACATACGGGACGGCGACCATGCAAGCTGCCAACATGCTCATCGTGTGGCAATTAGGGGTTAAGTGTCTTGCTCAAGGACACTTCGACATGCTGCCGGGAGGAGAGGGAATCGAACCAGGAACCTTCTGACTACCAGACGAGACCGCTCTAACTCCTGAGCCCACTGTCACAACCTCAGCATTACTAAGTAGGAAATAGGGTTAGGACTAATCAGAACTATACCTTTAACTTTTCCAGACGGCGACGTTTGTGTCGGCTAACGTTCCGAGTCGATACAGTGACATTTGACATTGAATGAATGAAAACTTTATTTAACAGGTTGCAGAATGGGTACAATACAGTACGGCTCAATACACACAATTGTTAAGGGGATGCAGATTGCAGACCAGAGAAAGACGTTTGTCTTGTTTACATCAGGGTCAACCATTTTCAATTCATAGTGACATTTATGACATACTACACAACATACATGACATCATGACATTTATGGCATAGGGACATACATGACATACAGGTATATAGTACTGCAGTGTTTCCCACAGGATTTTGTGAGACTGGTGGGTGAACCTCGGCCCCCGGACCCCCCCAGAACCCTTTTTTTGTGTACATTTGAAAGTTAAATGCATCAATCTGGTGCACTTTGAGAGCAAAATAAAGAGGCTAGATCTATGATGAACTTTGTGCTCAAAACACAAAATCGACTAGAGCAGTGCTTCCCAATCCTCTCCTCGAAGCACCCCAGCCTTTCAATGTATTTGTTAAATTCCACCACCAGCACACCTGATTCAACTTAACTAGCCCTTTATTGAATCAGGTGTGCTGGTGGTGGAATTTAACAAATACATGGAACGGCTGGGGTGTCTCAAGGAGAGGTTTGGGAACCACTGGACTAGAGCATACATTTGAGCCATCAAAGAAATGAAGCAAAAGTGGTTACCTGTGTTGAACTGGTTTATTTTTTTAGAAAATAAAAAAATATAGTGGATTACTATTTACGATTACCACCACTGCCAATACTGTAGGTCAGGGGTTCCCAAACGTATTCAGCTCGAGACCCAAAAGAGACATTTAGAGTTTCCCCGGGACCCAAACTTACAAAAATACATCATGACATGAATTGCCATAACATACATTTATAAACTAAAACTACTGATAAAGAACACAACAAACCATGAATTTAAAATGTATATGAAATGTATTTATTTAATTATAAAAGTACATCACAGCAATAATCAGAGTGTAATGTTAAGTTCCTCACCACCTCATAACATATGTACATGCAATTTTGTAACACTTTTAAATGAACAAACATGTTCTACTCTCCTTTCTATTTCTCACCCCTTTTTCAACTCTCCATTTCTTAGCCCCTCCTCGTCCCTCCGTCCCTCAACCTTAAACCCCAACATTGAGCAACATTCTGATTCATTTGTACTGACTTATTTTAAGATTCTACTGACCTGACATCATGATAGAAGCCTTCAAGGGGTATAATATTTCATCTATGGCACAATGAAATCTAATGAGAGTTATGTGGCTGGTTGAAGTTTTCAACCAGCAGATCTATTCTGGGCTTGGTTTTTGAAAGTGCTATTCTGAGGTCATGCTGAGCATTTAGTCTGTTTCTGTATTTGTTTTTCAAGTATGCTAGAGTAGAAAACCCATAGTATGTGGTGCCAAACTGAATCAACACATCTACAGCGTTTTTATTAAAAAATGTTATAATAATAATAATAATTTATTAAAATATTTTTTATTGGCGACCCAATAAAAACGGGTTGCGACCCTACGTTTGGGAAACGCTGCTGTAGGTGATACTTATATATATATAAAACTGTGGCGGGCCGCCACAGTCTAGGTAATTAATGGGAAACACTGGTACTGTTACATTTGTGACATATACGATATGCAAATATCGTATATAGAAAATATACATATGATGGGGAGGAGACTGTACAATAGGAGGGGGTAGGTGGGTGGGAGAAAAAATATACATACGGTGGGGAGAGAATATATACATACGGTGGGGAGGAGACTGTCGATTAGGAGGGGGTGGGGGTGGGGTGGACATTTACGGTGGCCAGTTTCGAATTGCAGCCTCCCGTAGGTGCTCTTTAACATTTTGGTTGCCCAAAACATAGAACTCCGGCGCTCCGGTCTAAACAACATTGCATGCGTGCACGAGGAAGGATAATAATTATGATCTAGCGTTGATTTCAGGAAGATCCGATAAAACAGAAATGTACGGATGAAAAAAATAATCTGTTTCTTGCACGTTGACCAGAAGCAAGTCACTGAGACCCGACGCCGTTATTAGACCCATAGCTATACTATAAAATATAGGTTTAGCTCTACAAACTACAACTACGTTTACATGGGATTAATGGACGGCAAGGAAGGGGTCACTTCCCGTAAGGGCCGTGGCACTCAATGTGTTAAGACCGGTTTTGAATGTGGGTAGGGATTCACATCTTTTTATGGCTGTGGGTAGGGCGTTCCACATTGTTGTGGCATAATTGCCATTGACATTTGACATTTGAATGGATGCATCCTTTTCAACACTGTCTCCTGTCCATCTGTCCGTGTCCTTCAGGCGGGAGGTTCGGGGTGACGGAGGTGGGCGCGGAGCTGGTGACCTACGTGTCTCACGCCACTCAGCAGAGGCTCAAGAACCTCCTGGAGAAGGTCTCCCAGGCAGCCCAGCAGAAGAACTTCAACTTCAAGGTTTGTCCACAGCCACACTATATGGACAGACTGACTCCTTGTAAAAAAGATATCATGTATTTCCACAATTTTATGGTTGGATGGTAGTGATCAAAAACAACAACATTGAAATACCATTTGACCATCATGGTTTAGGTAATATATATATATATATATATATTAGGGGTGTAACGGTACGTGTATTCGTCCCGCGACTTCACGGTACGGACGTTGCGGTTCGGTACATCCAGCCATATGACGAATACATCTCATACCACTAGGTGAAACTAGGGTTGCACATTTTACAAATGTATGCTCTATATCTTTACTTTACTTGACACTGGCTTACTAACACAGAAGGTCATTCATTTAACGTTGAATATCAAGCTTGTATTGCCACATTTAGATGATGAATAAAACATTGAAGCTTGTAAAGGCATGATGACGAGCCGACAGAACAAATTAACAACCGCACACTCTAGTCTGCACTGGGCTGTTTCTCCCCTCCCCCCCTTACTACAGGTGTCCCTGAAACAAAACTATGAATGAATGATATGTTTGTAACACAGCAGGGTCATTACAATAGGCTGCAAATGTTCATTGTTTTCTTGTTCGCCTAATAATGTTATCCAATGGAAAGACACACATGTCTCTGTCTGTGTTTTGTGTATTTTGTATGTTTGTTTTTGTTTTTGCTGCCATTTTGGCCAGGTCTTGCTTGAAAAAGAGATCTTTGATCTCAAGTGACTACCTGGTAAAATAAAGGTTAAAATAAAAAAAAAACATACTTTTGCTGATCTGGACTGGTCCTCTGAGCTCCCCTCCAGTCGAGCTGTGGTGTTTAAATCCAAAATATTGATAAATCCTCTGCCATTGTTGTGTAACATGGCATCTCTTCTCTAGAGTCTTCTTTCTCTGCTTCACATGAAGTTAAATCTACTCTAGAAGTGAAACTGAAACTGAAAAATCGTACACCAGTGGGGGTTGGGGGCAGTAGGCAATACATTTATTCAGTGGATTCCTGAACACAGAATGACACCGTTATCACTGACTGACTACCCCGGCAAGCCTAGGTGGAACTAAGTATAACTTAATAAAAATGTATTATATTTAATAATAATAATTCTAAATATATAAAAAAAATTAAAAAATTTTTTAATCCTGTTGTACCAAACTCGTACCAAACCATGACCCCAAAACCGAGGTACGTACCGAACTATGTACAGTTACACCCTTAATATATATATGGCCTTTTTATTTTACCACTATGAGTAGCATAGATGTTTGCTAGGGGGATTGGGTTTCTTCATTGAACGCTTATCCTTATCATTAGGGCCCAAGTATCTCGTGTTTTATTATAAATAAAGAAGTAGGTTTTGCGTTAAAACTGTTTTTAAGGTACGAGGTGGATGCGAAGAACCTACAAGTTGATTATTCCGCTTATACTATGGTCCTTTGACAACAATATCAAATAAAAGCATTTTGGTGAAAGTTAGTTCACTAAACTAAACGACTAAACGACTAAAGTTTTGAGTCGTTCGTTTATCAACTTCATGAGTCGGCTGTACAACGAATAAAGCTCCGACAGCTGTGCTCTTTAACGTTGCTATGGTTACAGGCTGCGTAGCGGATGCATTTATAACGGTGATTAAACTCGAGCCAAACTACATGTGCATGTGCATTAAACAGTTTAAAACACTTATCGGCCAATCGGAAAAGAGTGTTCACCCAGATCGTGGTATAAATTGGATTTTTTTATTTGGTATAATCTTATTATTTAAGTACAAAAGTGTTACCATGATAACTTATAACATGATAACTTATTATTATATTATTATTAGCAGTATTATGGTGAATGATACAATGGCCGCTACCATAGTCTAACTGAAATGACCATCAAACTACCATGATACCATTTTGTAAAGGATACTACATATTTGCTTGTCTGATTAAGCGCTGACACGGCTGTCTAAGACACAGATTAGGGTGCTCTGTAAGAATCTAGGAGAAGTCCTTCATCCTCACCTGATTCATGTGAGACAGTTACATCTGGTCAAAATTACACGTGTTGTCTTGAGTCTGTAGTTACTTTTACTTTAACCTAAACTACTTTTAACTAGTTACTTTTAACTACGGTACTACCCCCTGAAGAGCTTGCAGCAGAAAGACACATAAAATATCATTAAATACATAATGCAACATCAACACATGTAGTCACATTTTGTATGTTCTGAATTTATTTTATAACATTTTCTTCTGGGATTGAATGCATGTTTAGCCTGTAATTTAATGGATGGTTCTCACTATTACAGACTGCAGTGTGAGAACCGTTCATTTGCTTATTCCATGTAACGGAACGTGGTTTGAATCTACACAGTTTTCATCGCAAACAAACAAATATCTTACTGAGTGGACATTTAACAGGCATTATACTTCTGTTCCGAGCTACCATACTGAAGATTTCTACTAAATGATTACCATACTGAAAATGTCTACTAAATGATTACCATACTGAAAATGCCTACTAAATGATTACCATACTGAAAATGTCTACTAAATGGTTAGGCAGCTTGGCTTTCACGCTCATACTTGCGTGAGGTCCTCCTGTGTGTGATTGCCTGTGTTGTTGTTGGACTGTAGTTCCCGGGATGACACGGCTACCACGGTGACACCTGTTGTCGGGGTGGGCGATATGACAATATTAAGGGGGGGGGGGCAGAGTCGAGTAGGTGCCATGCAGACGTGGAAAGCGGCATAAGAGAATACTTCATAATGTTTCATGTAATTAAAAACTAAATATATATGATGATGATGCACACACACCTTTACAGTGTTTTGTTTACCAGTAGGATGCTATAACATTGCTGATAATAAAATGTATTATTATTATTATTATTATTATTATTATTATTATTATTATTATAGTCTTAGGCCCCGTTTAGACGGAAACGCTAGCAGGTGAATCCGCAAAAATATTTTTTCGGATGTGCCTTTCGTTTATACGGAAACGGCGTTTTTACGGGGTGAAACCGCAAAAAAGTGAGACTACCTTCCAGGGTGGAATTCCTAGAAACGCAAAAGCTTTGCGCTCTCGTCTAAACTGTTAAACCGTATAAATCTGTTAAAACGATGACGAAAGGGTTGTCACGGCTCTGGTCGCGCGTACTGCTTACGTCACAGGTAGCAGGTATGCGCCAGTAGCCGAGACGTAAACAAAGCAAGTATGTCTGACTATATCAACGGAGATCACCTGAAGGCTACATTGGCAGTACTTTTAACCCTTTCACTGCCACACGACAGAAGGTTAACCCTTTACTATCACACAACCGGCTGTCGTGTGGCAGTGAAAGGGTTAAATACACAAGAATCTGTCCCGCGGCGTGAGTGGACCCACTGTCTGCGAGTGACTCTGCTTTGGTCCAATCACATTCCCCATCCACAGTCTGCGAATCAGAGGCAGAGTAGGGCGGGTCTTCACAGCACGTCATGTGACATATGCGCCAATCGTGTGACAGCGGGGCTCCGTCGTTACAGCGTCGTCTGAACGGAGAATTCCACCCCAAAACGCTCGTAAAATTAAAAGTGAAACCGCAAGATGACTTTTGCGGTTTCTGTTCACAAAACGCTCGTCTAAACGTAGCCTTAGGCACCCAAGAGTTTTTATATAAATGGTCTTAGATGTTAATAATAAAAAAAAGTCTGTATTAGTGTGTCAGTAGACTAAACGGATTAGATTTTTAGAAACCTTTAATAAAATTATTTTTGAAAGCATCTTCATGGTTTAATGCAGACATGAGTTGCAGGGGCTATTATAATCGTCATGTTGGCATGACTGTATGCATCAAAGGGTTAAATCAAGCATTTTTAAGTGCTTTAGAGGAAATGTCAAAATATCGTGATATATAGCATGTATCGTGACTAGGGCTGACCTTCGAAGCTTTTTTTGGCAATCGAAGCTTCGGGGCCAAGCTTCGATTTTAATTCGAAGCTTCGAGAAAAAGAAAATGTAATTATAATAACTTTTTCTTTTTTTTTCTTTTTTAATCTTATGTTGTGGGACTTGTACAGCACTTTGGTAAACGTTGTTGTTTTTAAATGTGCTCTATAAATAAAGTGGATTGGATTAATTAATTAAGTAGCCCCTTTCGTGACTGTGACGCAGCCAACAAGGTTTCACTCGGCTGCCCTGCCTGGGTGCAGTGGGGCTGCTCTCACAGCCAACGACATGACATTACATAATTATGTTGCAACCTTTGTCTATCAAGCAAACAATTATATTATATTTTAAGTATATCAGACAATGCACCTACAAAAGCAGATGATTACAATTAAATTAGTCAACTTGGTAACACATTAGTCATAGCAGCATAGGCATAGCCTTATTAATGTTTTGTGCTTACTTTCTTACTTTCGTTTCATTGGAATGGATGCGGGAAGGCGCCGCTTACTTCCGTTTCATTGGAATAGAGGCGCAAGATTTGAGGCAAAAAAATTAGATACAAATAAAATAAAATTAACTTCGATTTATTTTTGAATGTTCGAAGCTCGTGCCATCGAACGAAGCTTCAAAGTATTTAAGACAGCCCTAATCGTGACATAGCCAAAAATTATCGTGATATCATTTAGAGGCCATATCGCTCAGCCCTAACCTGTTGTGCCCCCTGTTGGTAGGAGGAAGGCCACTATGAGCAGACCAGTGACGTACGTGCCCAGCTGAAGTTCCTGGAGCAGTTGGACCAGCTGGAGAAGCAGAGGAAGGAGGAGCAGGAGAGAGAGATCCTCATGAAGGCAGCTAAGGTACGGGACAGACCGCCCTGTTTCACCAGGGGTGTGAACAACAATACATGTATTGCTATGAGTGTGGAAGTCCAACCACATCTCTCTGTGTAACTGATCGTCTGGTAATCTGAAGGTTCACTCCTCCCGGAAGCGTGTCGAAGTGAGTCCTTGAGCAAGACACTTGCACGATCGCCTCCGCCGTCGGTGTGAGAATGTGTGAGTGAATGGCTGAATGTGAGGTGTAAGTTGTAAAGCGCTTTGGATAAAAGCTGTTGTATACTCCTCACAGGACTCTTTACTCTTTATTCTCTCACCTAAACTGCACGTACTACAATGTATATCATGCCAATTAGGGTACTTTATGTATACTGCACCTGTGTATACTGTTTACTTTACTTACTCATAGTATATATTAACATTCTAAGTGTTATTGACCATATTTATTGTAACACATAATATAACTGGTAGGGCATACGTCATAAACGAGATGAGTAGGCGCAAGAGGTCGAGGGAGGGACAACTAGCAGGCTGCAACCCAGAGGAGAGGGTGACCTCCTGGTTCACCCACTTCCGGGATCTCCTAGGCATAGGCACCCACCCGACAGTGGAAGGAGCCGAGGAGGAGATACCTGCAGTCCTCACAAATCTCGAAATTGACGATGGCCCCTTCACAGCTATGGAGTTTGCTACAGTGAAGACCACTTTGGGGGAAAAGTGCTGCGCCGGACGGCATCCCCCCAGACAGAGGTCCCTAGGAACTGCAATCTTGACGGCATCATACTGAAGATCTGTAACCAGGCTCTGACAGGAAGCATCAAGCCCGATATGGTCCCTCTCCAACATCATCCCGGTGCCCAAGTCTGGAGATCTGTCTAAGCCACACAATTATCATGGCATTAGCCTGACCTGTGTCATATAAAAAATGTACAACCGTATGATACTCAACCGACTTTGGGATGCCATTGACCCTCACTTGAGGCTTTAGGCAGGGAAGGTCCACTGTAGCCCAGATCTTGGCCTTAAAACACAGCTGTCCTGTGTTTTATTGATTTCAAGAAGGCATTTGACTCAATACACAGAGACAAGATGATAAGAATCCTTAAGGCCTATGGGGTCCCTCCCAACCTAGTCCCTCCCAACCTAGTCTGGGCCATGTACACGGGCACAAGAGCCAAGGTGGTAACCCCGGATGGCAACAGTGAAGAGTTTGCCATCCAAGCTGGGGTACTACACTCTTGCCCCCTTTCTCTTCATAGTTGTGCTACATTACGCACTTAGGAAAGCCATCAACGGGCAGGAGCTTGGCTTCACAGTCACACCCAGGAAGTCCCGAAGAAACCCTGCTGTAGTCATGACAGACCTGGACTACGTGGATGACATCTGCTTGTGTCTGACCGCGTGGAACAGGCACAGGAGCTCCTGATAAGAGTCGAGGCGGAATGTGGCAGGGTCGGCCTCAACGCGAAAAAGACTGAGGTAATCACCTATAACATCCCCCTGGACCATCTGCCTCTCAAGACAGCTGGAGGCGGTGCTCTCCCACTGGTCAGTGACTTTAAATACCTGGGTTCATGGGTAAACTCATCAGAACAGGACCTCAAGGTGAGGAAAGCGCTGGCATGGAGGGCCCTGAATGGCATGACTAGTTTGTGGAACTCCAATCTCCCCCGACACATCAAGCTGAACTTCTTCCATGCGACTGTGGAGTCGGTCCTCCTATATGGCTGTGAAAGCTGGACCCTGAAGCCCACCCTGCAGAAGTCTCTGGATGAGTGCTACACCAGAATGCTGCGTGCAGTGCTAAACATTGACCAGAGCGAGCATGTTACCAACAAGCAGCTGTATGGGGGGCTACCAAGGCTGAGTGAGAAAGTGGAGGCCAGGAGGATGAAACTTGCTGGCCATTGCCACAGACGGAGAGCTTCCAGCCAGCAGGATGGTGCTGTGGGATCCATCGCACGGTCGTCGATCACGAGGACGTCCCACGCCGACATACGTGGACGTGCTTAGGACGGAGAGATGCAGGAGTGGAGAATTTTGTGGAGCTTGCTGGATGTTTGGACGACGAGAAGACTGGAGACTCTGTTATCAAGCTCATCTGAGGACGACCAAATGATGATACAGACCCTCATCTGCACCTTTGATTACACTGCTTACTTGTTCGTATTCTTATATTCTGAGTTAATTATATTGTTTACACTGCTTATTCTTTACTATTACTACTATTACTATTCTAGTTTGATTGCCTATATTTATACTTTTCTTCTACTATTACCCTGCCCATACCTGTACCTCCCCTCCCCATGCTGCTACGACGCCTGCATTTCCCCCAAGGGAATCAATAAAGGAATATCTTATCTTATCTTAAGTTAAAAGCCCCATCGTTTTTTATTTTTTATTATTGATCTTTTCCCCCCTCCTTTTTCCTCCGTTTTTCTCCCATCCCAATGTTAGTCGTTATGCCAATTCCCAATCCCCTTCCTGGTCGCTGCGCACCTACCCCCCACAGTCGGTCTGGGAGAGTGGAGGCTATCACGTGCTTCCTCCGACACACGTCCAGCCAATCAACCGCTTCTTTTCACCTGGCAGCGCGGACTCTCACTGAGAGGGTGTAACGTGTGGAAGGATCACACTACCCCCCTTAGATCCTATCCTCGCTGAGCAGGCGCCCCGACCGAACTGTAGGAGTCGCTGTTTACAACGACCAGGACCCACCCACCAGCTTTCCCACCTCTAACACTGCCAATTGTGTTAGTATGAACGACCAGCCAAGCTGATAGCAATGCGGAAAGCTGGGCTCGAACCCAGCGTCTCCTGCATTGGTGGCGAGCGCCTTGCCCACTACACCACCTAGCCGCCCAGCCCCATCGTTTTTAAGAGAAAGTAAGAGTAAGAGAAAGTAGCCACAACATCAGACCACCAGCCACTCCTCATAACCGCAGACGTTTAACACATCAGGGATGGAACGCTTCGAAGCACTGAAACACGAGGACGTCTTATAGATCGTGTTGTACTTTTGATTACTTGTTTTTATTTCTCAGGTTACGGTCGCTGTGGATTATGCAGGGGGTTATATCACTAACGATTAATAGTGATAGCTGTGAATCCCCTGTTGCTGGAGTCACAGTGGGGTGATAATGCAGCTCTACACACTGGGTGTTTGCAGTTCGATACTGCGATGATTGAAGATTTATCACACTGTTTGATCACAGCGGAATGCTGAAATACCCTGATATTGATTCATAAATCACTTGTGCGTTAAGTCAAAAAGCTATGAATCAAGTACTTGAGGAATGTTTAGACTTTCAAGCAGTCCTGTGTCCCGTCACTATCCTTTTCATTTTCTAGAACATCATTTGATAGAATATCGATTCGTTACATAAGGTCTTACGTTAATATTCTTAGAATGTGATTAAGAACATCATGACGCCTGGTGTCAATATTGATTACAGTGGAGAGTGTTGGTGTCGGATCCTGCAGCAGCACAGACGTGTTCCAGAGATCTGAACATCCTCCTGTAACCTCTGGTCTGTTCTCTTTCAGTCTCGAGCTCGACAAGAGGACCCAGAGCAGCTGCGTCTGAAGCAGAAGGCCAAAGAGGTAGGGTGGAATTATATTACATTACATTGGATTAGATTAGATTAGATTTGTTTATATTAGATTACATTACATTACATTAATTTAGATTAGATTCAAATGTATTGTCATTATACAGCACAAGTACAGCACAACGAGTGTAGGACACTTGACTATATGAGTATACCTGCCACTGTTTATGTGTGTTTGTGTGTATCAACGTCTCAAGTTGCTGTGTGTGTGTGCGTGTGTGTGTGTGTGTGTGTGTGCGCTCCTCAGATGCAGCAGCAGGAGCTGGCTGTGTTGAGACAGAGGGAGGCTAACCTGACAGCCCTGGCAGCCATCGGACCGAGGAAGAGGAGGAAGCTGGACTCTCCTTCCTCTGCTGCTGGAGCTGAGGTGAGGGACGTCATGTAGTTACTGGTGCTGTCAATCGATTAAAATATTTAACTCGATTAATCGCATGATTGTCCATAGTTAACTCGCGATTAATCGCAAATTAATCGAATTTTCTTTTTTTTTATTCTTTTTTTTTACCTTAAACAGATCTTTTTCAAGTTCCAAGTTTTAATACTCTTATCAACATGCGAGTCAACAAATGCTTGCTTTATGCAGCCATTTAACCCATTCTCTGCCGATTCTCCGCCATGCGTAATTTGCCAATGACGCCGTAAGGCGTCTTTGAGATCAATATTTCATATTTTCAAGTTTCAAGTTTCAAGTTTCTTTAATATTTGTCATACAGAAGTACAGAATACTTTTATACAAAATGCTTCTTACTGTTACGCTCCAGAGACTGTGCAAGACAAGATAAGTATGAAATAAAATAACATAGTAAAATTAGAAGTAAAAAATGAGGTCACAGTGTTCAGTTTAGACATATGTACAATGTTCGATGCAGAATAGACGTAGTTACCATACAATATACAATACTGTATACAATACACAATTTCGTCATGGTATTCACATTTCACCCACGGAGTCTTGGCTGGTGCTGTAGGACTCCGCTCAACTCTGCAACGCTTCAATACCGCCACCTCGTGGCCGATCGACGAGTTGCCAAACCGGAAGTGGCCGGAAGTGCTTGGTCCGTCCCCTATTTTCGTCCGGCCACTCTGTGATCGTCCCGGGGCTCAATACAGACACTGTGGATATGGATCTTTGCCATAACTCAATAATCAACATTATTTTGACGTGTATTAGTAATATACAACCCGGCAATGGATCGCATCGATCAACATCCCATAATAGCGATCTTTTTGCTCCACTCTCATCACCCAACGCTACGAGGAGACTGGGGTGAGTTTCAGTGTTTTTCTTTACCATTTTCGATACAAACTGCTCTGATCAATATATCACCCATACTACATGAACCATTTAACGTCGGTCATTGAATTATAAACGACCCCCCCCCCCCTCCGTTCACCCGCAGATGACCAGTCATGACGTTTAGGACCATGTACAGTTGAAATTTTGTATATAATGTTGATTGGTATCAAACTGCATTTGATCATCTAATATATGCATTTATGGCTATATCTCACGTTCTATGAAATACAGCAGAAAACGATAAAAACATATTTGTACTCTAGACGGTATTTTAGTATGAATGTGTGAATGAAAAAGTAAAACGTTCCTACATCCTGAACGATAGATAATTGATGTTGAATGGGCCATAGTAATGTCAATTTAGCAATACAATTTAAAAAGTTATAGCCCTGCAAAGAAGGTGAACATTTCCATAGACAAATAGCGCTGGCAGAGATCAAACAGCGATGGATATAAGCTCCGGCAGAGAATGGGTTGAAGGCCCACTTGCAGGTTAAACCCTACTCTTCAATTATGGGTAGTTTACAACATCATTGGTATCTATTTTCATTATTTATTTTTTTCCATTTGACGCCGGAAATTCCACTCAGAAATGGTTCAAAATGTCCATGCCCGAATAACATGTTTTTTTTTTTTATCCACTTTTTCTCCCATTTTCTATATTTTCCCCCATCCCAATTTCGTATCATCCAATTCAACCCTCCCCTGTCACGGACGCTGTTTCTTGCCTCCCACAAGCCGGCTGCAATGTGGACTAAGTCATACATAGCACAAGTCCCCTCCGGTACTTGAGGTAACAGCAGTCGCATCTTTTCACCTGCGCAGCTCGATCTCTCAGTGGCGAGGAGTAACGCGTGGGAGGCTCACGCTGCCCCAGACACTTCCTGATTCTACTGCGCAGGCGCACCAACCGACCTGTAGGAGTCGCTGTCCACAACGCCCGATCCCCACCCATCAGTTTCCCACCCCCTAATACGGCCAATGTGTATTAGTACGGACGACCAGCTAAACTGAAAGCAAATGTGGAGCGCTGGGCTCGAACTGACGAGCCCAGCGTCTCCAGCATTTCGTGGCGAGCGCCTTGCCCACTACGCCACGTAGCCGCCCCGCCATGCACGAATAACATGTATGGAGCTAATCAAAAAGCTTATCAGACGCTATCAGTGCCGTGACGTCACTGCAGGTAACTTTCACCTACTTCTGATCCACTACAATGGAGTTTGACGAGTGCAGAAAGCTATTTCCTTGATCCAAATGGACGCCTTACAAGACGCAAATGGGTTTAATCGTCGGAGAGACTTTGATGGACCAGCTACAACTAGGAGTGCCCCCCGGACCCCGGTTCTAAACGGGAACCGGTACTATATTAGAAAAGACCGGAGTATTTATAAGCTCAGACGTTATCGGTACTGCTATAGATTATTATGAGTTTTTTTTTTGAGGAATTTAAACGTTGCGAACGATCTCTCCTCTCTCTGTCTCTGCACGAGAAGCGAGCCGCAGCGAGCCATTATTACTCACACTCAACTTTTTTTGCCATTGCTATGTCTACTATACATTGGTTTCTTGTTCGAATGCATTTATTTCTATAGACCAGTGGTGCCCAACCAGTCGGCCGTGATCGACCGGTAGATCAATGACATGCAATATAATTGATGCAAGCAATGTTAGCTGCTAACTAGTAATACATAGGCTAAGCTAACTAGCGTTAGCCGCTAACCCTGGAAAACGCTCAAAGCGGACTCCACGACACCAATTCCATTTGTGAGAAAAGGGGGTGGGTTATATTGACAGGCTTGACAACAGAGGTTCAAATATAACTTCATATTTATTGGTTATTTGTTTCTTTATATCAGCATCCAGCTTCCACCACTGTGTGTTAAAACTCTTCCTGTGTTGACGTTAGAGCATGACATCATCGCTACGGCAAGCTTACACGCTCAAAACGCAAACCGTAAACAGAACCCGGAGCGCACCAAGACACACAGCCTCTACTAATAACATGGAGTATTGAACCGTTTTTAACAGCTGGGTATTGGGTGGGACATTCTGATTTAAGAACTTTCTAAATAAAATAGAAAGTCCCAAAATAGTTAATTTATCTGACTGCTTGTATTAATTGATACAAAAAAGTAGCCATGTGCAGTAATATAGTTATATAAAAGAGTAATAAAGCAATATCGATTCTGTTCTTAACACTTTGGCTGCCGGAAGACGTTTTTAGGCGTCCTTCCCCGCCATGCTCAAGTTGCCGAAGACGCCGTAACTCGTCTTTGATATCAATATTTCAAAAATCTGTGATCGAAATCATATTTTCTTTCCGGAGCCCTGAGATGTACTGGTGAGCTCCCATCAACTGTTTAACGGATCGAGAGCGCCATCTGGTGGCCGATCGGCAGATCGGCCAAGAGGGAGGGGCTCGCCAAACAGGAAGTGCTCATCCTATGTGCTCCGGGCACTCGCGATCGGTAGCCGGACTCCATCTCAACACACTGGATGATCAATCGCCCTAACTCAATAAACAACGTTATTTGGACGTATATAGTATTATACAACCTGAAAATGGTTCATCTGGATAAACATCCCATAATCGAAAACGGTCTACACCACGCTGATCGTCCAACGGCGCGAGGAAGATACGGTAAGATTCAGCGTTATTTTTGAACGTGTTCGATATAAACTGCTCTGATGAACATATGACCCACACTAGATGAATGATATAACGCTGCCCACGGAATTATAAACGATCCCCTCGCCCATCCGGTCAGCATCAGATGATACGTAGAAACTTCTAGAAGTACGTCCAATTGAAATTTTTTATATCGCGCCGATTGCCATCAAACTGTATTTCATCATCAATATAATGCATTTGGGGCTATAGATCACGTTCTGGAGAAAGCTGCAGAAAGAGATGAAAACATACTTATACATTAGACCATATTTTACTATGAATATGTGAATGAAAAAGTTTAACGTTGCTACACAATGAACAATACATATAGGACTTTGAATGGGCCATAATAATGGCAATTTAGCAATAGAATTTAAAAAGTTATAGCCCTGCAAAGAAGGGGTACTTATCCATAGACAAATAGAGCTGGCAACCTATGGTATATCATGAATTTAGCCTTAGGCAATCAAAGTGTTAATAATTTTTTTTTTGCTAAATCAAAAAGAACCGATAAGAGTATCGATAAGAGTAGTAGTATCGATAAAATCCTAACGATACCCATCCCTAGCTACAACTGCATTTTTGGTTGAAACAAGGTAGCTATAAGGTTTTTAATGTCGTAAAAAAAAAACGACATGTACCACTAGGCAGCCTGTTGTTCAGTACAGCAGCGCTATTGGTCTGTTAGGCTGTCGCCTGATCCCCGTCTGGGTCATAGTACCAAGCTGGCTATATGGCTCTGGCTAACGTTAACGTTACCCCGGTAACGTTAGCATTATGTCTACTGTCTTGAACCATTTTAAATCGGGGCATGTAGAAGAGTTTCGGGAACGAGTGAAATGTGCAGGTCCTCTTCTCAGACCTGTGGGGCAAAGCACTGCACAGGCATCATGCCGGCTAGCAAGCTACACGTCACGGCATGTTGATACGATAGTAGCCCCTCAGATAGCACTCGGTGCATCAGTCACGAAAGGGGCTACCACGATAGCTAACTAACGTTATATACACAATATGTACAACGACACAATGATTTACATTAGTATATTTACAAATATGGTAACGTTGTTGTGGCTTTTACAAATAGTGGTTAGCTTTAGAGATAAATGGCTATGATCATGGAGCACTAGTGTTAGGTGAAACGGATACTAGCTCCTCGGCTAGCCTAGTAGTAACAAGAAGGCTCTTTGCTTCCTGCCACTACCTGCCACTACCTGCCTATGATTCTCAGGCCCCCTGCTGCCCTGTACCTGCTGTGACGTCATCATTAAGATGACACACGCACGTTATGAACCATGGATTAAAATATGCATGTGCGTGGTGATTGTGGTTGGGCGGACAAAATGTTTGATAAAAATGCTAAAACTGGGTCAATTTCGATACTTTTTTTTCCCTCTTCATGAAAGTCACCGTTGGCCTAGTCCACATTGTTTATTGAACAAAAATACAACATGCAAGTGGGCCTTTAACACAAAAGGATGACCCTCATGCATTGCAAATTTGCATCAAAGAGTGATGCACAAAATAACTTAAAAGAAAATAATAATTTTAAACAATGAATAAAGTGTGCATGAAATAATAGGGGAAAGAAAACGTTAGGAACTTGTTACATTCACCCACACAAGGGCTGAGTAATCACATACCCCCCCCTCTCACACACACACTCTCCCAGCTCTCTTTCTCTCTTGCCCCTTCCTCATCTCTCTCACCCCCCTCTCTCTCTATATATCTCACACACACACTTCAGAAACAAACATAGTATCAATGAGAGCATCAACAATACACCTGAGTGAAGTCTAGTAAAAAAATAAATAAAAAAAATAATTTTTTGTTTAAAACAAATATAAAAAATGTAAGTTAATTGTGAGTTAAAAAAAATGGTGGCGTTAATAGAATCGGGCGATAACGCGTTAATACCGCGTTAACTTTGACAGCCTTAGTAGTTACAGTAACCAAGTTGATTATTCTGCCTTTTTCCGATTTCATTTGTTTGTCAATCAAATTTATCAAAGTAAGTGTCATTGGACAAGCGCTGTGTTCAGTATCATTGGTCCTCATTCTCGAACGTACATACGTGAAAGTTACGAAGGAATTCCTTCGTAACTCGATTTACGAATTTATTCGGCATTCTCGAATGGCTTCATATTGTAAATTCGTTGTAGGATTTATGTAGGATTTACAAACTCGAAAAGGCAGTCGTAAATCGGACAGACCAATGTTCGCCCATGTATTTAACGGCTTTCTTTGTGAGAAATCCTTGGGGATTGTGTCCCTTCGATTCTACAGACATCCGCGGGATTAAATAATTATAATTATAATATTTGTATTATGTTTTACATTTATAGTCATGACTCAACGAACCATGTCCGAGAAACGGCTTGGTGATGATGCATAAGACAAATGCACTCAGCGCACACACACAGCGCTTTCTCGGACATGTCCAGAGACAAACGTTAATTCCCCCAAACAGCTAGAAGCCGTTGGGGGAAACTACACTATACAAAAAAACTAAATAACACTCTACTACTTACTCTATACTTACACCTATACTTACTTAAACAACTATCTCACTATCAAACTCAAAGCTACCGCGCGCTGTCAAACTCAAACCGACCTGTCAAAAAGAGGGCGTGTTCTAGGCGACAGTGTTCACCACTACACTGTGCTGCTCATATTTACAGAGGATGGCCAGATAATGTTGATATTTAAACATTTAAAAACATTATACATGATCATAAATGTTGAAATTGCGAAGTTTGGACTTATTTTTTTTACAACTGAATTATAACCGAAAAAAGTACCGTTGGGTACTGATACCAAATACCAGGAACTGGTACTGATACCTGTATCAGTTCAAATGTGAACTTTACCCGACCCTAATTGTAATGGATTATTTGGACGCGTCTCAAACTTCGCAAAATCATAGTGTGTGCCCCTCTAGTTAAAAAATAACCGTTGTTTTAGTGTAAGTGCTCCAAAACTCTTGTAATGTATGGTATGGACCTATCTCAAGCCCGTCCTCTTGTCTTGATCGTCCAAACACTGTTGCTTGTTTTTTCGAGGGAAGTAGTTGTGATTGGAAGATCAAGAAAAGAGGGCGATGCTTGAGATAGGTCAATTACTATCCTTGCTTACAGCCTGTAGAAGCATCATGGTCCTGTAGCCAGGATTAAGTAAAAAAAAAGTGCTGGACCTACAGAAGCCGAGAACATCCACGTCTTTATTTATTATTTTATTGCCGTTTTATCGTGATAACTACTTATTTTTCATTATCTGGATATAACAACGGTAGTTTTCTCGTGATAACGGATTCATTTATTTCATTATCTCGATATAACAAAGGTAGTTTTCTCGTGATAACGGATTCATTTATTTCATTATCTTGATATAACAGAAGACTTGTTTTGGTGGGATAATTATCCAGAACCGTGTGCAGAACTCGGAGATGATTGTGAGCTGGTTCATGTGATCACGCCGTCCTGATTTCAGCCTTCAAGAGCTGCCACTGGCTGTCTGTTGCTGTACTGAACATCACGAGAAAACAACCTTTTTTATATCGAGATAATGAAATAAATGTATCTTTGTTATCACAAGAAAACAAACTTTGTTATATCGAAATATAACGAAATAATAAATAGTTATCACAAGAAAACGGCAATAGAATAATAAATAAAGATGTGGCCGTTCTCTGCTTCCGTAGACCACCATGTTTCTCACAGTGAAATGTATTTATTTGCATACCCCTCCATAGACCATAGGGATTATAAGACGAGGTATAGCTCTATGTCTGCGTTTCACCATAGGAGTCAACTATAAAATAAGGAATGGTCATCATGTCAGAATACCAGCGTTCTATACCAAGGAAATTATAAAAGAAGGAAGGGTCATGACCTCAGAGCACCAGCGTTCTATGCTCTGCTTGGTGCCAGACTTTGGTGCCAGTTCTATTGAAGCCTGTATTAAAATTCTAATTATACCAGCTATCTGAGCTGTGGAGGAATTGACCATGAGTAAGGATGTACACTCCAGATATAGACTTAGTTAACACAGGTTTACTTAGCTCAAACAGAGTATCAAAGTACAAATAGGTCAAGAGTTATGCTGGATGACTCCAGGAGTGACACAGGCCTAGTCTCCCCCCAAAGAGCTCCTGAATCAAGTAAAACGTAGGTCTTTGTAGTAAAGAAAGGGATTGTGGGTATACTAGGTTGGGCCAGGTATTGGGTTGGAGGGGGAACCAGGAGGGGTGAGGGGTGAGTTAGAAGGAGGAGCCTTGCTCAACGACACTCCGGACAGGAACAGTTGCACCGGTTGCCACAGTTGCCACCCTGTGACCCTTCCAGTTACGGTAAAGTCTCTAACCACCAGGCCGCCCTGATGTAAATCTCTCTCTCTCTCTCTCTCTCTCTCTCTCTCTCTCTCTCTCTCTCTCTCTCTCTCTCTCTCCTCCCTCTCTCTCTCCTCTCTCTCTCTCTCTCTCTCTCTCTCTCTCTCTCTCTCCTCTCTCTCTCTCTCTCTCTCTCTCTCTCTCTCTCTCTCTCTCTCTCTCTCTCTCTCTCTCTCTCAGGGCTCGGGGTCCAGCTCCTCTGTCTCGGGCGGTGCCGGGGGCCCGTCAGGCTCCAGACCCACACGGCAGCGCATCACACGCATCAACCTCAGGGACCTGCTCTTCTGTCTGGAGGACGAGAGCTCCAGCAGCCGCTCCCACCTGCTCTACAAGGGCTTCCTCAAGTAGAGAGAGAGACACAGTGGAGAGACTAATCCCTCCCACGTACAGACGGAACGGAGGAGGGGTCAGAGGGAGAGGTGTGGGGAGGCACCGGCCCCGATACTGGAGTGGGATATCGGGCCGATATCTGGCTAAAAAGAAACGTGCCAGAATCAGAACTAAAAACCCGATACTAAGAGAGCCACATGCAGCATGTTAGAAAGCAAATCAGGGTGACTTCATTTTCATTCATCTTCTATTTTTAATGTTTATATATACACAACATACAGTATGCTTCTGCTGATAACAGGCTATCAGCAGGTGTTGGTAACGGGATAGTGTCCCTAATACTAAAAAACCTCATACTGGGAGCCATGTGTCACATGTCAATAATCAAAGTAGATCCATTAGGTTTTCTGCCGTTTAACGCACAGCATTATGTTGGATTTCTCTAACTGAGAAACATGGATATGATCTCAATCATGTTTGTCCTCAAACGAACGCTCTTCGTCTACATGGCTCAGTAATAGCCGTGGGACAGACGGGTCCTCTGTACTGGTGCTTTAGAAATAATAGTAGAGCGTGTTAGTTAAAGGGAACACGCCAACATTTTGGGAAATTAGCTTACCGTCTTCTCCAGAGAGAGACAAGAAGATATATACCAGTTTCCTCTCTGTGCGTTCAGTAGAAAGCTATCTGGCTGCATGTTAGCCTAGCTTAGCACAATGAATTGTCCAACTAACACCTCTCCCGAAGGCTAACCGGTCATGTCTGCTTCCATTCATTGTGCTAAGCTAGCTAGGCTAACATGCAGCCAGATAGCTTTCTACTGAACGCACAGAAAGGCAACTGGTATCTATCTTCTTGTCTCTCTCTGGAGAAGACGGTGAGCTAATTTCCCCAAATGTTGGCGTGTTCCTTTAAACATTCAACACAATAAGGATCTTCACTTTTCAATGTCATTGCTTTTTTAATTTAAAATAAATTGTTTTTTACAGAATGTATGTTGATTTAAAATGACCCCAAATGTTCAGATCGTCGGTGTCGTGGAGATGACTAAATCTCGTTGATCTCTATCCCCCTGAATATCAGAACAGAATCAAACCATTTCAGATATCCAATCTGCTTCCCTGATAACATAATCAGGGTAACCCGTGTTTTATTATGCAATAAAGCTGATTTGATTTTTGAAATGGTTGGATTTAGTTGATATACGGGGGGATGGATGAATCGGAGGTTGTTCACACACCAACAGTTCTAATATTTTGGGTAACTATATGTCAACATACCTTCTGTTAAAAGAATGCAACAAGATTAAAATAATTGATTTTAGATACAAAATAATTGATTTTAGATTTAAAAAAAAAATGATTTTAGATTAAAAAAATATGAAAATAGATTATATCTCAATCATGTTAGAATCAAAGATAATGGTCTAAGTCTATATCGTTGTGTTAAAGTAACGGATTGGACCAGTATTGTGAATCGGCAGGAAAATAAAGTGTTTTTGGTGCATCCTTAGGTCTAGTTCAGACACCTGTTAACTGACACAGGAGCGGTGTTCAGTCTGCCGCGCTGACCCTCCGTATCTCATGCCAGAGTCTCTTCCACCTCCGACCTCCTTCACTCACAGACACGCCGCTTTTTTATTTGCTTTTTAAAAGATATTTTAGAATCCCCTTTTCGCAACTGTGTAAAAAGAAAATAGATATATGTTTGTAATAGGAAGGTTGTTTTGTAATGAACAGATAACTTACAGTCTGTTTGTTTTATGATTCTGTTTATGTTGGGGTGGGGGGGGGGTTAAAGAAACTGATGTATTTCCTTTTTATGGAACGCCAGTTGATTTTATAAATAATCTAAGTTTTTTGTTTTGTTTTTCACGACTAGTTCTAAATGAGTTTAAAGTCGTAACTGTGTAATCTACTGAGTTGCCTTCCTAACAAAAGAAGCCATATCATCCCTAATGAACAACAAAGCAATGAACGCAGCTTAGAGCTTGGCGCCAATGCCTTAAGGGTCGGTTCAGAATTTTGGTACTTACAGATGATGTCATGGAAGGGTCCTTTCTCAGTGCAATCCGTGCCGTGCTCCATACTGGATACCTGCAGCTTCAATCCACTCAGTGCTCCATACCGGATACCTGCAGCTTCAGCTCGTCTGCCACAAAACTATTATGAACCCTTTCACTACCACACTACCAAAGGGTTAACCCTTTCACCGCGACAATACATACTGTAAGGTTAACCATTTCACTGCCACACACCAGCAGGTTAACCCTTTCACTACCACACTACAGACGGTTGACCGGCTGTAGTGTGGTAGTGAAAGGTTAACCTTCTGTAGTGTGGTAGTGAAAGGGTTAAGCAACGGTGCCACTCTTCAGTCTGTACATTGGCCATTACTTTACATTCTTTTTCTTTGGCACAGTATGAAGCACGGCATGGATTGCACTGGGGGGCACTTACGCCGGGACCCCACCAGGCGCGGGCACAAGCACGCACGGGTTTCGTGCGAGAACAGCGCGTGTGGCCGTCCACACCGAGTCCGACTTCAGAGCGGGCAAAAGCGCACGGAGGAAGGCACATTTACATTGGAACAGCTGTATATGCGAAGTCAGTCCCCGTTTGAAGATTTTTTAAAGATTTCCAGTTCCAGTGTTCTATTGTCCATTTTGTTAGAATTAATTTTAGAATGATGAAATCAGTGTGACTGTACTCCTGAAAAAGTATAGTATGGTTTATTTGTATTGGGAAAGATACAGACGCATTAGCTGGTTGAACAACATCTATATGTGTGGTAATAATGCAGATATTGAGTGTATTTCTGTGAAAATGCGCATGGCACACGCCTCTGAAATCAACCAAAGCGAACAAATTCGCTTACCCGCGTGCGGCAGGTGTGAACAGTGACGCCCGTTAACATGGGAGCGAAAGTGACTCAGGAGGTAGAGCGGTCGTCTGGTAATCGGAAAGTTCCCGGTTCGATTCCCGCTCCTCCCGGGCAGCGTGTCGAAGTGTCCTTGTGCAAGACGCTTAACCCCTAACTGCTCCCGATGAGCAGGTTGGCACCTAGCATGGTCGCCGTCTGTGTGTGAACGTGTGAGTGAACGGGTGAATGTGAG
The DNA here is from genome assembly GCF_963971535.1 of Notolepis coatsorum. Lineage (NCBI taxonomy): Eukaryota > Metazoa > Chordata > Actinopteri > Aulopiformes > Paralepididae > Notolepis > Notolepis coatsorum. Next base: position 161,614,509 of record NC_140170.1, on the reverse strand, counting down.
GAACAAAATTGTAAAGCGCTTTGGATAAAAGCTGTTATATAAATGCACCATTTACCATTTTGCACTGAGAAAGGACTCTTACCAATTGACAGCATCACTGGTAAGTACAGTACGACATTGGGCATGATTCCTAACTTACTCTTTAACCCAATTGGACCCAATGGGCTTCGACTCTGAAAAGTGAAATCACTCAGCAACCCGTCACTATGGTCCCATATAGAGTACATTGGGTCAAACGGTAGCTAAAACCCCAGCTGGCCAGACGCAGTACAGCTGTGTTGAGTTGAAGGGAGGTCTGGCTCAGTAGGCCAGGGTTTGGGTTTGGCTCGGGTTCAGATCCATCCTTATTTCTTTAGTAGTGAATTTATGATTAGCAACTTAATTTATCAGAAATGTTGGGGCTTTAGTTAGGTTCAGATAGAAATTGTGGGGGTTCAGTTCAGCCTGGGCTCGGATTTTCAGGCAATAGTCGAGCTCTAATCCAGTTACACCTGTAGATATGTGAAACGGTAGCAGTACTTAAACTTTTTTTCTTGATTTCAATATTGAACATATTTAACTCAAGCTTAAATTAATTTGTATTTAGTTAGGCTATTTATTTGATTATTACTGTGGGACTGCATCTGTTTCCTCAACAGTGAGGTCTGCGGTTTTGATTTGAAAACATAAAATAGCAGCACATTAAAGTAAGATTAAAATTACTCATCAATCATTTGACATGTACTGGTTATTAGTGCTTTTCAAATGTTTAAGTTGGCCCTTAACTTAACAAAACTTACCCTACCTGAAACGGAAAGTATTTTCTCTAGCCACCCACTTAATATGCATTTTTACTCTTGTACTTTGTGAGTTTAGACTGACAATGTCCACCAATCAATGCTCTACATGCTTCTGTCCTATCGGTCAGCCTTTCACTTTTTGATATACGTATCAGAACCCTGAGCAAGTTTATCTTATTGTACATTTTGTAAATGTTCTACTGAAAGTTTTCAACAGCAATGGTTTTATATTGAATTGAGATAATTTACCCAAACAATAATAGTCACATTATTTCTCCATTGAAAGGTTTGAATAAATGGTGCTTTTGCAATAAGCAGATTTTGTTTGTTGTATCATTTTGAGAAAACATGGCTGCCTTAGTATTGCACTAGAGGGCAGTGCACCATTGTTCTAACCTTCCACATTGTATAAAGGATATAGAGCCCTGTCAAGGGGAATACCACCATAGACATGTTTGATTGTTATAGGAGGAAAATATCTTCTAGTTCTTAGTTTCAAGTTCAAGCACAATCAAAAGAAAACTTGCATGAAGAAAATGTATCTTGATTTTACAGTCAAATAAACATTTAGTAGAAGAGAAAGATGAATATAGTTGTAATAGTACACCAGGAAGGAGTATTGTAATAGTACATCAGGAAGGAGTATAGTTGTAATAGTACATCAGGAAGGAGTATATAATGCAGAACTTTTAGAGAAGTCTTTATTTGGCATGCAAACGACACACACATGCGATGGGCAGCACACACACACAGAAACACACACATGCAATTATTTGTCGCCGATGCGATTGAGTCTCTGCACTTGACCCATCCTGTCGTCCTTCCCCCCAAGGGCAGCCGGGAGCAGATAGGGGCGTTGGCGAGGTACCGCGCCCCGGGGACCAATCCAAGTGCTCCTGCCCGTCTTCGTCAGGGACGCAACAACGTTAGCGATCTGTTTCTGTGCATGTTTTTCCACTGGGTTTCTCTTATTGGGGGGAAACCCTTGCGAGCACGGGGAGAACATGCAAACTCCACACAGAAAGGCCTGAGAGATACCCCACCTGGGTACCTGGAAACGCGGAAACCTGGTCCCCAAGCGGGAATCGAACCCTGGACTTTCTTGCTGTGAGGCGACAGTGTTAAGACCGCGCTGGACAACTGGCGGCACCATTCCAGCACCTTTTCAACCTCTCCCTGAGGCTGGAGAGGGTGCTATGGAAAAACCTCCTGCATTGTCCCGTTGCCCAAAAAGGGGCGCCCATGTGCCCTCAATGACTACAGGCCGGTCGCTCTGACGTCACACGTCATGAAGACTTTTGAGCGGCTGGTTCTGCAGCACCTCAAGCCTGGTGAGTGACTCCCTAGACCCCCTGCAGTTTGCTTACCAGGCAAACATTGGTGTGGAGGATGCCATCACCTACATGCTCCACAGGACCCTATACACACCTGGAGAGGCCACGCAGCTCAGTGAGGATCATGTTCTTCGACTTCTCCAGCGCATTTAACACCATCCAGCCACTGCGGCTAGAGGAGAAGCTCACTGGGATGCAGCTGGACCGGGGAATGGTGGCATGGATCACCGACTACCTCACCAGCAGACCTCAGTACGTGAGACTTCAGGGCAGCCAATCAGACAATCAAAGGTGCTAGTGAGCAACACCGGCGCTCCCCAGGGTACCGTGCTGTCACCCTTTTTGTTTACCCTCTGCACCTCCGACTTCCGCTACAACACAAGAACGTGCCACCTGCAGAAGTTCTCAGATGACTCCTCTATCGTCAGCTACATTGTGGACGATGATGATGCTGAAAACAGGGCTCTGGTGGAGGGCTTCGTAGGGTGGTCGGACAGTAACCAGCTCCAACTCAACGTCAGCAAGACAAAGGAGCTGGTGGTGGACTATTAGAGAGGTAGGAAGGGTCCCCCTTCTCCCATAATCCTCGGAGAGGAGGAGGTAGAGATGGTGGAGTCCTACAAGTTCCTTGGAGTTCACTTGAACAAAAAACTACTGGTCGGACAACACTGAGGAAGGGACAGAGTAGGCTGTTCTTCCTGAGGAGACTCAGGTTGTTCGACGTGTGCAACCGACTGCTGCTATCTTTCTACCAGTCGGTTGTAGCCAGCGTCCTCTTTTTTGCTGTGGTGTGCTGGGGGGGGGCAACATCAACTTGAGGGACTCCAGCAAGCTGAACAAGCTGGTGAAGAAGGCTAGCTCAGTAGTGGGTGGTGAGCTGTATAACCGAGAGGTGGTGGCTGAGAGGAGGATGAGGAAAAAGCTAGAAGCCATCCTGGAGAACCCCTCTCACCCCCTCTACGAGGAGCTAGCCAGAATGAAGAGCATGTTCAGCCTAAGACTCATCCCCCCCCGACACACCACAAACCGTCTGGGCCGGTCCTTTTTACCGGGAGCCATCAGGCTCTACAACAAAGGGCTCGGGTGGCTGGATCAGCCGGTTCTTCTGCCAGAGCTATCACTGTCACAACTCGGGACTTGAGAGCTAGAGACTCACATCACCGTACCGAGTCCCGACTATCTTGTTTCTTTGCACTAGAGACTCATATCAATGGACTCTCACCACTGGACTATCTTGTGTTAGTACTTTGTATATATTATTATATTGTATTTGTACCTATACCTCAAGTGTATCTATAGTGTATATAGATACTGGACTGTATAGGACTGTGAAGCTATGCATCCCCAACCCTGTAGCTATGCTGCTTTGACACCCGAATTTCCTCAAGGGGATCAATAAAGGATTATCTTATCTTAACCACTACACCACTGTGCCGCCGTATAGTTGTAATAGTACATCAGGAACGAGTATAGTTATAATAGTACATCAGGAAGTAGTATTGTAATAGTACATCAAGAAGGAGTATCGTAATAGTACATCAGGAAGGAGTATAGTTGTAATAGTACATCAGGAAGGAGTATTGTAATAGTACATTAGGAACGAGTATTCATAGTACATCAGGAAGGAGTATAGTTATAATAGTACATCAGGAAGGAGTATAGTTGTAATAGTACATCAGGGAGGAGTATTGTAATAGTACACCAGGAAGGAGTATTGTAATAGTACATCAGGAAGGAGTATTGTAATAGTACATTAGGAAGGAGTATTGTAATAGTACATTAGGAAGGAGTATTGTAATAGTACATCAGGAAGGAGTATAGTTATAATAGTACATCAGGAAGGAGTATAGTTGTAATAGTACATCAGGGAGGAGTATAGTTGTAATAGTACATCAGGAAGGAGTATAGTTGTAATAGTACATCAGGGAGGAGTATAGTTGTAATAGTACATCCAGAAGGAGTATAGTTGTAATAGTACATCAGGAAGGAGTATTGTAACAGTAGGAAGGAGTATCAAATCAAATTTATTTGTAAGGCCCGACAACACACGTTAATGTCCCCATGGGCCGGACACGTCTTCTTTAACACATTCCCGCCCAGGCACGGATATATCCGTGGGAAGTTGTTATTGCTTTTATTCCATTTTAATAACCTATTCAAGGTCGCCGAGCGGCACTGCAGATTTACTCTACTCTATGTATTCTATATCGCTATCGCGATAATGCAGTGTGCCCTGTGGCTGAACGGATCAGTCTTTTTTTTTTACTTTCAATGGAGATTTCAGTAGCAGGATTCTGGATGTGCAGCATGTAGCTTGGATTACGTTTCGGATCGCAGATTTCACCATGCAATAAGGGGATTTATCATCAGCCAATGGACATATCGATCTACCAGATGACGATCAATAACGGGGAAATGCTCGGGGGATCAGCCCGGACCACGGTAAGATCTTTTTCACGTAAAGTACAGCCCGATCGGGCATTGCTTTGATAGCTATCCAGGCGATCGGCCTATGTGGCTAGTTAGACGAACACGGTTATTGGTAATCAATAATAATAAACGACTTCCCCCGCCCCCCCCCCCCCCCCTTTCATGCATACATGCTTTGGGATTGTGCCGATCATATGCAGTTTGAGTTATTTCTGTAGCATCTGTAAAACGGAAATGCCATTGGATATAACGTTAGCAGCTATTAGCCCTATATCTAGCCTTCCAGAAAATATACTAGTCCCAAATCCCGTATAACGCTTATATTCACGGCGCTATAAAATGAGAACCTATTGATGAATTTTCTTTTCTTTAAGCCATTTTGAAGGGACGGTTTATGGACTCAATTGACAATGAGAATGGACAGATAGCAATACTATAAAGTATAGATTTAGCTGCACAAACAGCCCCACGTTTGTTTACATTCCCCGGTCCTCTTGACATTAATTAGACTCATCCCAATGGCCCAGAATGTGTTAAACAAGTCAAGAAGAAACATCACAATAAATCAAGAACAAAACAAAAAACACCATGAAATCCAAAATAAAATTTTAAATAAATGAATGCAACACTCCCAGACATGCCCCACGCGAAGGTAAGGAAAAACTCACTAAAAACCTAGCAATAGGAAAAAAGCACCACAGGCAATGTGGAGGAGAGAAACCTTAGAAGGGCCGTTCAAGGGGGGGATCTCCCTTCTTAGATGTCGATGATAGTAGTGTTGCTATAAAACAGGCGAATCAGTTGGTAAGTATGTACATATACATGTAATAAAACACAAATATGTACATGCAATAGCAACTCTGGTACATAAGAACATTTTGAAAGATTGAAAATAGAATATAGCTGATAATGGATCCTCCAGGATCCACCATCCATACAGGAAGGAGTTGTAATAGTATATCAGGAAGGAGTACAGTTTCATGTAATAGTATGAAGTTTGCCCTTTGTCCTGGTCGAAACTTGCTTTTTCTTTTATTTGAATGAGTGTCACACCTCCCTCCTTCCTAAAAGACACATTTAGAAAGTAATCGTATCATACCTATATAATATTAAACATATAGATCTTAAAATATACAGGCTATAGCGCAGGAGAACAGGTTTCCATGAATTCAACGATTGCATTTGCTTTGTTTTAGAGCTCACAATATATACGTTTGCTAAATGTTCAAGTTAACTTTAGTGAAATGCCCCTTTAAACCAACCATCGAATGGATGCCGAATGCTGGTAAATGTTGACTGTTGCCGATAGGTCTGCCAATTTGGCAGGCAGCCATCCTAATCAGTCGTCCTAATCTAATCTGTGCCAGTTTGCCTGTGAAATCATTCAAATGTCTGGTGAGATTCTGAGTCCACCTGCCACTGTGTGTGTGGTCTGATTACAATCTGACTTCAGTCATAGTGTCGGGGAGGGGGTTCTTCTTTCATGAATGAACACTTAAAACTCACGGGACCTTCTCCCAGCACTGCCTACACATAGCAATACATAATAATTAATAATAATAATAATAATGATATTAATAATAATACAAATGTAATTCATTGTACCGACATCTGTACTGTGTGGCCACTGGCCACATGTTGTTCCTGCAAAACCTGTACACCAGCTCCGCATGCATATGGCCTCAGTATACCTCCCATTAGCAGAACACAGTTACGCACACACGCACGCACGCAGTCTGTCTACGGACAGTCGGCCCTGCCCTACGTTGGGTCGTCTCGTTAAGAGTCTTTCTCCGTTATCATCCCAACACACAAATGACATGTTGTCGACAGCTGCTCCGTCAGATGCTAACGTTCACCGCTATAGTGTCGGGCTGAAATAATCAGCCTGTCCTTTCCGTCGGGACTGCAGCCTGATGTTCCGGTGATTGGGAGCAGCTTTCCTGCCGTGCGCAGAACAATGAGGGACAATAAGTGGACATTTGCAGCTTTCAGCACCGATGCACCTCATTTCCACAGCACCCCTACAATATAATTTGTCACACACACACACACACACACACACACACACACACACACACACACACACACACACACACACACACACACACACACACTCAAATGCTAATGCTCACAGTCACACACCATCAGTCTATTACCTAACCATATGTCCATCTATCCATCTATCCATCCATCCATCCATCCATCCATCAGGCATGTGATCAGGACGACACAAATGAGCAGGAAGTAATGTGAGTGGGGCTGCATGGGGCATGCTGATGGGAAGCTCTGTTTGAAATGAATGGGATCTCTGTGTCCAAAAAGCTTGTCCTCCTGAGAAAACCCTGAAGACTCACATCCCACATCCGTCCCTCTGTCCTTCTGTCCATCCATCCCCCTGTCCGTCTGTCCATCCATCGTCCATCTGTCCATCTATCCCTATGTCCATCCGTCCGGCTGTCCATCTATCCATCCATTAACCAGTCCATCCATCTATTTGCTAAAGCCTTTCAGCTGGTGACCTCCATGTCCCATACCCAGGGGGGGGGATACTGGAACTGACTACCCAGGGCCCAGAATTGGGGGAGGGCCCGTTTGGACACATTCTTTAAAAAAATAAATATATATATATATATATATATATATATATATATAATATAGTATAGCTAGAGCTAAGTTATTATAGTGTGGATTTCTCCAGACCTCTCTTGGCAGAGCCTGAGGTGTGGCCAGCGGTAACAAGCCGTCCCATATCCCCTCTGAAAGTGCAGCACCAAGGGCTATTTTACCTAGAGGTCGCTGTTTGACGGCATTACAGATTCATCAAGTGTTTATTGAAAGGTGCTATTTAAAGCTTCCTTTCCTCCAGAGTAAAGCTGCTGACTCATTTTAATCACCCCCTGACCACACCTTGGCTTCTCACCCAGACCCTGAAAAACACTGATGTTGAACAATGAGATGGACAATAAGTGGCCCTTCAGCACTTCCTCTCCCCACAGTGGAGGTATGTACACCTGGCCACCACTGGGTGGCAGTAGCTCATTTCCTTATATTCCTGCATGTCACAAGTGTGTTTTGCATCCTGAAGCCTATATATATATATATCTAAAAGCCTGCTCTCTTTTCTTGATCCTCCAAACTGTTGCTGAGGGCGGGGTTTGAGATAGGGTTGCGAGCAGGTTGGGAACTTAACGCAGCAGCCAGCCAAATGCTCATCCATTTCGGTTGTGACTGGTATGTCTGCCTATTCTATTTGGCCGGCGAACAACTATTATTTCTTAGGATTGCTTTTTGATCATATATATTTTTTTATTCAGCACAAAATCAAAACAGTACAGATATGCAGAAATACTTTACATCACTTTCTCAATCGGCATCATGTCTGTACCGTATCATTAAGAGACAGCTATGCTTGGGGAAGGGGCGTGGGACACACACACAAAAACCAACAACAGAACAAAATAAATAAATAAACAGGTAACCCATAATATACTACGTGTCAACCTCTCTTCTCTGGGTGTAGTACAGCAGTAACAAACATTCTCTTATACCAGAGCTTTGGTTGTTTCACCATCACTGCATTGCAAATCCAACCCTTCATCACTGACCTTTCTCAAAAGCATGTAAATGCATGCAGTTAGGATTGCTTTTTATCTATTTGTCTGGTGAAATCATGAAAATGTCTGGTAAGATCTGAGTTTGCTGACCTGCTTGTATGACTTCAGTCAACTTCACTACAACGATAGAATAGAATAGAAGTACTTTATTGATCCCGAGGGAAATTCAGCACTACAGATTGCTCACAATAAAGATTTAGGAAGTCAAAATCAAAAATCACAAATAAGAATACAAATACAGTCTGGGATATACATTCTAAAATATACAACCAAAAATATACAGTCATATACAGGTAGTCAGGTTCAACTCCATAGTGAAGTTTGCGGACGACACAGTGGTGGTGGTGGGGCTGATCTCTAACAATGACGAGAAGGCCTACCGGGAGGAGGTTGATGTACTGGCACGGTGGTGCTGGGATAACAGCCTACTCCTGAACATTGGTAAAACCAAAGAGCTGACAAACTATCATTACCATTATTCTCTTTGGATCAAATAACAAACTCAGCAAGGCCAACGGCTTCTCTGTTACAGTGGGTGACAATATTGTCACAAGGAAAGATGAAATTGCATACCTGGGCTCCATCCTAGAGGCAAATCTTTCCTGTGACAAAATGGCAACCAATGTAATCAAAAAAGTCAACCAACGAACAAGATTCTTGTACCGGATCTCCTCTCTGGTAAACAAGAATACCCTGAAGACTCTGGCAGGAGCACTCATTCAAGGGTACTACGACTATGCTTACACCTCATGGTACCAAAGCACCTCAAAGGCACTAAAAACAAGACTACAAACATCACGAAACAAACTGGTCAGACTACTGCTTGACCTTACTCCTAAAACCCATCTCACCCCTGCCCATTTTGACATCCTAGGATGGCTTAGAGTAAACGACAGAGTACAGTATATCTTGTTATCATAAATGTAACAGTACTGTATGTCGTGTATGTCATAAATGTCATTATGAATTGAAAATGGGGGACCCTGATGTAAACAAGACGAAAGTCTTTCTCCCTTAACAATTGTGTGTATTGAGCCGTACTGTATTGTACCCATTCTGCAATCTGTTAATACAATTTTCAATCAATCAATCAATCAATCATTCAATCAATCATGGATTTTAGGAGAATACAGCAGGGGACACACAAGCCACTGTGGATAAATGGGGCTATAGTAGACAGGGTGAGCAGCTTTAAGTACCTGGTAGTCCACATCAAAGAGGACCTGACATGGACAACTCACATAGACACTGTGGTAAAAAAAAAGGCAAAACAGTGCCTCTACCACCTGAGACAATTAAGGAAGTTCAGAGTATCAGGGAAGATACTCCACTCCTTCTATTCCGGGGCTGTAGAGAGCATTCTGACTGGGAACATCACTGCCTGGTATGGAAACAGCACGGCCCAGGACACGAAGGCCCTACAGAGAGTTGTGCGCTCAGCAGAGCGTACTACGGGTATTGCACTACCACCCCTGCAGGACTTATACAACAGGAGGTGCAAATCCAGAGCCTGCAGAATAATGAAAGACCCTAACCACCCCAACAACTGCCTGTTCAAGCTGCTGCGGTCAGGCAAGTGCCTCCGTATTATATGCAGCAAGAACAGAGAGACTAAGGCTCAGCTTCTTCCCTCAGGCCATCAGAGCAATGAACACTGATCTCTCCACACACAGGAACACACAGGAACACACAGGAACACACACACACACACACACACACACACACACACACACACACACACACACACACACACACACACACACACACACACACACACACACACACACACACACACACACACACACACACACACAGTGAAGAAAAGGACACTAAGAAAATAACTTGTTGTGATCGTTGCATAGTATATTTAGTAACAGCAAGTATAGCATAGGGACATAGAAGTAAAACTGCACATTGTATATGAGTGTACATAGGATCCAGTGCCTTTAAGTAAGTTATTAACATGTCTATTCATCATGTCTATTCTAGTTATCTTATTATTATTACTACTATTACTATTGTTTTATTGCACAATTCGTAGCGGGCATGGCCAACCGCATTTCACTGTATGCCCTGGTATGTATGTGATGAATAAACTCTTGACTTGACTTGACTTGACTTGACTTGACTTGACTTGACTTGACTTGACTAGTCATGTGTAATTTGACAGCACATTGCTGGTCCCCCACAACAGCTTGAGAGAACATTACACATCAGATACTTAATGTGCATGTATATGGCTTGTGTAGTATAATATATGATATTCCTTTATTGATCCCCTTGGGGAAATGTGTATGTGTACAATTTAAAACATATTAGCTGCAAAATGGATTAGCTGTGATGACATTTTAATGCACCAATGGTCATTATCACATTTGACAGTAATATATTTAGAGACATTTTGAAACGCTTATTTGATGGAGCTTATACTTACATTTCAATTTTCCACCTCTTCAAACAATACCTGAAATAATATCTGAAGGGGAAAAAATTACTAACCCTTTTTACTATTATGTACCGTAATACTACTATTCTTATACTACTACCTATCTTACTAATATGTCTATACTACTATGCACTCAGAGTGTAACACTCAAGCTCGTTATTATTTGATGAACAATGCCACTGGACCCTTAGCTGCCAGAGATGTACCCCTCCTGGTGACATGTTGTTCACAATCTGTAAATCGCTTTGGATTAAAACATTCAGCTAAATGACTCAATTGTAATTGTACTAATTTCAACTAGCTTCTTACACGTGTACCCACCCGTGTCTATGGCACAGGGGATGATCATCATGCACGTACGTTGTAATCCTGTGGATTGGTACATGTAAAGCACATAGAAGGGGGGGGGGGGGGGGCACATGTCACACTCAGTCTTCTAATGCGGGCCACTGAGCAACCCCAGTAGAGAGCAGCACTTGCTCAAGGGAATCTCAACACAGCGCTGTTGCTGTAGAAGAAGAAGAAGAAGAGCTAGGCACTTCCTCTACCCCATGTCACTTTCTGCCCACTTTTCAAACCATTAGCCTGTGGCTACCCCGCGTCTCGGCAAGTTACCTTTTTAACCGTGTAGTATTTCACTGTATAAAGACAGTCCAAATCGCCCGAAGCAGAGGGAGAGAAAGCAGAACCGGATCATAGCCGCCAGTGATGTATTTATTTGTAGTTGAAGGGCATCTCTATATGGTGTTGAAGGACAGCCCTGCCCTGTGCCTCTGCCCAATCCAATGTCAATATTTACCCTGGTATCCGCTCCCGCCTACTCCTCTATGGCACTGCTCTTTCGGCGTTAACTCCACATAAGCCCCCACTTGAGTGCTGGAGAGACGATGCGACGACACAGTGATGCATGGTGCCGGTTGCCACAACGTCTCAGCCGCACGCTGCACCTGAGGGCTGCAGGGTGAGCACCCCTTATCTGCCAGAGGGGAGAACAGAGAAGTGGCATCGCTCTCTGGTTCAACTCTGCCTCAGCCCTCATTAATTGGGTTAGAGGGGGAATTTGTTTGTCATTTGTTACCTTTTATTGAAGCCCCTTCCTGCTCGGCCCCGTTGGGGGAGATGGGAGGGGAAGGTAGATTGTGTGTGTGTGGTTGGCAGTGTTTTCAGGTACCTCATTCCAAAGTAACACGTTGCTGTAATCACATTACTTATTTCTGGAATGAAACAGTGTAAGGTATTACTGTTCCAACTTCAGTAATCACATTATAAGATAAATAGCGTCATAGGAGCATGGGGGAGGGGGGAGGGGATGTACAGCAGTACAGGTATGGGCAGGGTAATACTAGAAGACATCATTTTACATTTGCATTTTGTCATTCAGCTGACGCTTTTATCTAAAGCGACTTACAATTTCTGTACGACAAGTCAGCAGGAAGGGTACAACTCTTTCAGCTGAGTAACAATGTGCATCAAACAGTGTTGAAAATTGGGCACTGCAGTGTTGAGTGCATAGTAGTGTGTTGGAAAATAGCTGAAGCTGAATAACTTACTCATTCAAAAGATACCTGGTTAATATGGTTTATTAACTCAATCAAAGTACCAATACAAAATAGTCAGAGCTAGGCTGGATGACTTTCAACGAAGTGTTTAGCTAGGACACCAGGGAAGAGAGACCCCCACCGGATCTTGGAACATCTTTATACAAAACTGGAAGGGGTGGGGGCCACAGGAATACACAGACATAGGGGTGTGACATCTTTGGGGACATTATGGAAAGGTGGGGAAGGGGGGTAGGAAGGATCAGGGGGAGGGATGGGGGTAGGAGGGAAAGATGGGTAGAGGGAGATCATCAAAGGGAGGGCGAAGGGGGTATCATCTCCCACAGTAGTAAAGACATAATAGTATAGTAGGTAGTAATATAGGCAAGGAAGATTATTTAGTGGAAGAGTGCATAATAGTAAGATTTTTTTTCTCCCCCTTCATTTCAGATATTGATAGTGTGTTTTTAGTTGATGGCAAACGATTAATCGGGTTTCGGCTGTCCTAACTGTGGTGGGAAGTTTATTCCACCAGGCAATAAAACTATAGTAACGATGCAAATAGTTAATAATAATAATAATAATAATAATAATAATAATAATAATAATAATAATAATAATAATAATAATAATAATAATAATAATAATAATAATAATTCCTTACATTTATATAGCGCCTTTCAGGAAACCCATGGCGCTTAACAGAGGAGGAGGAACTAACTAAGGGGAAGGAAATCAGAGGGACAATTGGGTAAAGGAGGGAAGTCAGGCAGAGTCATTAATACATTTGGTGAAGAGGTAAGATGTGAGTTGTGATTTGAAGGGGTCCAGGGATGTAGCGTTGCGGATGTCTGGAATGAGAGAAGAACAGTCTGGGACCGACAGTCCACAGGTTGGTGATGGGGATGGAGAGGAGACCAGAGTCAGAGGACTGCAGGATGTAGGGGTGGAGGAGGTAAGCTAGGTACCGGGGGGCAAGGGAGTGAAGGGATTTGTAGGTGATGAGTAGGATCTTAAAGTCGATGCGGGACTTGACTGGAAGCCAGTGGAGGTGGATGAGGGTGGGAATGATGTGAGAACCCTAGCAGCTGAGTTTTGGACATATTGCAGCCTGTTCAGGGCATTGCTGGGTAGCCCTGCAAGGACTGAATTGGACTAGTCCAGACGGGAGGTGATAAAGGAGTGGATGAGTGTCTCTGCTACGGAGTCAGGGAGAGATGGCCGGAGTCTGGATATATTTTTGAGGTGGAAATAAACAGATTTTGTTATTGATTTAATGTGTGAATGAAATGAGAGGGTGGAGTCCAGTATGACACACAGGTTGCGCAATTCTGGGGAAGGGTGGATGGAGCAGCCATCAACTTCTAGAAGGAGATCTCCAACCTTCCGGAGCAGATATATAAAATAAATGGGGGCTCGGGAGGTAGAGCAGTCGTCTGGTAATCCGGAGGTTCCCGGTTCGATTTCCGCTCCTCCCGGGCAGCGTGTCGAAGTGTCCTTGAGCAAGACACTTAACCCCTAACTGCTCCCAATGAGTGCATGGTTGACTCCGCCGTCGGTGTGTGAATGTGTGAGTGAACAAATTGTAAAGTGCTTTGGATTTGCCATTATAAATTATTGTTACTGATCCAACAAATGGAATTGATCTATTTAATAGATATAGTCACCTACATTACACACATTCATGTTTACAATTGTACATTGTCGTTCCCTGTGTATTGCCATGGGTTCAAGTAAATATTGTCATAATTCCCTGGCGTCTTCAGCCCTGGCTTTGAAAAAAAAATACCAAAGCCTTCCACTTGTATTCATCCCCTTGCCTGCCTGGTCCATTTTTGGTGTCACTCCTGAGGTTGACGGTGTGTTTGGAGAGAGAGGAGAGACACTGCTGAGGTTGACGGTGTGTTTGGAGAGAGAGGAGAGACACTGGTGAGGTTGACTGTGTGTTTGGAGAGAGAGGAGAGACACTGGTGAGGTTGACGGTGTGTTTGGAGAGAGAGGAGAGACACTGCTGAGGTTGACGGTGTGTTTGGAGAGAGAGGAGAGACACTGGTGAGGTTGACGGTGTGTTTGGAGAGAGAGGAGAGACACTGCTGAGGTTGACGGTGTGTTTGGAGAGAGAGGAGAGACACAGGTTGACGGTGTGTTTCGAGAGAGAGGAGAGACACTGGTGAGGTTGACCGTGTGTTTGGAGAGAGAGGAGAGACACTGCTGAGGTTGACGGTGTGTTTGGAGAGAGAGGAGAGACACTGGTGAGGTTGACGGTGTGTTTGGAGAGAGAGGAGAGACACTGCTGAGGTTGACGGTGTGTTTGGAGAGAGAGGAGAGACACTGGTGAGGTTGACGGTGTGTTTGGAGAGAGAGGAGAGACACTGCTGAGGTTGACGGTGTGTTTGGAGAGAGAGGAGAGACACAGGTTGACGGTGTGTTTCGAGAGAGAGGAGAGACACTGGTGAGGTTGACGGTGTGTTTGGAGAGAGAGGAGAGACACTGGTGAGGTTGACGGTGTGTTTGGAGAGAGAGGAGAGACACTCCTGAGGTTGACGGTGTGTTTGGAGAGAGAGGAGAGACTGCTGAGGTTGACGGTGTGTTTGGAGAGAGAGGAGAGACACTGCTGCTGACTGCAGAGTGTGGTCCGCTCTTCCCAACAAAAATAACACAACGACAACAGCAGACGAAAGTTTTCCAAATACGAAGTCTTTGCTCATATAATAATTATGTGACGCGGCACGGTCTAGGTCAAAGTCTCGACGATTTTAGATGATATGTGATGGCTGTACATGTTGTGTACCGGTATTGTATGTCATTTTGATTGTAAAAAATAAATTCAATCAATCAATCATGCACTCTAACCCCTGTCCCCGTCTCCCTGCCTCTCTGTGAGTGGATGTCTCGAGTGATGGCGTGTTGATATACAGGTATACAACCAGCCCTATAGTCCCGCCCCCGTTGGGCCTGTCAAGGTGGTGTGATTCTCAATGGTGGTGTGATCTTCCCTGCACCGTCCTGTGTGTGGCTAACAGCGTCGACTGCAACGGCTATTCTTCCTTCGGTTCTGACTGCCACAGGCGTGATGGGTCTGCTCTACGTCGCTCTCAGTTGACCAGCATCTAACCATGCCCGCTCTACTTCAACTGGATCCATCTAACCATGCCCACTCTACTTCAAATGGATCCATCTAACCATGCCCACTCTACTTCAAATGGATCCATCTAACCATGCCCGCTCTACTTCAAATGGATCCATCTAACCATGCCCGCTCTACTTCAACTGGATCCATCTAACCATGCCCGCTCTACTTCAACTGGACCCATCTAACCATGCCCACTCTACTTCAACTGGACCCATCTAACCATGCCCACTCTACTTCAACTGGATCCATCTAACCATGCCCGCTCTACTTCAACTGGATCACTTAAACTGGATCCATCTAACCATGCCCGCTCTACTTCAACTGGATCAGAGCGGTTCTCTATTATTATTTCATACCAGCACTCGTTTTCCTATGCTTTGTTGTTGTTGTGCTCTATTTATGAAAGAAATTCAAAATATTCTTATGTACCTTGGATACTTAAGTAGGGGAGAACGGGGGACGGTCGTTGTCACACTTTTTACTCTGTGTGAATTGCTCATCATCAAAACATCTTTCAATAGTCATTCCTACATTAAATTGAAGCTTAAGATGTTGGCTTGAAATGTGTATCCCTCTCATTTTCCAACGTATTGTAACAAAGAGTTAATCACCTATCAAAGACACTCTGACATATTGTGACAACCAACCCCATCATGGGGATGGTTGTCACACACTATGGGGTTGGTTGTCACCGTGTGTTTTAATGGGAACATCTTAAAAAGAAGACAAGAAGGCAGAACTAAATTTGAAAGTTTAATTGCATTGACAAGTTGACAAATACATAACTTAATGCATCTTAACATGAACATAAACAGGAACACATCTTTAGGCCATCCTATATAAAAAAAAATAAGAACACTCATTCACTTGTTACAGTGATGGCAAATGTAGGGTCTGGGCACTCCATGTGACAACCAACCCCAACTGGAATGTCTTGATAGCATCAAGGCTAACAGCCATCTAACAACTAGTTAACTAGCTAACAACAATCTAAACTTCCCTATCCCTTCACACTTTTTACTAATTTTTTATAATTGTTTCATTATAAACCAATTGTGTAAAAGTCTAGAAGAAAAATACTGAGGAGCGGAATATTTACAAATGGACATGAAAAACACAAAAAGCCCTCTCACCTCAAATTCAGCTGTTTCACCCCAAAGATGACAAGGTAGGTGAACTCTGACCCCAATTCTGGACATTTTAAATACCAAAGTATGGGAGACAGGACCCTCTGGTGGTGAAATATAATGAATGTGACAACCTACCCGTGTGACAACGTCCCCCGTTCTCCCCTATGTAGATGTGTTTCATTACATGTATATATTGTTATGGAAAATATTAAAGGACAAAAGATGAGCCGTTGTATAAATCAATCTGAGTCGAGTTATTAAAAAATAGAAAGCATAGTTTAATTATTTCCTCTATGGCCACAGTAGAAAGGACAGTTTACAATCAGACACAACATGTTCACACACAAGCGTCTGACCATAAAATGACAAAGAGGTCTGGTCAGAACGTACATTATACACAGAAATAGACGTAACATTATACATCAGATATGATGATGAAAGTATAAACAAACTGGGTTCTCAGTAGGGGAAGTAATAACACCACCTTGCTTTGGCTGTGAAGAAAGTTCTATGTTTTTCAATGTGTATATAATGTATATATATCGGTGGGTGACAGCATTTACTCGGATCTATAGATCTTAAAAGTAGCCAGCAGACAGTGTGTGTCTCCAGTCAGACTGCAGATGAGGGCCTGTTATCAGCTGAGCTCTCAAGCCCAAAGATAACCAGCGAGCCAAGGTCATTGTCTACAGCAGCGCTGGGCAGTCGTCACATAGCAGTGTAACCTCAGAGGTGCGGGAATATCAACACCGCCGTTGCTATAGTGATTTGGGTCAAAGAGCCGTTGCCATGGCGTGTCACGTAGTAACGAGAAGAAGGGGCGGGGCCTGTTGCTATGGGGGGAATGTTATGAGGTTTGAGTTCCTTCCGGGGTAAGGTTAGATCTAGACACGAAGCAGACGCGAGCAGACGTGGATCAGAGACTTTCATCCCTCCCCACCCTCGCTGGGTGGGGGAGGGGAAATAATGACACATCATCATTAGCTTCGGCTAACAGGAAATGGTGGTTGGCTACGACGAGAGAGAGAGAACCATTGGATTGAAGAGAATTAAGACTGAACAATGACAATACAGAATGGGTTACATCGGGTACGAGGCTATGTTTATGAAAATAAACATGAGGATCTGAGGAAAGAGATCACGTTGCAGTGTCGTTTCTTATGACTAACGGCTGTACTAACAGGGGTTGATACAAACACAACGCAGAACAGAGAGAGTCACGAAGGAGATGATGAGATGAGATGAGATTGGCTGATTACCGAAAATCTAACAGCTGGTTAGGAAAAGAAAATATAGCCTTGAAGTCCTAACAAGAGACACACACACACTGTAGTAGTTATCTGAGCGTATTAACCCAGTCAAGTTGTACAATGATAAAATATGTATGATATCTCAACACAGATCTATAATGACCTGATAATATTTCCACAACAATATACATACATACCAATTATTCGCCTGTTATATTCTCCATCCATCTATCATCCATAGCAACACTATTATCACTGACATCCTGTTGGGGGATCCCCCTTGAACAGCCCATCTGAGGTTTCTCTCCTCTATGTGGTGATATTTTCCCCTTCCTATTTTTAGGATTTGATTTGATTTATGATTTGATTTGATACAAATAAATTTTATTTTATTTTATTAGAACACTAATTTGCATGTTAGATCACTTTTCTTCTCAGTGGATTGAGTACATTTCTAGTTGGTAATTTACAGAGAGGTTTTATACTGTATAAATAGTATAAAGCGAAAAAACCTTTTTCCACATAAGCTATACCATAAAATGGAAATAATACAAGATATAAAATAATTTACCTTCTCTAAATTACCAGTTACTTTTAGGAAGCATAATTTGGTGGCAGTACCGGAGAAAAAAGGGGAACAGTAGCTTGGTTTACATTATAAAGCTCATACAGAAAAAGTGAAAATGTGATTTTTATAGTCGCTTTGGATCATTACTTTATGTTTTATGAAACTGCAGTAGTTGTAAAGCCGAGGAAAATACCAAAAAAGAAATCTTAGTCTATCCAGTCTCCTTATGAGAAGAAACCAATACTGTGTAATAATACACTACCCCAATGTGGGTAAGCTTTTCCAGAACCACGTGCCAACCTTTGCTAGAGAGAAACTAGTCAGATACAGTTCAATTAGTTTCAAGTCAATATGCAGTAAAAAATGTAATACTCTTCTGACAGCTATACATGAAACAATGCAGAGAACCCCATCTCGTGCCACAAACAGCTTCAAATGAATGCCAGGGATTCTTTTGCAAATACTATTTCACCCAGAGCTGGTGTATTTGTTTTAGATCTGACAGCACTTCACAGCAGCGTGTGAAAGAACACCTGCCCCTTTTACCTGTGGAGTGTGAGGCCAAGCGGTGTTCCTCAGTGCTCTGTTAAAATATATTAATTCATGCATTTACGTATTGCATAGAAACATTTGTTTTCAACCATTTCCACAACATGATATAAAGATATCGGAGGACTAACGGCAGCAGAACTCGAGAACTACTAGGAATGTCTGATCACTACATGTAAGTGTGTCTGACTCTCACCACCTAAACTGCATGGACTACAACATATTACGTACAGTATATCATGCCAGTTAGGGTACCTTATGTATACTGCTCCTGTGTATACTGTATACTTAGTCATAATATATATTCCGATTCTAACTTGTTTATTGCCAATATTTATTGTAACGTATAATATAACTGATGGGGCCCTACAGACCCTCATCTGCACCTTTGACTACACTGTTTAAATGGTAAATGGCTGCATTTATATAGCGCTTTTATTCAAAGCGCTTTACAATTTGTTCCTCACATTTTACCCATTCACTTACACATTCACACACCGACAGCGGAGGCAACCATGCAAAGAGCCAACCTGCTCATCGGGAGCAGTTAGGGGTTAAGTGTCTTGCTCAAGGACACTTCGACACGCTGCCCGGGAGGAGCGGGTATCGAACCGGGAACCTCCGGATAACCTTGCTCATATGCTTATATTCAGAGTTAATTATATTGTTTAGACTATTTTATATATATATTTATGTCTTCTACTATATTACCATGCCCATACCTGTACCTATACCATGCCCATACCTGTACCTCCCCTCCCCCATTCCCCCATGTTGCTATGATGCCTGAATTTCCCCAAGGGGATCAATAAAGGAATATCTTATCTTATCTGATCTTAAGACGCCTGGTTTAAAAAGCGGGGCCGAAATGTGTTCTTTATTTAAAGCAGTCTTCCTGTTGAAAGCACAATGTGTTCTTTATTTAAAGCAGTCTTCCTGTTGAAAGCACAATGTGTTCTTTATTTAAAGCAGTCTTCCTGTTGAAAGCACAATGTGTTCTTTATTTAAAGCAGTCTTCCTGTTGAAAGCACAATGTGTTCTTTATTTAAAGCAGTCTTCCTGTTGAAAGCACAATGTGTTCTTTATTTAAAGCAGTCTCCCTGTTGAAAGCACAATGTGTTCTTTATTTAAAGCAGTCTTCCTGTTGAAAGCACAATGTGTTCTTTATTTAAAGCAGTCTCCCTGTTGAAAGCACAATGTGTTCTTTATTTAAAGCAGTCTTCCTGTTGAAAGCACAATGTGTTCTTTATTTAAAGCAGTCCTCCTGTTGAAAGCACATCTCCAATTTTGGCGCTGATGTGCCATTTTCTTTGTCTTGAGTCCCTTACCCCCAAAATAAGTGAGAACGATCTTGCGGTCAGGCTCAAAATCCTTTCCCTTCCTGTTTCGATAATATTCTCTCAGAGGAGCTCAATCCTCCCCTCGGTGAGATGGTAGATAATGAAGGCTCATTCCAACCAGTAGGTCATGAAAGCTTTTAAGGCTGGACCAGAACTTGCTAGGTGAACAGCAAGGTTATGAAATTCTTTATTAAGTCAAAGATTAGCTTGCAGTGAATGCAAAATGTGACTGTTAATCGTGCCATATTCATGCTGTGAGACACACAATACTAAAAACCAGTTCATTAATTTTATCCCTTTCACCGCCTCGTCGAATATCTTGCTGATTAAACTTTGAGCCTATGAATAAAAGTCCATCCTTGAAGGAATGTGTGAATGTGATTTGAATGAACTAACTGATGTAGCTTACTTTGATTTACTCTCACGACGGCACTGATTCTCTCTCACTGTGGCACTTTATCAATCATAAACACGCATCCAGCAGCAGGCTATAACCACTTACATCCTTAATTGAGAGAGAGAATCATTCTCAATCTCTCCCAAGGGACAGGTCACTGAAATCGACAGTAAAAAAAAAAAGACGTGTTAAAATAATACAGGATTTCCCCCACGAAGAACAAGAAAGGGTTCTATTGACCCCCAACAAAACGCCTACGAATGCTTTAAAAATGTGCGTATTTCAATGAATATGTGTTTAACACGTAATTTTTCAACAGTGGCTCAGGAGGTAGAGCTGGTCGTCTGGTAATCAGAAGGTTCGATTCCCGGGCAGCGTGTTGAAGTGTCCTTGAGCAAGACGCTTAACTCCCGATGAGCAGGTTGGCACCTTGCGTGGTTGCCTCTGCCGTCGGTGTGTTAATGTGTGAGTGAATGGGTGAATGTGAGGAACAAAATTGTAAAAGCGCTTTGGATAAAAGCTGTTATATAAATGCAGTCGATTTACCATTCCCACTGTGTTTAGTTAGGGGCAAGACATCCAATGTTATTTTGACACTTAAAAATATGAGATTTTCCTTTATTGATCCCCTTGGGGAAATACAGGCATCCTAGCAGCATGGGGGAGGGGGGAGGGGAGGTACAGGTACATGGTAATTGTAGAAAGACATAAATACAGGCAATACAAATTATAGTACAGTAGAAAAGTAAAAATAGGCAGTGTACACACTATAATTAACACATGAGCAAGTAGGCAGCATGATCAAAGATGGGTCTGTGTGGCCTATCAGTTATATTATACATTACAATACATTATGGTTACAATAAACACTAGAATCTAAATATATACAAAGAGTATACTTTTTGTGTAACTGTATGTTCAGTGGACTACATTACAGCCAGGAGAACTACAGTCAGCTCAAGACACAGCCCGTTTATTGGTCCAATTGATGACGTTTTGGATCAGAATCGATCAGTACGATGCCAGATGTTAGGAAAATAATAGCCGGGGTTCAAAATAACCGGAATGATCCTTTAATGGATGTCTCTGACCTTGTTCTCGCTGGGTTAATGCTGACTTTAGGGCTCGTTCGTTACAGCGGGCCAGAGGAGCCTGGAGATACTGTAATAAGGCCAGTGTTTATGACTGTGCTAGAATGGGCTCATAAGCGCGTCTCAACCTGTGAAGTATTGACGTGGGGGTTAATAGCCTGTTGGCCTCTTTAATGGAGCTGATTCAGGCTCGTCCCGGGGAGCAGCAGAATACACAGGCAGGTCAGCCCTTGGGAGAGGGGCTCTCATCAGGAGGCAAGTGCCAAGGAAAAGCCCATCTCGGTTTACAAAGTCACCTGCCCCACATGGTGGGACACGCGAGGAGAATGTGTGAGGTGCTAATGTATATGAACACACACACACACACACACACAAACATACTCTCCGTAATCATCACGCACACATTCTCTGGTAATTATATCCCTGAATGAAAGTGTATGGGATATTCTGGTTCTCCCGCTGACTGCTGCCACCACCACAGACCTGTCGCGTCAACACGATAACTTGAATAGCTTTCATTCTAATCCTTTCTAATTGTATGACCCCTAGACTCATACAGAAACAAGCATTTCATCATAAAGTATTCTGTATTTTGTTGTGACAAATAATAAACAAACTTGAAACTTGAATCTAGGGCCTAGGATGAACCCTATTGTGGTGACCCTATGACCTCTAGTGCCACCATCAGTCCAAACGTTCAATCTTTGATTGTGAACATGAAAACTCCAATAGCTTTCATTAAAATCTTTTTAAATTTGCGGTGCACATTAATGACCCCTGTAGGATTAACTATTGATTTTTGTGACCCCATGACCTTAAACCATAATATCCGCTGACACTAATTAGTGTATCTCCTGATCCGATTCCCACCAAATTTGACAAATGTTTTTTTTTGTCTTTTCATAGCAAGGACGACTGTGATGTTCGGAGTTATCTGGCCTCATGGTGGCGCTATTCTCATAATATTCAAAACATGAACTACTCCTCAACAGCTCGGATTAGGGGCACAGACAAAAGGTGGATTGAGAATTCACCAGTCACGACAGTACATGTCAAGTTTGAATTCCCATAACATTAGCTATTATTAGCCCAGTCAATCATCATTAAGCAGCCTCCTAAAACTGCTGCAGTTATGACAGAAAGTCCTGATCGAAATAGAAGGAAGAGAGAAGGAATATAGAAAACGGATGTTCATAAAATAATAAATTTATCATAAACTCAATATCTTCACTGGAAACTTTAATTTTTCCCTTGAGCATTTAAATTTCACATGATCCAAATAAAGCAGGCTTATAATACTTTTTTTCTAATGTGTACATTTAGAAAAATCTATCAGTCAATATTATCTGAAGCATGAACAAGAAGGAGGGCTGCAGCGTCTTTGTGGTGTGAATCCAGTGTTTCTTTGAAGGTGCTCTTGGATGAGGGGAGCCAGTTGAATAAAAATAAGGAAGTTCCATGGCACTCTTCTTGTATATAAAAAAGGCTTTAATAAATAGCTTAGTTCATTGTAGAACCATTAAAAAAAACACCAACATGTTTCGGCCTCTCTATCGGCCTTCTTCAGGGCATACAGACAAACAAATAGGTGAACAGAGCTATATTCAAAGTGGAGGCTGTGTTAATTGCTCTATTGAGCTCAGGTGTGTGTACCTAGTCAGCCTGAGGTCTAGCTGTCACAATAATAAAAGCTGTAAATGCTCTAGGAATCGACCATGCCCCCCTCAATCCTCGAAGAGGGGATAGGGAGAGAGCACTGAACCAATTAGAGAGTCGCTGGATATATAGACTCAAAGCCATGTCTTATCCAGGGAGTAATGATACTATAGATATGGTGTCCTTTTTGTAAATATGGGAATAATTTGTGTTGGTGTTTTGCCTTTCTATTTTAAAATTGTATATATGTATATGAAGATTTATGTTTGTTTTGGACTCTAGATGTGGGAGGACCTCTGGAGTCTAGAGGCATACTATTGTGACAGCTAGACCTCAGGCTGACTAGGTACACACACCTGAGCTCAATAGAGCAATTAGCACAGCCTCCACTTTGAATATAGCTCTGTTCACCCATTTGTTTGTCTGTATGCCCTGAAGAAGGCCGATAGAGAGGCCGAAACATGTTGGTGTTTTTTTAATGGTTCTACAATGAACTAAGCTATTTATTAAAGCCTTTTTTATATACAAGAAGAGTGCCTGGAACTTCCTTATTTTTATTATCTGAAGCATATTCTTTCATTTGGTTAAGACATTTCTTCATCAAAGGTCATACGACATAGATATGTTGTGTTTTAGTGGTCTTCTCCCATAGGCTTCTATAGAACTGGCACCAAGCAGAGCATTAGAATGCTGAAATTAAGGGTGCCCCAGTGGCGAACCACATAACGTGCTGAGTCGCGGCACGGCCAACCCCGGTTCGATTCCCGAACCCGTCGTTAATTGTCGAATGTCTTCCCCCCACTCTGTCTCCCGTTTCACCTCTCTCTCTCTACTGGACTGCCCAGTAGAATAAAGCGATAAACGCTAAAAAAAAAAAATGCTGGAATTATGATGCAATGACCCTTCCTTGATTCTCTGGCCATAAAACACACAGATGTGTGGGGATTGAGAAATGGATATTGTAAGGCTTCATTCGAGCTAGTGGCAATCTTTTAATTACTCATTAATTTTCCCTTAGCCACGGGAGACTGTTGGAGCTGGTCTCCCTTATTCGGGCAGAAACATTTCAATTCGCTTCAGACGTCTACACTAAATTAATGTTTCAAACTTTCTGCAAAACCTTCCTCATATAGCTTTGAAATGTAGTTTAGTTGTCTTATTTACAGCGTTATAATCAAGAAGGATAAAATATGTCTTAGCATTAGCAGTGTGTATACTTTGTCTATGTTTGTGTGGTAATTACTGTACCAGGACTTTACACTGCCTATTTCTATCCTATTTTTATTTTTTACTTCTCCACTGTACTATAATTCTATGACCTGTATCATGTATTCTACTACCAGTACCTTCCCTTCCCACTCCCCCATGCTGCTATGATACCTGCATTTCCCCAAGGGGATCAATAAAGGAATATCTTATCTTACCAGTAAACCGAACCATGCTTTCCAGTTTCCCCTGGTTCTCTGGGTAGTCTCTGGCCAACACTGAAACAACATTTAAATAATTTTAAATGCACAATCTCACATTAGAATGTTGGGAACTGTATAATGATAATGTCAATTCTAAGATAGAAAAAAACATACTGGAAGGATTATTGCGGTTATTTTTCTATTATCTGAGATCATGCTGACCAATGGACCAAATCACGCCCTCTTTTCTTGTTATTGGAGGATTGTGAACAGAGGGCGTGGTTTGATTGATTGATTGATTGATTGAACATTTTATTAACAGATTGCAGAATGGGTACAATACAGTACAGCTCAATACACACAATTGTTAAGGGGATGCAGACCAGAGAAAGACTTTCGTCTTGTTTACATCAGGGTCCCCCATTTTCAATGAATCGTAACATATAATGACATACATGACATACAGATAGACAGTACTGCTACATCTATACATTTATGACATACCAGATTTACAAATACAGTACTGTTTGTGATACAAAAATAGTCTAAAAGTGGCCATATATGTATGAGACCCTAGAGGCATTTGGTTTCGGGAAGGTATTTATTGACTGGATACGGATTTTGTATGCTCATCCCACAGCAAGTGTATTACTAACCAGGATATTTCTTCTCAGTTTCCACTATACCGTGGGACAAGGCAAGGAGATCCATGCTCTCCTTATCTTTTTGATTTAGTCATAGAAACACTAGCTACAAAAATTCGACAACATCCTAGAATATCACCTGTCTCCATTAAAGGGCAAAAGCATCATTTATCAATGTATGCAGACGACATTTTGTTATACGTATCTAACCCACAGGAGTCCCTTCCTCCAATTATGGAAGTGTTTAATTATTTTGGCTCTCTTTCAGGTTTTCAAATTAATTGGGATAAAAGTGAATTAATGCCAATACAATTAAATAAGGATAGCTCCTCATTGAACTCTATCCCCTTTAAGATTACCAAAGATAGATTTACTTACCTAGGAGTGACCGTTACTAAAAAACCTGAACTCTTACTGGAAGAGAATTGGAAATTAAAAATAAAACAGTTGAAACAGAATATAGATTTTTGGAAGACCCTCTCACTGTCACTGGTTGGGAGAGTAAACGCTATTAAAATGGTGGTTCTTCCGAGATTTACATACATCTTTCAGTCAATTCCAGTATTCATACCACAGCGGTATTTCAAAAAGTTAGACTCGATTATAATCCCCTTTATTTGGCAGAATAAAGCTGCACGTATTAGCAAAAAACACTTATGTAAAACAAAAAATGAGGGTGGCTTTGGTCTTCCAGACTTCAAATGTTACTACTGGTCTGCACATTTAAACAATATGGCTTTCTGGAGAAGTGCTAACCTTACGGAGGGCATGGAGGAGGTCACTCCTGCATATGGCTCTCAATGGAGCGAGCAGCCTGTCAGGGAACATCTCTCCTAGCCCTTTTGAATAGCCCTGTCAAGATAAACAAATCATTATATGAAGGGAGGAGCTTGAAGGACTTGTACCAAGAGGGCCAGTTCCTATCATTCGAGCAACTGAAGATCAAACACGATTTACCGTCAACACATTTTTTCCGCTATCTACAGATACGGAACTTCGTAAGGACTCATGTAGATACATGGTCAGACATTCCTCAGCATCAAGCACTGGAAAATATAATTAATGTTAGACCAGGTAGTAAAGGGGAGGTGTCAAAAATATACCAGACACTTTTCAATCAGGTAACAGTTAGCACAGAAAGATATAGGACTGAGTGGGAGTCAGAACTGGGGATACCCCTCAATGAGGAATTCTGGGAAACGTGTCTTACAAATATTCACCGGTGCTCTGTAAATGTTAGAATCAACTTGATTCAATTTAAAGTGATACACAGGTTGCACTACTCAAAGGTGAAAGTGAATAAGATGTATCCTAGCGTATCAGCACTGTGTAACAAATGTAAAAATCAAGATGGTACCCTTACACATCTACTCTGGTCTTGTCCCAACTTACACGTTCTGGTCTGATATATTTGACTTTTATTCAAAAGCTTTTAATAAACAGTGGGAACCCTGCCCCTTAGTGGCCATTTTGGGATATAGTGTCAATGTCACTAAGTACTCTGAAAATGAAAAAAGGCCGATATATCTAGGTGCTGTGTTGGCTAAAAAGCTCATTTTGAGACTTTGGAAGTCTGATGCAGCACCTTCATTTGAAATGTGGATGAGAGAGCTGGGTGAGACCCTCTACTTAGAGAGGCTTAGATTTAAAAATACAGGACGGAGAAAGGTGTTTGATACGACATGGGGACCGGCAGGGCCGCCTGGGAGAAATGCGAGGCCCTGTGCGAGATTTCACGCGAGGCCCCCCCCCCCAAAAGGTTAAAAAAAAAATATATATATATATAGACTACTGCTGTATCCACCTGGTGAATAATCTAGTGCCAACCTTATTTCTGTCTCGTATTCCTGCGCAAACCTGGGCATGTTGAGACAAGCCTTGGCGGTGGCTTTGAACTAGACATTGGGGGGTATGGCCGTGGCGCCTAGGGGATCGCTTCCAATAGGAGAACGAATATTATGGTCTGTCCTGTACCAGGTAAAGGGATATTCCGTGTATATGTACAAAGAATATACAAGGGATATCAAACGATATACAAATATTATACATGGGATCTCAAGCAATAAATATATATATTCGGTTTAATCTGACCCTTTGCAACAGCCGCCTTCTAATTAGTCCGCACCTAATTAGATAAGCAGAGACAGATTAACCGCACTGTCCACTACTCAATGTCCGTTGTGAGGAGTAGGGCAATTCACAAAGTCAGTGGGTCATGATCGTCATTAAGAGAGTCGGGGAGCCTTGGCAACTCTATCAGCCTCGCCACGGGTCGGGTGTATGTCCGCCCCTGGACGAGCACTTCTGCCGCTCTGACCTTTCCGTCGGCACCAGTGATCACTTTGCTTACGCGGCCGGCCGGCCACATAGCTCGGGGTAGTGACTGGTCTATGATCACGACGACTGTGTCCACTTTTAAGTTGTCCCCGTCCTTGACCCGCTTCTGACGGGCTGGAAGGGATGGTAGGGGGGTTAGGAGGAAGCGGGCCTGAGACTGCTTTGATCTGTGCTTGGCTGCGCCTCCACCTCCTCCGTCTGTTTCTCTTGTTTGCTCTGTACCCCGTCTGAGGAGGGGCCGGTTCCGGCCGCCCCATCAAGGAGTCGCTTGGGGTGCTGGGTTCGAGGTCAGCTACGTCTGGAGCGCAGCTGAGGGGGGTGGAGTTCCGAACTCCCTCTTGTGCCCACGGTTCTCTCACAGGCCTCTCGCTTAATGTCAATAGCCTCTCAACGGGCTGTACGAGGGAGTGGCCGGTGTCGCTCACCTTTGTGTGTAGGCAGCGTGTAGACGTGGGTTGACTGTCAAGTCCGTAGAGGGGGCCCTGGAGCGTCCACCCCAGTCGGGTCTGAACCGCAACTGGGCATCCTTTGGGTCCGATGTGGGCCGCCTCAATTGGGAGAATGAGGTCCGCGTGGTCGGAGCCGATGAGCAGGGTCGGTGTGGCGCCGCCGATAAGCGGTATAGGTAGTTGACGTAGGTGCACATACTTCGCCATCAGCTGTGGGATGGGGTAGGTGTACTGGGACAGGCCTATGTCGTGGCTGGTGAAGACGTTGGTAATACTATACTGCTTCTCGGGCTGGTCCACCGCTGCTATCTTGAAGGAGACCCTTTCACCCTTTATGGTCTTCTGGTCCCTTCTGATGGTGCGTATTGTCATGGTACCTTTGGCACCCCGCAGGCCCAACTGGGCTGCGGCGGAAGCGAGGAGGAGAGTCTTTTCAGACCCATCGTCCAGGACGGCGTAAGTGTCCAGGACCTTGTCCTCGTAGCTCAGGAGCACTCTGACCACTTTGATGAGCACTCGGGGGGTCCCGCTATGCTGGTCAATGTGGAGCACTCCTGTTGGTCGGTTGCTTTGGATCTTCTGGAGTGGTGCCGACTCGCGGTCGTCCGAGTAGCACCGTGACTCCCAGTGTCTGCTGTAGCAGTCGGGACACCAGGGGGCGGTCTGGTGGATCTTTGGTACTGGTGCCACCGCCTCGGCCTGGTACATTACCGTGACGGGCCCACTCTGTTGTCCTGGCGGACGCCTGTTGATGTCATGCAGGACCTCCAAGTGGGCGCTGCCGCACCTGCCGCACTTCTTCTTCAAACGACACTCAGCTGCCATATGGCTGCGCGCGCAGCGGAAGCAGCGGCGGTGGTCTTTGATCCACTGACTCACCTCGTCCGTGGTCAGCTTCCCGAAAGTGTCGCATTGATACAGCCGATGTTCCCCTTCACAGTACTGGCATTCAATCTTCCACTCCTCTTTCGTCGAGGGGGTGTTGTGGTTCTTGTGCTGCGGTACTGATTCGGCTTGGTGCATAACGGTCACCGACCGGCGGTTATCATTTGATCCCCGAGGTCCTAGTCTTGGGCTTGGTCCACTCCACACGAACGTGTCCAGTCGTAGGCTGCTGACTTCTCTCGCAAGGAAGTCAGATAAGTCTAGGAGGGATGCCTCTGGGCCGTTGGGGTCACGGTGGTCTCTCTGCCGCCGAAAACGCTCTTGTCGGGCGGGAGGGAGCTTCTCTAATATTCTTTCTACATTAGAGTTAGCGTACAGTTCGTATATCCTACCAGGGACTGTACCTTGATAGAGAGGTCATCTAATGCTCTGTTGTCTCTGGCTGGGGGGAGACGGTCGATGTCTCTTATCTCTTGTATCACGTAGTCCCATATGCGTCCATAACGTTGGTCGAGGGCTACTAGAGCCGCGGTGTATGGGGTACTTGAGTTGGAATATGCCAGCGCTATATTATGCGCTCTGGGCACCTTCAGGTGCTTGAGTAGGATAGCATACTTGTACGTCTCATCGGGGACATCGGACATCATTGTCTCTAAGCACATTCGTAGCTCTGTGTACTGTGCTCTGTTCTCGTGTGTGAAGTCCGGGAACGTTGGTGTGCCAAGGTACGATGCCATGGATGGCTGGCACATCGGTGAGCGTTGGGGGAGAGGCCTCCTGGGCGAGTCTCCCCGTGCGTGTCGTCTTGGGCTGGTACTTGGTGGGTACCGAAGCCCGGGTACCCAGGTGCTGTTCCTCGGGGCTGGCGGTGCGTCAAACTCACCCGTGAGTTGAGTCGGGGGTTTGTAGCGCAGTGACTCGGGGCTGACGTCTGGGCTGTACTGGGCCTCCTGGTCCAGAGTACGTTGCTGCTGGTCGGGGCTGTACTGGGCCTCCTGGTCCAGAGTACGTTGCTGCTGGTCGGCTTTACATTCCTCCTCTTCCTCTTCCTCTTCCTCTGCTAGGTCCTGGAGTCTTCTGTTCAGTCTCTCGGCGTGGTCCGGTTCTTCCCGGTTGCTGGGTCTCGTATGGACCGGCCGGGGAGGGGGTTCGGAGACGTGGACAGGATCCTCCTGTTGGCGGGGTCCCGGGTCGCTTGGTCGGGTAGGGGAATGTGTCCTAGACCCTTGTCGTGATGATCTCCGGGAGCTCCGTGCGGAGAGAGGGGGTGTCGCCATGGCAATCAATTTGCCAATCATCTGCGCCTGCAGCCGGTCGCGCTCTGCCTCGCGCTGGGCATGGGCGGCGGCGCGCTGTGCTTCGCGGTGGGCATTGGCGGCGTCGCGCTGCGCATTGGCGGCGGTGTGCTGCGCCTCGGCGCGGCTTTTTTCAATGTTCTCTTCCGTCTGAAGGCGTCTGGTCTCCAGTCTTATGCGGTCGTCTTCACTCCTTTGTTGCGCCTGGAAGCGCTCTCGCTCGGTTGCAGAATGTTCGCGTTCACTGAGGGCTTGCGCTTGGAGTTGCGCGTGAAGGCGCTCTCGTTGGTCTGCAGCTTGTTCGCGCTCGCTCGTCTGTTGCGCTTGAAGTCGATCGCGTTCGGTGGAGGCTGCCAGGGTGGCGATGAATGCCTGCGCCAGCATCTTGTCCGCTTCGCTGGGGGAAGACACCGACGGAGGTGATCGGCTTCTGGCAGTGCTCGTTGGAGATCTGTTCTCTGGGCGCGCCTCGAGGTCCGTCTCCTGGGCGCGCTTCTCTTCTGGTAGTGGGTCGGGTTCTGTCCCTGGAGCGCTTTCTTTATCCTGGAGCTCTCCGGGGACCGTCCCGTTGACGTCGTGGGGTATAGTCATGTCATGTCCCTCCTGGTCCCCCCCGTGAGCCTGGTCAGTTATGTTAGAACCCACTGGGGTCTCTACTGGCAGGGTCGTCTGGTCGGTAGGATTTGACATGCTTTGACTATCCGCTTTATTTATTTTATCCGTATTTAACTTCTTTATAAAGCTAGGTAGTAGACTGGCAGCGTAGTCCTCTAGGTAAGAAGGTGGCTGCCGTCTGCGCGTCGGGCGTTCTAGCTTAGGAGAGCCGTTTGTGGAGTGTTCACCGCTGGCCATGTCAATATTAATATTATATTAATATTACGCTAATTACCCTCCGGCTCGAAGGACCAATTGTAACTGAGGGGTACAATTCCCTGACTGTATTGAATAAGTATGGTATCATTAAACCACTACTGCGTTATGTACATTACTACTGGCCATACAGTACACAGGTATATGTGATGAACACTCCCACAATAACACGGCTTCACAAGAAATACTGTTTAGAAGAATATTTATTAGCAGCACGAAGATTATCTTACATTACTTATCAAGATTGAGAGTTGCGCTTGTAAGGCGAAGAATGTGCATGAATAGGTCAAGAGCGTAAGTCCATGAGAATATTACGCAGGAGATAATTAATACCACCTGTATCATAATAATTATATATGGTACACTAGTAGGTCCGCTGGAGATAATAAAAGGGTCCCTCCGGTTGTAAGCCAGCAGGGGGAGGAATGTTCGAATGCAAAAGTATGGATCACAGAGGAATCAATAAGCTCCAGCTACGGGAGGCGGTACATTACTCCCTTGATCGGCAGACGAAAGCAGCAGCTATAATCCAAGTATGCGCGACAGCATAGGTGAAAGCCAGCCAGCCTCTCCTAGAGACGGGCTCGAGTGATGCTCCTCACGGGTAAATCCCACACAGTGGTGGGTGTAGACGATTCTCCGCTCCAACAGCCACAGGACCAAAGCAATAATCCAGCCGGAAAAGGCTCTGCATTCACCGGTGTAGATTCTCCGGTGCACGGTACTTCACATTAACTAGGTCGAACTTGACGTTATTACACTAAGCTCTGACACTTTTACTATCCTATTCGCACGCGGTTCTAAGTGCTCTATTTAGACGCACGGTTGCTCACTTCACTTGGTCGTTGACTTGTGATGAAGGCTTTTACTAGTAAGGAACGAACGATACGTTGAACGAACGTTTTAGGATAAGACAAGACTACTGCTGTATCCACCTGCGATGTATTTATACGTACGGTGAATAATCTAGTGCCAACCTTATTTCTGTCTCGTATTCCTGCGCAAACCTGGGCATGTTGAGACAAGCCTTGGCGGTGGCTTTGAACTAGACATTGGGGGGTATGGCTGTGGCGCCTAGGGGATCGCTTCCAATAGGAGAACGAATATTATGGTCTGTCCTGTACCAGGTAAAGGGATATTCCGTGTATATGTACAAAGAATATACAAGGGATATCAAACGATATACAAATATTATACATGGGATCTCAAGCAATAAATATATATATTCGGTTTAATCTGACCCTTTGTAACAGAGAGCATGTGTGTGTGTGTTAGAGAGAGAGCATGTATGAGAGATCCAAAAGGACAAAGATCAACACTTAAATCCAAAGAGAAGAGGGTCTATACCAGAGAAACCAAAGCAGCAAGGAGCCAATGGCCGACATCAGCTAAATAGGCTAGCCAGGTACTGTGACACCAGGCCACACACAGCTTTGGCCAACGGCCCAACGCTACCCAAGCTACACAAACGACCAAGACATTCACACACAGCACATGTCGTATCTCCAAATGTTGTGAGGTAGCATATGTTTTGCCTGGAAAAAATCGTTATTAACAAAACATTCGGGAGGGGAAGGAAGGAAGAGTGGGGTAATGTCATGACATTTTCATTAATCTTACCTGCACCAAGGAACGCAGGGCGAAAGGCCGCAACACAGGTCTCCACGTTGACGAAAGGCCTCTCGCTGTCGGGACAAAAATAAGCTGCTGCCAGAGCCTTGTCATGGTGCAGGCCCGACTGCATCTTCTGTCAAAGATGATGTCGTAGTCAGAGTGCCAGAACCCCCTGCTATTCTCACGGCTAATGTCAATGGTCGTAGCACAAGCTAACAGCTAACTCAAGGCTAACTGATAGCATCAAACGAACGTTCCCAGCCGAGCGCAGCCGGCAGTTAACGTCGAAGCTAAACAGCTAACTGGCTAACAGTTAGCTCAACCAGGCTATCGCTAACCATTAGCTAACGCAGAAGCAAGCTATGCGGCTACATACAGCCAGGTGCTGACACCAGGCACACACCGTTAGCTACTAGTAGTACTACAATAGCTAGTCGGCCAGTTTAGCTCCAGAGAGAGAGAGAGAGAGAGAGAGAGCGATGTCCACGGCGGGAATAGAATAGAGTTAATAGAATAGGTTAAAAACTCACCAAACGTCCAAGAGGATGGAGACAACCGCGTGGAGTTGACGAAGTTCATCTGCCAAACGACCATCCTCTTCATCTTGGCTGCATGTCTCTAGGTTAGCTAACGCTAGATAGCCTTTAGCTAAGCTAGCTACTAGCCGACATCATCATGTCTATATCCCGACTGCATCATGACAAGGCTCCGGCCATTTGTCCCGCCTTTCGTCAACGTTCCTTGGTGACTGACCGACTGATAATGACCGACCTTGGCTGGCATAACTAAGCATAATAGTCAAAAGCTGCACGCGCGAAATAGTCGAACGCAGCTGACTCTTCTTCTTCGTTTAAGTTTCCGGCGGCGTACTACACATGATGTAAGTAACCACTCCCTTCGTTGAAACCAATAGTATGTCTGCTGCAGAGCACCAGAGCTCCAATAGTGACCCAGGTGCAGACCCAGGAACAAGTCAGACACATTCTACAAACGTGTCTAATGTGAAATATATAAGCATATAAGCAAAACTAGATTTTAGGTATGTGATGAAAAAGGGCCTCGCGGGAAGGGGGGCCTCGCAAAAAAAAAAAAAAAAAAAAAAAAATAATAATAATAATAAAAAAAAACAAAAAAAAAAAAATGTATTTGCGAGGCCCCCCTTCCCGCGAGGCCCTGTGCGACCGCACTGCTCGCACACACCCTGAGGCGGCCCTGGGGACCGGTGTTGGACTACTTAAAGGGTCTGAGGGAGGATGAAGAGGATATATAAGTTCAAAATGTTACTCATATTACAGCAATGTCTGAAGGTATATTCTCTGTTGTGTCTTGGCTTTTGGCCTTTTTCTAATGATATATAAAATGAAGTATAAGTTCAAAAGGTCACTCATACAGTAATGTCTGAACTGAAGGTATAGTCGCTGTTGTGTCTTGGCTTTTGGCCTTTTTCTAATGTTCTGTTTTTTATTTATTTTTTTGGTCTCTTTTTTATTTCCCACTAAAAATCTAGCTTATTTAACTATCCTGTTTATATGTATGTATGGACCCGCCAAAGGAAAGAAAGAAGGTTTATTCTTACTTTGAATATTTTTTGTTATATGCCGCTGGACAATTGTTTATGAACAAGAAAAAAATAAGATTGCATGTGTGCATCAATATGGAATGTAACTAAAGTAATGTGCAATAAAAATACTTATCAAAAAAAAAAAAAAAGTCTAAAAAAGAGAGTATACATTTGACGAATAAACTGTACATTGGAGGAGGTTGGGTAGGTGGGGTGGGGTTGGGGGGAGAAACTGTACATTGGAGGTGGTTGGGTGGGGGGGGGGGTGGGTGGGGTGGGGGGGGGGTAACTGTATGATTATCGACAAAACCTTACTTGGTCCCAAGAAGAGGGTCTGGTGTATTATTGGGTTAGGACATTTACTATACATTGGAGGGGGTTGGGTTAGGACATTTACAGGGGCCAGTTTCAAATTGCAGTCTCTCGTAGGTGCTCTTTGAGAGTGGTTTTGAAAGTGGGTAGGGATTCACATTCCTTTACAGCTGTGGGTAGGGTAGGGCGTTCCACATTGATGTGGCATAATTGCGAAACGTGTTTAGTCCCTTGTTTGAGCCGAATCTGGGTTTAACATGATTTGTGGAGCTCTGGTGTTGTGGTCGTGGCATTCACTGACCTTTGGCAAGTATTTTTGACATGTACATGGGTACCTTAGTCGTGTAGTAGTGTATCTTGTAGACCAGGCCCATTGCAAGTTGCTGTACTCTGTCATCCTAGGTTGTCAAAGTGGGCAGGGGTGAGGTGGGTTCTACGAGTAAGGTCAAGCAGTAGTCTGACCAGTTTGTTTTGTGATGTTTGTCATTTTGTTTTTAGCGCCTTTGAGGTGCTTTGGTACCATGAGGTGCAAGCATAGTCGTAGTACCCTTGAATGAGTGCCCCTGCCAGAGTCTTCAGGGTATTCTTGTTTACCAGAGAGGAGATCCGGTACAAGAATCTAGTTTGGTTGACTTTTTTTTATTACATTGGATGCCATTTTGTCACAGGAAAGATTTGCCTCTAGGATGGAAACTAGGTATGTAATTTCATCTTTCCTTGTGACAATATTGTCCCCCACTGTAACTGAGAAGCCGTCGGTCTTGCTGAGTTTGTTATTTGAACCGAAGAGAATGGACTCTGTTTTACCCAGGTGTAATGATAATAATAATAATAACTTCATCTTATATAGCGCCTTTCAAGGGACCCAAGGTCGCTTAACATAGGGGGGGGGGGATAACAAAGTAACAGACAGTGGACAGACACAACATATACATATAAAGTGAGAGATTAGGGGTTAAAGGCCAAGTTGAAGAGGTGGGTTTTGAGCTGTTTTTTTGAATGAGTCCAAAGTTGGGGCGGTGCGGAGTTCTGCGGGGAGGGAGTTCCAGAGGGTGGGAGCTGCCACACTGAAAGCTCTGTCCCGGAAGGTCCGCAGTCTGGTTCGGGGGGATGGAGAGCTGACCAGTGTCCGTGGATCGTAGGGACCGTGACTGAGTGTAGGGGTGGAGGAGGTCAGTGAGGTACTGAGGTGCCAGAGCGTGAAGGGATTTGTAGGTGAGCAGGAGGGTTTTGTAGGTGATGCAGGATTTGATGGGGAGCCAGTGGAGGTGGATGAGGGTGGGGGTGATGTGCTGCCAGGGTTTGGTAATGATAGTTTGTTATCAGCGAGCCAGGTGCAGATTTTGCCTAGTTCAGAGCTGAGGGTTGAGGGTCAATTGACCAATCCCAAGGGTGACCCACCTCGGCAATGTCTTGGCAACCACATTAGCTTGACCTGCATTCCATTCCGTTGGTCATCTTTTGATGAATTTGAACATTGAACAATTCTTGTCTTTACTTATGCTGTGTTTTCTGCTGCAGAGGGTGTTTAAAATAGGTATCTGGGGAATGTGGACACAGTGAGGGGTGGTTGTTTTTATCCTTTCTCTAAACCCAAAACAAGTTTACTCAAATGTTAGAATTGGATTCATGTGTATGGGAAGAGCTAAACATCGGATAAAAACGTATCCTCCAGCTAAACACATTTCTCCCCAGAAAAGAATATTTCACAGCATTGAAGCTAATACTGTCAGAGGGACAGTCCCCACGTTAGCTTACACTCTAAAAGAATGGTCTCTGTAATCAAATGGAAAATGAGCATAAGACCTTAGATACTGTGAGATTCTAAAATGTGGTACAATTCCTGTGGACTTCTACAGTAGCACCTGTTAAGCGGAGACGGCAAGTCTCTGTCTAAACGGAGTCTCTCAAGCTCAGCAGAAATGATTGACCATCTTTTCAGTCCGTTTATGAAAAAGCCATACCTGTTACCCATTGGCTTAGACTTTACCAAAGCTCACAGCATGCCGCCGTGACAATATATAAGACGCTTGTTATTCTCTGTTCTAGGCAGAATGTGGTTGGCGTCTCCACGCTACAGTAGATTCTGCCAGTTGCAACGCATTATTTTTCCTGTTTGTACTTTGCTTGTTCACTTTTGAATAAACCTCTGAAAGATCTACCTTTCATTATTGATTGATTAAGATTCTCAGCTAAAACGCAACAATACACATAAGATCACTTACATAGCAGTCGGGTACAAGATACATTTTGCAACCATATAGGAGCAGTTTGTAAAAAATAAAGAAAATGTGTCGAAGTACATTGTATTTGAATACCCAGTGGCAGTGGCTCAGGAGGTAGAGCAGTCCTCCTTGGAGCGTGTTGAAGTGTGAGCAAGACACTTAACCCCTAACTGCTCCCGATGAGCAGGTTCAAGGTTGTAACCTTGCATGGTGAGGCATAAGTTGTAAAGCGCTTTGGATAAAAGCTCTATATAAATGCAGTCCATTTACCATTGTGTTGTGGAGTGTTGGTAAATTAAGAAGAAATTAGTATGTGAATGAAGTCAGATCTTGCACGTCAGTAGGTACATAGCCTTACGACCAGTACATTTAACCTGGAACAAAGTTCAGCCAACTGTGATGTCGAAGGCGTGTTGCACCAATGCAGGACTACAAAGGACACATGCATGCACCTACATTCAGGGCCGCACCTACAGTAGCACATTTGGGGCCCTAGGCAAGCTTCACCCCTGGTGCCCCCCCTCCATTAATAAAAAACAACAACTTCTTAGCAGTTCTATAGTAAAGTGGGGGGCAGCGGTGGCCTAAAGGTTAGAGAGGCGGGTTTGTGACTGGAATGTCGCTGGTTCGATCCCCCGGACCGGCAGGAAAAATCTGGGCTGGGGAAGCTTCCTGACCAGCTTATCCAGCATGTTTGTGTCCCCTGCTCTCAGTCCGCTGCCCCAGCAGGTCTGTTAAGTACTCTGTGCTTGTACTGGGCAGCTCCCAGGTGTGAATGGAACGGTGTGAATGTGAAGCAGGGCGTAGCTGAAAAAGAGCATCCGTGCTCAGCGAACCTACCCTGGGTAAATAAAGGTAAAAAAAAAGAAAAAAAAGTAGTGCACCTTTATTTACAAGAGCTAAGAAGAAATGCAAAGTGCACACTAAAGAATCAAAACAAATAAACTATAAACTACTGGGCGCCGTTTTTAACGGCCTATAGGAAGCTCCGCCCCTGCCTCCATGTAAACCGTCATCTTCCAACCAAAATTCCAACCAGTCAATTGGAAAAATTGGAGTCAGCTCTACCGACTGAACAGTCAAAATATGTCCCCAAAAGTAGGCAAGTTATTATTATTGAATTTTCTTTAACTCCGGATTGACTTCAAAGGGATATTTAGTAACATTCACTTGTCTGTTGTGTGGTTGCTTCAACTTACTTACAACCTGCCTTTCGGGACATATTTTGACTGTTGCATGATTACGCCCGTTGGATTTAATTGCAGCTCGGAGAGCTGCAGCTAATTGTCCAGAAAAACACAACATGCTCTTTTGTGGTCCAATGGACAAGACTTTGGTTGAAATTGATTGGTATAATGCCAGATCATAGAACAATAGGGTTTAATGGGTTTAAAATAACTGGAATTCCCTTAAAGGGGTCGTTTGTATTTTTGGAGTTTAAGTGGTATGGAATGGAATGGGTTCATGACACAAACAAGTGTTAATCCACACCTGCATTCACAACAAAAGTTAGTTTAATTTAGTTTCTTTAATAGTTGTCATACAGAAGTACAGAATACTTTCATACAAAATGCTTCTTACTGTTACGCTCCAGAGACTGTGCTAGACAAGATAGTATCAAATAACCTAGTTTAGCATGTAATTTAGAAGAAGAAAATGAGAAAGTCTGCTGTCCTCCAGCATTTCCATACTTGATTCACGTTGGAACACGGTGCAGTGCATCACAGCGTCACACGGCTAGGCCGCGTCCCAACATGAGTCTACAAGATACACTATACGACCGGGGTGCCCATGTACATGTCAAAATACTTCCCAAAGGTCAGTGAATACCACAACCACTACACCAGAGGAAGCTCAACAAATCATGTTAAACCCAGATTCGGCTCAAACAAGGGACTAAACACGTTCCGCAATTATGCCACAACAATGTGGAACGCCCTACCCAAAGCTGTAAAGGAATGTGAATCCCTGCCCACATTCAAAACCGCCCTTAAAGAGCACCTACGGGAGGCTGCAATTCGAAACTGGCCACCGTAAATGCCCAAAACCCCCACCACCTCCTAATAGACAGTCTCCTCCCCACCGCATGTATATATTCCCTCCCCGCCGTATGTATATTTCCCTCCCACCCACCCACCCCCTCCTAATGTACAGTCCCCTCCCCATCATATGTATATACTCTGTCAGGATCTAGGGGTAACAGTACTGTATATTTGAATACCGCCTATGTCACAAATGTATCAGTACTAAATACCTATATGTCCCTATGCCATAAATGTCATGTATGTTGTGTATGTCATAAATGTCTATATGAATTGAAAATGGGGGACCCTGATGGAAACAAGACAAACGTCTTTCTCAGGTCTGCATCCCCTTAACAATTGTATGTATTGAGCCGTACTGTATTGTACCCATTCTGCAATCTGTTAAATAAAGTTTTCATTCATTCATTCATTCAATGTTTATTATATTATATTTCACGTTAGCAGTTAGCATATATTATATAATATATATATATTATATTATTATTATTATTATTAGCATTTCCAGCCAACCAGTGTGGCCAGCTGGGCAATAGAGACCATAGGTTTTCAGGATTAGTCAGACCCGGCGGCATGGGCGGGCAATTTGGGGGCCGGGCCAGCCCACTGAGTCAGCTGTGCCCGCCCTGGTAAAAAAATTATATATATTTGTTTTCTTTTCTTTTTTTGCCAATCAAAGTCGACTATCCAAATCCTTAGTCGGGGACAGCCCTAGTGGGCACTGATGTCAACAACAACAACACTACTGAAGCTAGCACGGCACTCTGTGAGAATTCGTTTTCTACCCTCAAGAACGTCTTTACAGAACATCGCCTTAGTATGCTTCATCGACGCAAGGCCAATTTAATTCAGTTGGCATTTGAGAAGGACTTAACAAAAAAGTTCAAGAATGAGTGGAGGGACAGTGTTTTAAGAAGATTTCACTCTGTCCCCAAACGCCGCTTGCCGCTCTACTAATGATGGTGAGTAGCCTGTGGAGGAATTTTGTTTGCTTTTTTATGCACCTTATTTTTGTCCGTTCAGTTCAGTTTGTCAGTGAATTCAGAAGTGTTGAATAAATGGAGACTTTTCAAAGATATAGAATAGAATAGAAATGTATTATCCTGAGGGAAATTTGACACTGCAAATCACGCAACATTAAACATTTAGACAGAACAAGTCATGAATAAGAATAACAAAACAAATGGCCTAAGAATAGAATAAAATGAAATAGAATACAAATAGAATAAAAGATACAGTAAATAAATACAGTAAAAATATACTGAAGTCTACAGTAGGTGTAATATTGCACAGTGCTGTTTAAAAAGTAAGAGTCCAGGAAGATGGTAACTGTCACTCTGTGCTCAGTGATGCAGTGAGGCACAGTGATGCATTGTATAGCTGTATAGATGGCTGTCGGAATGAAGGACTTCCTGTGCCGTTCAGTGCTGCATTTAGGTAGTGTGAGCCTGGCACTGAACATGCTCCTCCTGTCAGCCAAGTCTGTGTATAGTGGGTGGGAGGAGTTTTCCCCTGATGGCCTGGAGCTTAGCAAGGCTCCTCCTCTCCGCCACCCTCGCTAGGGAGTCCAGCTCCACCCCAACCACGCTACTGGCCTTCCTGACCAGCTTATCCAGCCTGTTTGTGTCCCCTGCTCTCAGTCCGCTGCCCCAGCAGGTCTGTTATTATATATATCCGTTCAGTCTGTTTTTGTATAAGTGAATGTTCTTAAGATAGAGAGAAATTCGATTTTTCAATTGCCTCTCTGCTGTTTAGTTCAGCACCGTGGGCAGCGCCAAGCAAGCCACAGCGCCGCTGTCCCAGCTGAAACGTATAAAAGGGAACCTGTGTTGAAAAACCACTGTGCCCCCCCCCCCCCGAGAACATTTTATGCCCCCCCCCCACTAATTTGTTTCTGCAGCCTGGTCTGGGATTAGTTGCGTCACACAGGCGGTTCAGACTTTGAGGAAGTACAGGGAAGAACCACCCCCTCCCATCCAGTGGAGGGACGTGAAAAGGGCACTCTGGTGAGAAGTTCTGCATGAATAACAATCTGTAATAGTCAAAGTCATGCCTCCAAGAGGAGTTAACTGTAGAGAAAATATGTTTTCTGAGCCGAGGAGACCTTTAAACCGTGGCGGAGGTCTGCACTCTATACTAAACGAACTATGAGTCAGCACTGGCAAGAAGAAAGAAACAAAAGTGCACTGCTTTCATTCTCTCGCAGAAAGCCCGTAGTGTAGACCTAAGAAATCCACCTCGCCTCGAAGCACTTCTACCTTGTGTAAGGTTCAGCAGAAAACAGATTCACATTATGCATAAATAGTTTTACGAGTCTCTTTGATGGGGGAAACAGTGCGAAGCGTATCTAAATGTGCACCACTGAGGGGGAATGGAGGATTCACAGACACGTCTTCAGGCCGACGCTATAGCTGCCCTTACCGTCGGGCACGTGGCCAGCCAGGTCGCATTTCTTTCCATCATGTTATTGTAGCATCATCGTTACACTTGCACCCTTAATGCCGGTACATATGCGT
This sequence comes from Notolepis coatsorum, assembly GCF_963971535.1. Taxonomy (NCBI): domain Eukaryota; kingdom Metazoa; phylum Chordata; class Actinopteri; order Aulopiformes; family Paralepididae; genus Notolepis; species Notolepis coatsorum. The sequence continues at coordinate 161,573,092 of NC_140170.1, read as the reverse complement.
GTTTGCAGATTATTTATTTATACTAATCACCCCGCTATCGATCAATTATTCATGCTAAGCGCGGGTCCGCCTGCCTGAAGTGATGCTGATGAATGGAAGTGAGATCGGACGGAGAGGAGAGACGTTGAGGTGGGGGAGTTGGATCATGCCATCATCTCCTGCGAAGGAAGTGGGATCGGACGGAGAAGAGGGATGTCGAGGTGGGGGTTAGATCATGCCATCATCTACTGCGAAGGAAGCCCTCTCAGGGTGAGCCTCGTGATGCCTGGGGAAGCCACTAAACCCATGGGTTAGCTAGAGGATTACATTCAGTTCATTAAAGCAAAGGCTGAACTTAAAGACGCAGTACAATGAAAATGGTGTTTTTCCAACCTTGCTGCAGTTTTTAACAGAAGGTATGTTGACATAAACTTACCCAAGATGTTAGAGCTGTTGTTGTTGTTGTTGTTGTGAAAATTATGACTAAAGCCCTTTGATGTCTATCCCCCTGGATATCAACAAGAGTTTTACAGCGGATAGTAAAAATTACTACTGAGAGTTGGCTGTGCCTGGAGAGGGTGTTCTGAAACACTTACAGCAAATCAAATGATACATCTGAGGCTGAAAAATATATACTCATGGCATTAACATCGCAACAATAAGTAATTTATGAATTAAAACATCATTGTACTGTATCCTTTAACCCTTTCACTACCACACCACATAATGTCAACCCTTTCACTACCACACTACAGACTGTCTGTAGTGTGGTAGTGAAAGGGTTAACCTTCTGTGGTGTGTTAGTGAAAGGGTTAACCCTTTGTCGTGTGGCAGTGAAAGGGTTAACCTTCTGTATTGTCGCAGTGAACGGGTTAACCCTTTGCTATTGTGGTAGTGAAAGGGTTAAGATAAGATAAGATGGATCTTTACTGTATTTATCCCCGTGGTGAAAATCGCATGTCAAAACTGCAGCAGGACAGGGAGGGGAGATTATAATGAGAATAAAAATATAGTAAGAAAAAAATTAATGACAAAGGTCTGATCTGCACTTTATTCTTTACTCTTGAATAACCAGCTCGATTATGTTAATTCAGTCAGAAAAGGCTCATTGGGGTTTTTTAATCAGGAGTCTAGTTTTTTCAACTATCATTTGATTTATCAGAACTGTTTTAGTGCACCCTCTCTGAGCACAGCCCTTTGTTCACGGACAGAAGATGTCAAGTTAGTATCATAATACATGTATCATCATAGTTTACATAATACGTGTAAACGAATTAATGGACTGGTGTGATCGGTTGCTATGGGAAATTAAGTAAGGGATAATGCCTGACGAGCTGTTCCAAACATTAACATATTTTAATGGATGAGGTGGAGGCGTGAATGGTTGCCTCCACCGAGTCCATTAAAATATGTTAATGTTCAGCTCGAAGGGCATTATCCCGTTTATACCACGGCCGACAACCAAAGATACACAATAAAATGTAAATAAAGAGCATTTATTCATGTTTCAATGCATTTTGCATTCAACATTAAGACTTGTGGCACTCCTGGAACTAGGTTGTTCTGATGTTGCTATCAGCTAGAAAGCTAATGTTATGCTAGCAGGCATTATGGTCGCTAGCATTGCATAAGGTTTGCAAACAGTGAATATGCTATTTGTATGTTTAACACAAAGCTTAAGTAGCTATGCAGCCACCTACTTCACAAAAAAATAAGATAATAATCAAATGAATTGCGCTCTAGTAGCAGTTGTACTTTAGTACTTTAAAAGTGTACTACTTTATTGTCACCCTGTGGAGTTCAGAGGACAAGGCAGATGAAGGCTTGACACACGCCCACTGTCACTCAGTCACTTCACTTCCAACCAAAGTTATTGACAATAAACACTAATGGACTACCCAGCTCTATGTTTTTGTTGCAAAGACATACATACAGCTTATTGGATAGCTGCCGTAAGCTACTGTTAGATCATATTCACTGTTTGCGCTAGCGGAGGTCTGGGACACGGCGTCTACCTGAGCAGCATGTGTGCGCCATGGAACTCTCTTGCTTTTTCCAATATTAACAGGTTAGAGAAGCCACACAGCCTAAGAAAGTCTTTGTCAACCTGCGGGGACCAGGGATCTGCACTGGTCACTGCCTGGGATATTGCAGAAAAGTCAAAACAGGAGGAACTTCACTGCACTTTATATGACCTGGGGTCCTTTTTTCAGTTGGGTCGCTCACCCTGTACGTCCTCACGTACGCTGTACGTCGCTCACCCTGTACGTCCTCACGTACGCTGTACGTCCTCACACTGTACGTCATCACGCTGTACGTGGCGGTGATAGCATCAGTCTTATGTACAATGTGTACGTATTACAAATAGGTACAGATATTACATATTCAAGCAATGTAAACTATTTATGTTTTCAGCTCCCACAGAAAATAGGCACATATATTACATATTGTTCACTGCGATAGCATCAGTGTTATGCACAATAAATGAGTACGTATTACAAATAGGTACATTTGTCATATTGGGTCATATTGGGCAGCCGGTCAGATTGGGTGTCCATGGTGCACTTCACCATATCATGCAGTGAAACCACAGGTACAGGACACACTCAAAATGATAACTGTGTTTAACCTTGTCGTGTGGTAGTGAAAAGGTTAAAACACTTAGGTGAGGAGTAGAAACTGGTGCCCATGGCCTTCATCAGTGTACTGGATGGTTTCACCATCTCTAATACCCACTCATCAGTGCCGTCTGGGAGAAATGAGAGTCCCTGTGCGAAATTTAAATGCGAGGCCCTGTGCGAAATGTTTTTATTAATTAATTAATGAATGAATACTTATTTTTACTTTAAATTTCCAAAAAATATTAAATCAGGTTGTCGTCTCCATAGGCGCCGATTTATGTTTCTGCCAGTGGGTGCTCAAAACAGTTGAATGCCCTACCCCCACGCCCAAGATAAACGTTCTGCAATAGGGAGGTGTAGTCTGACGTCACTGGTTGTTCCACCTGTATAGGGATTTATCATTGGGAAAATGGATTATCGGCTATTGTAACAATTCTGCCTCATGAACATTGGCAATTAGGTTTGGCCGCGGGCCAATTTTCCCCCAAGCCATTGTATGGCGGGCCAGAACCAAAAACAATGGCTAATTTAATATAATGATAGTGAAAAATGTGTAACTCTGTCAAAATAAACGAGCTGCATGGGTGGCATAATAAACTGTAAACGACATATACATGTTTGCACTGAACATTATACCTTTGTCTTTTTTCCATTGTACTATAAAGCGCCTCTCTCTATCGGTCTATCCTACATTACGCGCAACCGTCTATCTGACGGCCACGGACCGGTTTAATGTTGAATGTTTAATGTTAAAACTATCGATTTATATGGAATTCGTTAAACTTATCCGTTGTCTTACTTATTATTATACTTATTATTAAACGTATTATTTATTTCTCCCAAATGAATGTTCCGAAAGTCCATCTGTGGGCAGTCGGCCCGACATTAAACAGCAGTCTGTTATAATCACATTTAACATGTTAAGAATTTTATGAGCGAACGAATGCCGTTAGATTGGACATTTGTATTAATTATATCAAGCGGAGAACTGAGAAATTCGGCGAGAGAGAGAGAGGGGATCAGTAGGATGGGCATTTGATTTCCATGCAGCACCACAGCGGGTGCATAACACATGCACAACAACAGATCAGTAGGATGGGCATTTGATTTTCATGCAGCACCACGGCGGGTGCATAACACATGAACAGAACAGAATGAATGAAAAACACAACTCACCATAATGCAGCCCTGCCCTCGGCTTATTGTTTCTGTTTCGGTCCTCCAAAATCCCTGCTAATGTTTGGAACATGTGTGGTAATATTGACCTTGAATTCCATAACTAATATGTGTGAATAATTAGAGAACCATAATGTAAAAGCCAGGTGTACCTTTCAACAGCAGAATGGATTTTCAGTGCTAAAGTAAGGAGCTGATACTGGTGTTACAGAGACAGCTGGGTTGAACACAGGGCAGACCAGCTTAACTAAATGAGGAACGATTCTAGAGACAGTTGCATCAGATAACAGCAACACTAGAACAAAGGAACTGAAAAGTCACACCCAAATGTTAGCAGATTTCAGCAGCGACAGCAGAGACCAGATAACTGGCTCTGATAGTACAGGACTAAAGATCATTAATCAATAAGGACATGGTTCAAAGTTAAATGAAAAAGCATGATACTTGATTGGCTTTGATTGGATGGACAACTCTATAAAGAAACCAATAAAAACATCTATATAGATATTTAGAATTAAGAATCCTGGTATATGTATCACAGTTATATTACAGAGTTTCAGTCTGGTAAATAAAGGTTGGTGTAGTCTCATATGATGTCTGGTATCAGCCTAGAAAGAAATGACTGTACTTGGGTGATATTAGACATCATATGGGTCATTGCATGAACCATATAGAAGGAATGTTAAAGTATTGGACTCATTCAGAGGAGACTTGAGCAGCCAAGGAGGGGGGTCATCAAAAGCGCCCTCCTCTGTACGCATTAAGAGGCCACACCGACGGGGGCCACCAGCAGACCCCCCTGTTCACTGAAGGAAGACACCGCCGGGGGCCATCGGCGGCCCCCCCTTCTGTTTACTGAAGGAAGACCCACACAGGAGATCGATTTGGGGACAGCCCCCACAGAAGAACCAACCGGATTGGACCAAACGTATTATTAAAATGTGCTACTATTGGTGGGAAATTATAGTATTTAAGAGCAAAACAGTGTTAATTCAGGAGCCCAGACCGCCCCCAGGTCTGCGGCTCCCCACTCCCAACCCAGAGAATGCTGTCGGCTGATTTTCATGTAAGTAAGCTGGATGGTCCCATGGTTGGTTAGAATAGAATGTAAAGATACTTATCTTAGAAACCAGGCTTACTCATATGAAAAGGGGCTTAGGCAGGCGGAGAAGGAAGGGATAGAGGAGTTCACCCTGCGCCTTAGAGAGTGCCTGTACCTATGGAGGGTTAGTGACCCAGATGGGGCAGGGGAGGAAAATAAGAGGCTGAGGGCGCAGTTCACTAAAGGCCTCCGGGAAGGCCCTATCAAGCGCGAACTCCTGCGCCACCTGAGACGGAACCCAGAGGCAACTTTTGAGGAGGTTCGGCAGGAAGCGAGCTCCATTGAGCGGGAGGAACGAGCGTCCACTGAGGTGGCGGCGGCTTGCCAGACCCGAGCTGCCCCAGCTATCCCACCTCCCGGCGTCGAAGCAGTATCCCAGAGCGGTCTACAACAGCTGAAAGACTCGCTACGGGTGGAGCTACAGAGGGAACTACGTGACCAGGTGACACTGCTGGGGAGCACCCTTGCCGAGGAAATACGGAGCCAGATGTGGGGTTCTGGACCTGGACCCGAGTTAGCCCAGAGGTGGGAACAGCCAGGCCCTTCAGCTAGACCCTCTGCACGGCCACGCCGACGCCCTGACAACCGGGAGCTGCGAAACTACCAGTGGGATGAACAGGGACGGCCGATCTGCAAGACTGTGGGGAGGCGGGACATATTGAGAGGTACTGCACGCGTAGGACCACACTTCCCCCGGATTTTCAACAGTCCCGGTCACTACAGGGCAAGTGACCGGTTCAGAAGGTACGACGGAGGCCCTACAGAGACCAACCATGGTGGGTCGCTGTCCCGAGGTAGAGGTCCTGATTAGGGGTAAGAAGATACCCTGTGTGCTGGACACGGGTTCACAGGTGACTATGTTTGGCAAATCATTCTTTCAGCGCCATTTCGGGGGCGAAGGGTTCCAGGGGCCTGGAGGACTACCCTGGCTGACCCTGCGAGCGGCTAATGGGCTACAAATTCCATTTGTGGGCTACGTGGTTCTGGACTTTACCATCGGCGGTATTGAGGTACTGGGTCGGGGAGTGGTGATTGTAAACGATGACTGTATTAGTACGGAATATGGGTTGTTGGGCATGAACGTTATCTCGGAATGTTGGGAGGGCATATTTCAGGGGGGACACCCGGGGCGGGAAGCTTTCACCTCCACTGTTCCTCCAACGGCCCAGAGGGTGTGGGAAAAGGCGTTTAACCTCTGTCAGCAGGTACAGAGCACCCCCCCAGCTGATGTGGCCAGTGGCACAGCTAGACTGCGGCGGCAGGCCCCTGTCCTGGTGCCTCCCGAGTCGGAGATCGTGGTATGGGCAGAGGTTAGTCCACGGATGAGTCGCCTGGACTGCCCGGTGTTAGTGGAAGACCACACTGACCTGGTGGTAGGAGAGCGTGGCTGGCGAGTGGCTCGATCCATCAGCTGGGTACGGGGGTAAGGTGCCATTGCGTATTTGTAACCCCCACCTCTCCTCTGTGCTGATCCCCCAGCGGTGCTCCCTGGCCACAGTGTCCTTGGTCCCCTTGCAGGATATCCATGGGACCAACCAGCTGATTCTGAGGGACACCGGCCCTGGGGTGGTAGAAGTGGACGTGCGTCGAGTGGCTGAATCCCCCCTTGCCGACCATCCGGCCCTAGATCTGAGAGGAGAGGGACTGACCGGAGACCAAGAGGCTAAGCTTGCGGCCCTGCTGCACCGATGGACCCATGTATTCGCTGCACATGAGGAGGACTTCGGACGTACCAAGGTGATTCAACATAATATCCCCACTGGAACCGCACCACCGATTCGGGCGAGGTACCGTCCGATTCCACCCAAGCTATACGCAGAGCTGAGGACGCTGCTGCAGGGGATGGTCGACAGCAAGGTGGTATGCGAGAGCTCCAGTCCATGGGCGGCCCCAGTGGTGTTGGTCCGCAAGAAGGATGGATCCTGGCGCTTCTGCGTAGACTACCGGAAGCTGAACGCTGTGACCCACAAGGATGCATACCCGCTGCCCCGGATAGAGGAATCGTTGACCAATCTGACCCAGGCGACCTGGTACAGCACCCTCGATCTGGCCAGTGGGTATTGGCAAGTGGAAGTGGCGCCGGAGGACCAGGAGAAGACAGCCTTCGCCACACCACTGGGGTTGTACCAGTTCGAGCGGATGCCCTTTGGGCTGTGCAATGCCCCCGCCACCTTTCAACGATTGATGCAGCGTTGCCTGGGTGGTCAGGTGAATGACCATCTCCTCATATACCTGGATGACGTGATCGTCTATTCCCCCGACTTTCAGAGCCACCTGGATCATCTCGAGATGGTGTTCCATCGCCTGCAGGAGCATGGTCTCAAACTCCAGCCAGGGAAGTGCAGGTTGTTCCACCGGGAGGTGAGGTACCTGGGACATATTGTCAGCGGCCAGGGGGTGGCAACTGACCCAGAGAAGACTCAGGCCGTCCACAGCTGGCCTGGGATTCGTGGGGTACTACAGGCGGTTCGTCCCTGGCTTTGCCCGGATCGCCGCCCCTCTTAACCGACTGCTCCAAGGCACTGCTGGACGACCATCTGCACCAGTGACCTGGGCGCTGCCCTGTCAGCAGGCATTTGAGGAGCTGAAGAGGAACCTGTTGGAGGCCCCCATCTTGGCCTTCGCTGATTACGGCCAGCCGTTCAGGCTCTATACGGATGCCAGCTTGGAGGAGCTGGGAGCAGTCCTGTCCCAGGTGCAGGGGGGCCAGGAGCGGGTCATCGCCTACGCCCGCCGTGGCCTGTCCCAGACCGAGCGCAACGACCAGAATTACAGCTCCTTCAAATTGGAACTGCTGGCTTTGAAGTGGGCAGTGACCGAAAAATTCAAAGATTACCTCTGGGGGGCCCAGTTTACTATCTTCACGGACAACAATCCGCTGGTGCATCTGGAAACGGCCCGGCTGGGGGCACACGAGCAGCGCTGGGCGGCCCAGCTCGCGAACTACTCCTACGTAATCAAGTACCGGCCAGGGGCTGTCAATCAGAATGCCGATCTATTGTCTCGGTTGCCAGAGACGGGGAACACGGCGGTCCAGGCAGTGGAAGGACGGGACCCGCTGGAGAAGGAGGAAGCTGCGGACACGGAGGCGGCAGCCACGGAGGCACGGGACTGGAAACAGAGCCAGCAGGGGGACCCGGACCTGCGACAAGTCCATCAGTGGCTGACCCAGGGGGCACCGCCACCTCCAGACCGCCGCCATCCCTTGTGTCCGGGCCTACGAGGTCTGCTGGCCAAGTGGGAGTGCCTGAACCTCCACAGAGGGCTTATTGTGAGGAGAGGGGTGGAGCCTGATACCCATCTGACCACTGACCAGCTGGTTGTACCTCTCAGTCGGGCCAAGGGTCTCTGGAAAGACTATCATCAGGCCGCTGGCCATTCTAGTGCCGAGAAGGTACTCTCCTTGCTGCGGCAACGGTTCTTCTGGACAGGCATGAGCAAGACAGTGCAGCTCTGGACCAAGGAGTGCCCCACGTGTGCAGTCAGCAAGGCCGGACCAGAACAACGGGCGTCTCTGAGCTCTATCCGGAGTAGCTACCCGTTTGAGGTGGTGGGTTTGGACTATTTATCCTTGGGCCGGCCGGCCGATGTCTATCCCTACATCCTGGTGATGACTGACCTGTTCTCTCGCTACGCCTTTGCCGTTCCCACCAAAGATCAGACGGCGTCCAGCACAGTCAAGGCGCTATGGACAACGCTGATCCAACCCTTTGGGTGTCCGGAACGGGTTTTGACGGATCAGGGGGCTGCGTTTGAGTCCCGGCTGATGCAGCAGTTGTGTGACATGTATGGGTGCGTTAAGAGCCGCACGACTCCGTACCACCCTCAGGGCAATGGGGCCTGTGAGCGCTTTAACCAAACGCTGCTCTCTCTACTGGGCTCCCTCGACCCCGACATCCAACCAAACTGGCACCATCAGCTTCCATACCTCGTCCAAGCCTACAATAATGCCATACACGCAAGTACCGGTATGACTCCTCATTTTGTAGTGTTTGGTCGCCATGCCAGGTTGCCAGTGGACTTGATACACGATGTCTCACCCCCGCAACGGAGAGCCACCCTGGAGGGATGGGTTCAGGGCCATCACCAGACACTGACGGAGGCCTACGAGCGGGTACAGGCGAATGTGACCAAGAGGCAGCGGTGGGACCAGGCTCGTTATGACCGAGGGGCGCGAGCAGTACCCTTGCTGCTGGGAGAACGGGTCTTGATAAGGAACTTTCGTCGGCGGGCCCAGGGGAAGTTGGCACCCCGGTGGGTACCCAGACCCCATGTGATTATCGGACAGCCCCGACCCGACCAACCCGTGTATCTGGTTCGGCCGGAGGGTCAGGAAGGGCCTGGTCGCACCCTGCATCGGAACAATCTCCGGCCCTGTCCAGCGGGGGTGCCCTCATACCCTGATGAAGTGCTGGAGGGACCGGCAGAAGGTAGGGCCCCCCTTGAAACCCAGGGTCTCCATTTCCCCTTCCTGCCGCCCCCAGCGACCGGCCAGGGCGGTTACATCCTCCCGGTCCCAGAGCTTCACTTTGGCCCCGCTGTACCGAGACCTGCGGAGGAACCCCCATTACCTGTACAGCTGGAGGCAGCCGAGGCTGCAGTAGTCCCCCTGGAGGTGATACCGCCTCGACGATCCCGGCGCCTGGAGTCAAGTGGGGGACCTGTCGGTCCTGAGGAAGGAGGTCCTGGAGAGGTGGAGGTACCTGTCAATCCTGAGGAAGGAGGGAGCAGCCGAGGGAATGGAAGGGCCGAAGCCGGGCCTGCAGTGGTCCCCCTGGAGGCCAGACCGCCTCGACGATCCCGGCGCAGCAACTTGGGCAAACCCCCCATCCTTTATCTTTATCTTTATTACGGATCCCCATTAGTCATCACCGCAGCAACAACTAGTCTTCCTGGGGTCCACACACAACAAAAACAGTACATACATACATAACATTATAGTAGCATACATTTAAAAATATATTCCAATATTCCTACATATAAAAATATAAAAATATTTCCAAATAGCATTACAGTACACAAAGAGTATCAGATCACAGAAAATACAATAAAAGGGATTAAACTCTCAGACAGTCATATCTTTACAGTGTAAACTACAGTATCTGTGTTTTTCTTTAATGTAAACTAATTTATTTTTCTCTCAATGCTCTTTTCAAATTATTTTTAAAACTTATCTTACTGGTTATCTGAGTAAGATGTACTGGCAGTTTATTCCAATATGACATGGCTCTATATAACACAGTTTTCTTTGCTGCATTGGTTTTTGGTAGTAGCAGTGTGAACGTTTCCCTACAGGCATGCCTAGTATTATACTTATGTCGATCATGTGTACATGTTAGCTGTGAATACAAACAGATAGGTTCTCTTGAGATATATATATTCCTCATGAACAAGATCAGGCTGCAATCCAGTCTGTCTTCCACCTTCAACCACAACAGCTTGGTATGCATCCCCTCCACACTGTTTCTCATTGAGCAGTTCGGGGCCAGACGGGCCGCTCTGTTCTGAGTGAGCTGGATCTTATTGAGCTCTTGTCTTGAGGCATTAGACCAGTCAGCTGGACAGTAGTCAAGGTGAGAAAGAACTAATGACTGTATCACTTGCTTCAATATCAGATCGGCTAGAAAATACCTACACCTTCTGATCATTGAAATACCTCTGCTCATTTTGGCAACCACATTGTTGGTGTGAGTTGACCATGAGAGTGTTCCATCAAGTGTGACACCCAACAGCTTTGCCTCTCTAACTTGCTCAATAGCTGTTCCGTCTAAAGATATACTTAGCTTCACGTCTTTTCTTATAGTAGTTTTGGATCCCAATATTAGGCTCTTGGTTTTTGAGATGTTTAACTTCAGCCTGTTTTCAGACACCCAAGTGGACACTAAGTTCAAATCTCTCTGAAGGACTTCATTAAGCTCTTCTGTCTTGTCTGATGATGCATACATTGTAGTATCATCGGCGTACATAACCATACATGTATTTTCTAATACCCATGGCAAATCATTTGTAAAAATGGCGTAGAAGAGGGGCCCCAGGCAGCTTCCCTGTGGAATTCCACACTGTAGGGATTTAAAGTTGGACAGGGTACCATTAAACACAACACATTGATGTCTGTTACATAATAGCTTTTTATCCAGTTAACAGCTGCAGTTCTGAATCCATATGCAGTTAGTTTTATGAGCAGCAACTCGTGATCTATGAGGTCAAAAGCTGCACTGAAATCCAGTAGTACAGTACCCACCATTCGCTTCCTGTCAATTTGTTGTAGCCAGTCATCTGTTAATTGTGTTAAAGCTGTACATGTAGAATAACCCTCCGTATATGCATGTTGGAATTGAGAATTTATACTGTTTTCTGAGAGGTAATGCTGAATCTGTTTAAAAACAACACCTTCCATGATTTTGCTTAAAACTGGCAAGATACTAATAGGTCGACTATTTGCTCCATTAAAAGGCTGTTTAGCATTTTTTGGAAGTGGAGTGACCTTAGCTATCTTCCACATTTGAGGAAAAACACCCTCACTTAGACATAGATTAAAAATATGACACAGTGGCTTTGCTACAATTCTGGCTGCCAGCTGGAGCAGTTTACCATCTAAGTTATCATGACCAACTTGGTCCAGCTGTGATGGCCGGGACAGCCATCGAAATAGGGGGGGGGGGAATGTCGCGGGTGGGGGTATAGGGGTATCTGTATGGGGGGTGTATATACCTGCGGGAGCCAAAGAGGAGGACGTGTCCCGGGATTGTCTGGAAGAGGACCTAAAGGCATACCTGGCTGATGGAAAAGGCAAGTGAATATCAGCTGATAATGATATGTGAAGTACCGTCGCTGTACTGCACCATGCTGTCCCTGTTGTTTTGTTTAGACGGAGTGGAGTCCAGGAGGTCCTGACGGGAGCGGAGAGAGCGACAGCTACAGCAGGCGAGTGCAGGACCACCAGGGGGGGTAGCGTATGTAAACATTATACAGGCTACACATGTGTGCCCTCTTCTTCTTACGCAGCTGGGGAGCGTCGTTGGAGGGAGCGCGAGGTGATTGGCTGGCTGGCGTGACGGGGGCGGTGCCCGGAAGTGCGGGCGCTACTGAAAGGAGAATCAATGACGGATCAGGGGGCTGCGTTTGAGTCCCGGCTGATGCAGCAGTTGTGTGACATGTATGGGTGCATTAAGAGCCGCACGACTCCGTACCACCCTCAGGGCAATGGGGCCTGTGAGCGCTTTAACCAAACGCTGCTCTCTCTACTGGGCTCCCTCGACCCCGACATCCAACCAAACTGGCACCATCAGCTTCCATACCTCGTCCAAGCCTACAATAATGCCATACACGCAAGTACCGGTATGACTCCTCATTTTGTAGTGTTTGGTCGCCATGCCAGGTTGCCAGTGGACTTGATACACGATGTCTCACCCCCGCAACGGAGAGCCACCCTGGAGGGATGGGTTCAGGGCCATCACCAGACACTGACGGAGGCCTACGAGCGGGTACAGGCGAATGTGACCAAGAGGCAGCGGTGGGACCAGGCTCGTTATGACCGAGGGGCGCGAGCAGTACCCTTGCTGCCGGGAGAACGGGTCTTGATAAGGAACTTTCGTCGGCGGGCCCAGGGGAAGTTGGCACCCCGGTGGGTACCCAGACCCCATGTGATTATCGGACAGCCCCGACCCGACCAACCCGTGTATCTGGTTCGGCCGGAGGGTCAGGAAGGGCCTGGTCGCACCCTGCATCGGAATAATCTCCGGCCCTGTCCAGCGGGGGTGCCCTCATACCCTGATGAAGTGCTGGAGGGACCGGCAGAAGGTAGGGCCCCCCTTGAAACCCAGGGTCTCCATTTCCCCTTCCTGCCGCCCCCAGCGACCGGCCAGGGCGGTTACATCCTCCCGGTCCCAGAGCTTCACTTTGGCCCCGCTGTACCGAGACCTGCGGAGGAACCCCCATTACCTGTACAGCTGGAGGCAGCCGAGGCTGCAGTAGTCCCCCTGGAGGTGATACCGCCTCGACGATCCCGGCGCCTGGAGTCAAGTGGGGGACCTGTCGGTCCTGAGGAAGGAGGTCCTGGAGAGGTGGAGGTACCTGTCAATCCTGAGGAAGGAGGGAGCAGCCGAGGGAATGGAAGGGCCGAAGCCGGGCCTGCAGTGGTCCCCCTGGAGGCCAGACCGCCTCGACGATCCCGGCGCAGCAACTTGGGCAAACCCCCCATCCTTTATCTTTATCTTTATTACGGATCCCCATTAGTCATCACCGCAGCAACAACTAGTCTTCCTGGGGTCCACACACAACAAAAACAGTACATACATACATAACATTATAGTAGCATACATTTAAAAATATATTCCAATATTCCTACATATAAAAATATAAAAATATTTCCAAATAGCATTACAGTACACAAAGAGTATCAGATCACAGAAAATACAATAAAAGGGATTAAACTCTCAGACAGTCATATCTTTACAGTGTAAACTACAGTATCTGTGTTTTTCTTTAATGTAAACTAATTTCTTTTTCTCTCAATGCTCTTTTCAAATTATTTTTAAAACTTATCTTACTGGTTATCTGAGTAAGATGTACTGGCAGTTTATTCCAATATGACATGGCTCTATATAACACAGTTTTCTTTGCTGCATTGGTTTTTGGTAGTAGCAGTGTGAACGTTTCCCTACAGGCATGCCTAGTATTATACTTATGTCGATCATGTGTACATGTTAGCTGTGAATACAAACAGATAGGTTCTCTTGAGATATATATATTCCTCATGAACAAGATCAGGCTGCAATCCAGTCTGTCTTCCACCTTCAACCACAACAGCTTTGTATGCATCCCCTCCACACTGTTTCTCATTGAGCAGTTCAGGGCCAGACGGGCCGCTCTGTTCTGAGTGAGCTGGATCTTATTGAGCTCTTGTCTTGAGGCATTAGACCAGTCAGCTGGACAGTAGTCAAGGTGAGAAAGAACTAATGACTGTATCACTTGCTTCAATATCAGATCGGCTAGAAAATACCTACACCTTCTGATCATTGAAATACCTCTGCTCATTTTGGCAACCACATTGTTGGTGTGAGTTGACCATGAGAGTGTTCCATCAAGTGTGACACCCAACAGCTTTGCCTCTCTAACTTGCTCAATAGCTGTTCCGTCTAAAGATATACTTAGCTTCACGTCTTTTCTTATAGTAGTTTTGGATCCCAATATTAGGCTCTTGGTTTTTGAGATGTTTAACTTCAGCCTGTTTTCAGACACCCAAGTGGACACTAAGTTCAAATCTCTCTGAAGGACTTCATTAAGCTCTTCTGTCTTGTCTGATGATGCATACATTGTAGTATCATCGGCGTACATAACCATACATGTATTTTCTAATACCCATGGCAAATCATTTGTAAAAATGGCGTAGAAGAGGGGCCCCAGGCAGCTTCCCTGTGGAATTCCACACTGTAGGGATTTAAAGTTGGACAGGGTACCATTAAACACAACACATTGATGTCTGTTACATAGATAGCTTTTTATCCAGTTAACAGCTGCAGTTCTGAATCCATATGCAGTTAGTTTTATGAGCAGCAACTCGTGATCTATGAGGTCAAAAGCTGCACTGAAATCCAGTAGTACAGTACCCACCATTCGCTTCCTGTCAATTTGTTGTAGCCAGTCATCTGTTAATTGTGTTAAAGCTGTACATGTAGAATAACCCTCCTTATATGCATGTTGGAATTGAGAATTTATACTGTTTTCTGAGAGGTAATGCTGAATCTGTTTAAAAACAACACCTTCCATGATTTTGCTTAAAACTGGCAAGATACTAATAGGTCGACTATTTGCTCCATTAAAAGGCTGTTTAGCATTTTTTGGAAGTGGAGTGACCTTAGCTATCTTCCACATTTGAGGAAAAACACCCTCACTTAGACATAGATTAAAAATATGACACAGTGGCTTTGCTACAATTCTGGCTGCCAGCTGGAGCAGTTTACCATCTAAGTTATCATGACCAACTTGGTCCAGCTGTGATGGCCGGGACAGCCATCGAAATAGGGGGGGGGGGAATGTCGCGGGTGGGGGTATAGGGGTATCTGTATGGGGGGTGTATATACCTGCGGGAGCCAAAGAGGAGGACGTGTCCCGGGATTGTCTGGAAGAGGACCTAAAGGCATACCTGGCTGATGGAAAAGGCAAGTGAATATCAGCTGATAATGATATGTGAAGTACCGTCGCTGTACTGCACCATGCTGTCCCTGTTGTTTTGTTTAGACGGAGTGGAGTCCAGGAGGTCCTGACGGGAGCGGAGAGAGCGACAGCTACAGCAGGCGAGTGCAGGACCACCAGGGGGGGTAGCGTATGTAAACATTATACAGGCTACACATGTGTGCCCTCTTCTTCTTACGCAGCTGGGGAGCGTCGTTGGAGGGAGCGCGAGGTGATTGGCTGGCTGGCGTGACGGGGGCGGTGCCCGGAAGTGCGGGCGCTACTGAAAGGAGAATCAATGACGAACAATGGCAGAACGAAAACGGGAGTCGAGAGGACGGTAGCAGAGGACGCAGGGCTGCGAGGACACACGGCTCTTTTTGTGTTTTTACCTTTCCTCCAGTGGAACCAGTTCATAGCGGCGACTGCGGTGTTTCCTCCAGAGTGGAAACAAGTGGAGCTTCAGACCGGAGGGACATTATCGCCACACCGGGCGCCGTGAGTAAAGAACGCAAGACAGTAGAATACGTGCCTAAACAAACAAACTATTTTCCCGAGTGGTAAATGAAGACATAGACGAACGGTCCTGGGGAAATTCATGGTGGTAGGTCGGCTGGCCCCTTTGGGAAGAGTATCCGTGCATGTGCACACCTTAGCCTTAGACCTGGATGCTTCCCGTGGGGGTCAGGTGACACTTACAGTAGATTCTCTATTTTCATTGATGTTAACAATGACTGTTGTATGTACATGTTGTGGTTTTGAGATGCAAACCTTGTTGATCCTTTGTACAAAACAGACATGTTAATGTATTCTGATAATCCTTGTATGTGAAAAGCAACCTTTTAATTCACTCTTGGCCGCCGAGACAAATAAATACATGAGTTTGAATTCGAACTCTCCCGTCTGGACTGCACGTTTATTCCTTGCTGGCTATATTGGAAGTCAGATGAGGAGACCAAATTCTATCACTTATGATCTCTTTCCTCCTTCCAGATAGCAATCTCATTGTACTGTACAATTAACCTTAGATTTGGATAGGATTATACGACACATGTCAAATGTCCACTCTCCGCCCCCCAATTCCAGATTGGCGTTGAATGCAGCTACTTTATCTTCTGCCAACTTGAACGCAGTTGTCATGCTTCATTGCCTCGTTTGCTAGCTTGTCGCCACATATTATGCAGAGAGGACGTCGGCATGTGAGAGTCACCTGTTGCGATAAACCAGTATTTTCATGGGTGGTGTTGACGACAGCTCCACTTTGTTTTTTCCTTTCAATAAGTCGCTTTGCCTGGTGAAGTTCTGCAGAGATGTTTTCCTCCATTTGGTAAAAGGCTATCTTTGTCCATTAATGTCTTGTGCTTGGGGTTGAGAGCTGTTGCTCCTCTCTTCATCTCACAGCGACATTACCATTCTAGAGTGAGCGAAGGGTGAATGAAAATAACTTGGACAACAGAAGCCTGTATTTATTTAGGCTAGTTTATTAGCTTATTTCAATTTAGAACAATTGGTTTATGTAAGGCTATACGCCTACACAACAAGCATAGTAATAATATATAGGCTAGTTAATTACAATAAAATAAATGCACCCCTATGGATGGTCCATTAATGGTCAGTGATGCCACAGATTACTTGTAAAAGTAATCCGATTACTGATTACTGATTACTCCTTTAAAAAGTAATCTTAGTTACTTTACTGATTACTTGATTATCAGAGTAACTTAGTTACTTTGAAAGTAACTAGGTTACGAAGTCCTCGTCCCTGCTGCTGCCACAACATAAGAATGACAAAAAAAATTTAGTAAAATGTACTCAGTTTGAGTAAAATGTACTAATAGGGCAGGTAGGCCTATCTTGCTATCTATAGATCTATAGATTTCACAAAAGATAAATGGTCAATAACACCACATGTAGGCTGATATGTAGCCTACCTTTGAGGCCTGCCCCATTCAGATATGGTTCTACGTTATTATTATTTATTATTGTGTGAATGAATGAATGAATGAATGAATGAATGAATGAATGAATGAATGAATGAATGAATGAATGAATGAATGAAAACTTTATTTAACAGATTGCAGAATGGGTACAATACAGTACGGCTCAATACACACAATTGTTAAGGGGATGCAGACCAGAGAAAGACGTTTGTCTTGTTTCCATCAGGGTCCCCCATTTTCAATTCATATAGACATTTATGACATACACAACATACATGACATTTATGGCATAGGGACATATAGGTATTTAGTACTGATACATTTGTGACATAAGCGGTATTCAAATATACAGTACTGTTACCCCTAGATCATGACAGAGTATATACATATGATGGGGAGGGGACTGTACATTAGGAGGGGGTGGGTGGGTGGGAGGGAAATATATACGGCGGGGAGGGAATATATATACTGCAGTGTTGTCAGTGTGCTACTGACAACCTACATACTGCAGTATGGTGTTCCATGTTCATGAATTATAGTGCAATGCAAAAGATGTTTAACTCAAAGGTGGAACATACTGTTTGGCTGGTGGTGCAGCTCCGAGTCCTGTAGAAGTCGACGGTCGTGCAGCTGCTGTATATTCCATATGCGGTAGACAGTATTTTGTTTCCTCCGCAAAGTGAATGTTTTTTTCACCCAGCTTAACAAACGTTAAGTAGACTAGTGAACTTCCAGTGCAAGAAAGCGTTACGAATACGAGCGCGAGCTTCTCCCTGCTAGCGCGCAGTTTAGGTCAGCCTGAAAATAACAATAACAGCCGCGCCCACCAGCATGGCTCAACACGCCAGGTTGCGTGCTGTGACGTCACTCCCCAATACAAGGAAAAGCTTTCCAAACATATATTATTTGACTGTCGAAAACGAAAGAAAATACTGCATTCCGCCTGCATTATGATGAGATAGTAACGAAATAGTAATGCACAGCCACTTGGACAAGTAACTGCAATCAGATTACTGGCTTGTAAAGATTAACGCGTTAGATTACTATTTTCGGGGAAAAGTAATCAGATTACAATAACGCGTTACTTAGTAACGCGTTAGTGGCATCACTGTTAATGGTCTATACTTTTCGCGCCACTACTGAAGGCGCGAAAATGCGGTCACGGACCGCGGGTCCTAAAGTGTTGTTTTCAGTTTAGTCATGATTATACCAAATAGGCTACACATCGAATATGATTAATTTAATAATTAAATGGAAAACAAATAATATATATTTGGTCTGTGATGGAAAGTGATTGTTAACATTCTATTTATTTGTATTTTGATATATTGTAATGTTCTGGGGTTTTGTGTGTCACTGTTAGCTGGGGGTGTGTTTCCCCCCGGGAGAGATAGGGGGTGGCACCGGAAGTTAGGTTGTTGTCGTGGAATATACGTGAAAAGCATGTAGCTGTGTGCATTCAAGAGCGAAGTGTTGACATGTATGTAACCAATAACAAGTGGAATTAAACAACCCAAAAGAATCATAAACCCCTCCTCATTCTTCCTAACAATGACGGTATGACTGAACGCTACAAAAAGAAAAAAAAGAAAAAAAGATAATATATATATATATTTTTTAGGCCTCCTAGGTGCGAGGCCCTGTGCGACCGCACCTCTCGCACGCCCCTTGAGGCGGCCCTGCCACTGATCAGTATTACTTTAGAATAGTAAAATAGTTAAATGGTTTTACTATCTTGCCTAGAGGGCCTTGGTGGTTTTTATCTGATACAAGGCTGTTTTCCAGTATTTTAATTCATGCTGTCCTTGCAGGTGGCAATGCTATTACTTGCTGGCAGTGGTGG
Organism: Notolepis coatsorum; assembly: GCF_963971535.1. Taxonomy (NCBI): domain Eukaryota; kingdom Metazoa; phylum Chordata; class Actinopteri; order Aulopiformes; family Paralepididae; genus Notolepis; species Notolepis coatsorum. Next base: position 161,554,258 of record NC_140170.1, on the reverse strand, counting down.
AAGAATTACACAGTTACTTTACTTAGTTATGTGAAAGTAGAAATGCCCAGATAAATAGTACTCTGGTAAAAGTCCTCCATTCAAAATTCTACTTGAAATTTGATATTGAATGTAGGGGAGAACGGGGGACGTTGTCACACGGGTAGGTTGTCACATTCATTATATTTCACCACCAGAGGGTCCTGTCTCCCATACTTTGGTATTTAAATGTCCAGAATTGGGGTCAGAGTTCACCTACATTGTCATCTTTGGGGTGAAACAGCTGAATTTGAGGTGAGAGGGCTTTTTGTGTTTTTCATGTCCATTTGTAAATATTCCGCTCCTCAGTATTTTTCTTCTAGGCTTTTACACAATTGGTTTATAATGAAACAATTATTAACCTTAAAAAGTGTGAAGGGATAGCTATAGTTTAGATTGTTGTTAGCTAGATAACTCGTTGTTAGATGGCTGTTAGCCTTGATGCTATCAAGACATTCCAGTTGGGGTTGGTCGTCACATTTTCTTTGGGGTTGGTTGTCACATGGAGTGCCCAGACCCTACATTTGCCATCACTGTAACAAGTGAATGAGTGTTCTTATTTTATTTGTTTTATATAGGATGGCCTAAAGATGTGTTCCTGTTTATGTTCATGTTAAGATGCATTAAGTTATGTATTTGTCAACTTGTCAATGCAATTAAACTTTCAAATTTAGTTCTGCCTTCTTGTCTTCTTTTTAAGATTTTTTCCCATTGAAACACATGGTGACAACCAACCCCATAGTGTGTGACAACCATCCCCATGATGGGGTTGGGTGTCACAATGTGTCAGAGTGTCTTTGATAGGTGATTAACTCTTTGTTACAATACATTGGAAAATGAGAGGGATACATATTTCAAGCCAACATCTTAAGCTTCAATTTAATGTAGGAATGACTATTGAAAGATGTTTTGATAATGAGCAATTCACACTAGAGTAAAAAGTGTGACAACGTCCCCCGTTCTCCCCTAAGTATCAAAAGTAAAAGTACACATTATACATGATGTTTGTGTATTCCAGTCCTTGGGAGCATTCCATCCTCAAACCATTGACCTCTAAAGGTCATGTTAAAGTGGTATGTGGTCCAGTTATCCTGCTCTGATTAAAGGTTATGTTAAAGTGGTATGTGGTCCAGTTATGCTGCTCTGATTAAAGGTTATGTTAAAGTGGTATGTGGTAATGTGTTGCTCATCTCCCAGCGTTGTGCAAACAATGGATTTCTTGCAATCTGCCTTTGATATAGTTCAGTCACATCTTACCCAGCTTAAGCTTGTGTTAAATGCTGGCAAATCAAAGTTTATGCTCTTCTCAAATGGGAAGAGACTCCCACACTTGTTACTGCTGGAGGGACTGACATCGAAAGGGTTGCTTCCTACAAATATCTCGGCATTATAGTGGATGAGAACCTTACGTTTAAATCTCACATAGATAAACTTGTGTCGAAGCTGAAGCTTAAACTCGGCTTCTTTTTCAGAAACAGGTCCTGTTTTTCACTTAAATTGAGAAGTCACCTAATCTCGACCACCTTCTTATCACTACTCGATTATGGTGACTTACTTTACATGTATGCACCTGATCAGTACCTTAGAAAGCTGGATACTGTGTACCATTCTGCCTTACGCTTTGTCACGGGATGTGGCAATCGAGTGCACCATAGCATTGCAAGCATGCATTGCAAGTTACCCATCTCTACAAGTACAGCGATTTTCTCGATGGCTCTCTCTTGTGCACAAAGCTCTGCTTAAGCTGGTTCCCTTGTACCTAAGCGTGCTTCCGTGCACTAAGCAATACAAGTATGCCCTTCGTTCTCAAGCTGCTCTAAAACTGTATGTTCCCTATATGAGAACTGAATTGGGAAAAAGGGCTTTTAAATATATGCTGCTCCTTCATCCTGGAACAAGATATAGGAGGACCTAAAGTTACCAGGACTGGTCACCCTCTGAGAATTTAAAGCCATTTTAAAATCCTACGAATTCGGTTCCCTCGGACAGTGCAACTGTGTTTGATAACTTGCCTGTTTGATAACTTGCCTGCAATTGGAGCTTGCTGTGAATGTTTTATCTGTATTTTATTGTGATGTTCTTTTTTTATGTTGAAACTTTCTGCTGCCTTGCTTGGCCAGATCGCTCTTGAAAAAGATATTTTAATCTCAATGATGCTTATCTGGTTGAATAAAGGATTTGATTGATTTATTGGTCCAGTTATACTGCTCTGATTACGTCCTCTTGAAGTTAGCAGGCTTCAAATGTGAAAGTATATCATCTTCATAGATTTTTGCCACGTTTTCTATGCAAAATATATTTTCTTCAAAGTAACTAGTAACTGATGGGTTCAGACCAAAGTACAACGTTATGCTGCTCTGATTAAAGATTATGTTTAAGTGTCATGTGGTCCAGTTATACTGCTCTGATTACGTCCTCTTGAAGTTAACAGGCTTCAAATGTGAAAGTATATCATCTTTCGTAGATTTTTGCCACATTTTCTATGCAAAATATTTTTTCTTCAAAGTAACTAGTAACTGATGGGTTCAGGCCAATGTAGTGGAGAAAAAAGTACCACGTTTACTTTGAAATGTAGTGGAATAAAAGTACAAAAGTTCCCCCTAAAATGAAAATACTTGAGTAAAGTACACCTCGAAATTGTACCTACATGTAAGTAAAGTGCTTGAGTCCAAATCCTTGTGTTACGTTCCAACACTGCTTGCTGGTCCCACGGACAGAGGTACAAAAAGCACAAGATAAATATAGCTTAGAATCACAGGAACCACTGGTGTTCAAAACGAGACGCAGCAGAAGGAGATCTGCTTCCAACAAGCAGCCCCTCGTGTTTCCGGAGGCCGTTACACAAATGAGCGCTTTAACAAGCGACTCCTTCAATCTCCTGACAGGGGGCTCCGCCTGTTCACCTGCTCCATCTCTGTCTCCATCTCTGTCTCCATCTCTGTCTCCATCTCTGTCTTCATCCGACCAATCATCCACATGAATGACCAGAGGGGTTAAATAGTCAGTGCATACTCACTCACTCACTCACTCACTCGCTCACTCCCCGCCCCCAGCTCCCGGTAGAAACATCAAATTGATTCTGCCGCTTTGATCTCATTCTCGACCCAGTCTTAAAATAGCGAGAGACCCCCGAGCCGCGTCAGCACAAAGCCGCCCAGTGGAGCCGGTCGGCACCGGGGCGGCTCCTGAACAGCGGCAGCTTCCATCAGCACTAAATTGTAAACAGTCGATTACCCAGCCGGCACCAGAACCCCAGAACCTGACGGTCTGAGTCATTCCCAGATTGGATTGTTCCCCCACCAGCCCCAGAGGCTCACTACTTTTTTATGGACAGGAAATGAAATGTTTGAAGAGGAGAAGCTTTATTTATAACACACCAGGCAGTGGCCGGGGGCCAGCGGCAAACCTCTCAGTCAGAAATACAACATTCGTCAAGCGGGGCAACTCTGGTCGGCCTTCCCTCTCTTACCGTTTCTCTCGGTGAAACCGCCTCTAACCCCATCAAAGAGAACTTTCCATGGAGAAGTTAATCCCTTTATCATGACTGGAGATGAGCAAGATGAGTCCCCCCCCCCCCCCCCCCCCCCCCGACTTCATTAATATTCCTGAGTGACGACTCAGCACGGCTGATGGCTCTGCTTATTATTAAGGCTCTGTGGTTTGGGTCCAGAGAGGCCTTCATTATTGTATTGAAGGTTAGCTTATATTATTGTATGTTCTCATTACTGGGGTTTTTCTACCAGTGAAGCGATTAGCAGGGGAATCAAAGCACCTCTCATTAACCAGCCTGGCTCGCTCACAGCACAGCTGATGTATCGCTCTCCATCCATCTCCATCTCTCTCTCTCTCTCTCTCTCTCTCTCTCTCTCTCTCTCTCTCTCTCTCTCTCTCTCTCTCTCCCTCTCTTCCCCTTATTCAGTCTTTCCTTCCGCTATCTAAATGTTATGCATTGGTCCCACTGCCAGGACCCAGTATCTCTCTCTCTCTCTCTCTCTCTCTCTCTCTCTCTCTCTCTCTCTCTCTCTCTCTCTCTCTCTCTCTCTCTTGCCAGGACCCAGTATCTCTCTCTCTCTCTCTCTCTCTCTCTCTCTCTCTCTCTCTCTCTCTCTCTCTCTCTCTCTCTCTCTCTCTCTCTCTCTCTCTCTCTCTCAGGACCCAGTATCTCTCTCTCTTCCTCCACTCTGCCGACCATCGTCTCCCTCTGTCCAATCAGCTCTCTCCATGGGGCCTTTTTACCTGCGTCTCACCAACGCCTCATTTGTCTCCCTTGCCCCCCCCCCCCCCTCTCCCCTCTCGCCTCTGCTCTCTCATCTCTCCTCGCTCCTCTCTCTGGGTGTCTCATTAAAGGCGTTCCATCTAATGAGATTACGCCGTGGGGATTAATGGTGTGGCTAATTGATAGACACACAGCCGGGGAGGATTAAACCCCTTTAAATCCCCAGCGGGTTATTTGGCTCCTCAAGCCGGCTAATTGAAATCACAAGAATGGACACAAATACACTTCCTGACCTTCTAACGCTCTCGCCACTCCTGGTCGTTCCCCCCCCCCCCCCCCCCCCCGCGCTTCTCCTCTGCCCAGCAGAACGGACACAGGAGAGGGGATGAGAGGCAGCTGGCTTTTGGAAATTAAACTCTCAAGTCTCGGGCAGATCCTTGGGGAGGAAGTGAGGTCATATCCAAATGCCGGGGACAGCGGTCAACTGCTCATCTTCCCGGGGGAGGATCATCATCTTCATAGGCCTTTCTAATTGACCGCAGAAGTAACATAACGCCGGTGACGTAACCCTGGTTTCAAAGCCCCCCTTTACTTTACGATGGAGACTGTGTGATCTTTTGCAATAAAACACGTGATCAGCTTAGACCTTCTTCTTGGCGTTAGTAATTCTGCAGATAAAACCAGATGTGATTCAAACAGATGTGTTTGCAGAGCCTGGCACAAGCAAATGTAAATAAAGCTTTCTTGCAATAATGGAGAACAATTTTCGGGGAACATGAAACCCGACCATAATGTCTGTATTGTGGCCAAACAGAAGTTACACTATTATAATCCCATGAGATATTGGACGCAGGTCTCGGGCATCTGTAACATATCGATTCCACTCATGGCAGTAACATTACTTCTAAACGATTTATCTTCACTACCAACATCCATACAACAGAAAACAATTATTCTGGCAGGCGTTACAGCAGCCAAAAAGCTTATCGCTATGAGATGGAAAGAACCTGAGAATGTCACGTTAATTCACTGGTCCCTGACACTGCTGGATGTTATTTATTTGGAGATATCGACTGCTCGAGTGGTTGGGGTGGGACAAGCAGGTATTGAAATGTGGACTGCGGTGGCCGAGTTGGTCAAAAGCTCCATGTAGCGGGCGGCTGGGTAGCGCAGCGGACTAAAGGGAAGCCGGTGGGGTATGTATCCTGGTCGTTGTAAACAGCGACTCCTACAGGTCGGTCGGGGCGCCTGCTCAGCAAATAAGGGAACTGGGGGAGGTAGTGTGATCCTCCCACGCGTTACACTCCCCCAGTGAGAGTCCTCGCTGTCAGGTGAAAAGAAGCGGTTGGTTGACTCCACATGTGTCGGAGGAAGCGTGTGGTAGTCTTCACCCTCCCAGACCGACGGTAGGGGGTAAGAGCCCAACGACCAGGAAGGGAATTGGCATAACCACTAACATTGGGATGGGAGAAAAATGCGGAAAAAGGCGTGAAAAAGATTTAAAAAAATAAAAGCTCCATGTAGCGGCGGAGTGGGGGGTGGGGTGTTGGTCCTAGGGAATCCAGCGGTATTGGGGGGGGGGGGGGGGGGATATGAAGCATATCTCTGAATTCACACATTTGTGACAGAGCCCAGCAGTTCGTGGCACAGATTATGAAAGTACATAATGTAAGCTTTCAAATGATGCGTCATACATTAAAATCTGAAAATATTTAAAGAAGGTTATGGTTATTTGCAGGGGTGTAAAGTACTTGAGTAATTGTACTTCGTTACAATACTTATAAGTACTGTTTTGGGGGATTTGTACTTTACTCGAGTATTATTAGGTTTGTATACTTTGTACTTTTACTCCATTACATTTCAGAGAAAAAAAACATACTTTTTACTCCTTACATTTGAAATGCAGACCTACAAAGTACAAAGTACAAATCTCGCAGGTCCAACCATTTTAATTAGTATATTTTAATTGTTTATCTGGCCAAACTAACGTTAACGTTACTAATCCTGCTACTGCAGGTAAACAGCCAATCAAATCCCCATCAATGGAAAATGAACCCGCCCATACCCATGCTCATTGGTCCTTGTGCAAGACTAGAAAGCGGGGATCTTTGATTAAACACCTGCTATCAGAAGAATAGACAGTCAGAGTGACAAGCCATAGAAGATGGCCACAATGAGTGATGAAGAGGACGAAACGGTCGGCGGCGGCGTGGATGGACAAGACGAGCATCCATGGCCCTATCTACATAAAAAATACATAGTTCAAGGACTCCAACCTTATAGTGTTGTTGAGTTTCCATCATTCAAAAACCTGATAAATGGTTTGCGACCAAGCACTAACATCATTACGAGGCCCACTGTCTGCTCGAAGATCAGCAAAGCTGCTCAAACCATGAAAGAGAAAGTCACTGCTGTTATGAGTGAAGTTGAATGGATCGCGACAACAACAGATTGCTGGACAGCCCGACGAAGAAGTTTCATTGGGGTAACCGCTCACTGGATCGACACTGAAAGCTTTGAAAGGTGTTCTGCTGCAGAAGACTGAAGGGCTCCCATACTTTCAATGTTTTGGCCAGTGCCTTAAACGACATTCACTTGGAGTACAAAATCTGCATTATGCTGTGGTTAATATTGTGATATTATTCAGGGTATACTCCAGTATTCTGTCTTTAATATTGTGATATTATTCAGGGTATACTCCAGTATTCTGTGGTTAATATTGTGATATTATTCAGGGTACTCCAGTATTCTGTCTTTAATATTGTGATATTATTCAGGGTATACTCCAGTATTCTGCCTTTAATATTGTGATATTATTCAGGATAATCCAGTATGCTGTGGTTAATATTGTGATATTATTCAGGGTACTCCAGTATTCTGTCTTTAATAGTGATATTATTCAGGGTACTCCAGTATTCTGTCTTTAATATTGTGATATTATTCAGGGTACTCCAGTATTCTGCCTTTAATATTGTGATATTATTCAGGATAATCCAGTATGCTGTGGTTAATATTGTGATATTATTCAGGATACACCATTCTGTTTTTAATATTGTCATATTATTCAGGATACTACAGTATTCGGTCTTTAATATTGTGATATTATTCATGCTGTGATGTGAATGACGTCCATGTTAGTTTACCTTCAATGGAGAAGTGCATTAAATAATTTTAATGCAAAAAAAGTGTCCTCTTTTCTTTCATTTCAGCATGGTCTAGAACACATTCCATTGTGGGCAGAGTGTATGCTTGGTTTCATTCCAGCCTTGCCTAAACACCAGCTGATGATTTCACTAATTGGCTCACCTCTTCAACTAACTCACCTGGTGCAATGTGTAGTTAAAATGAAAACTTGGCCGATGATGGAATGAATTTGAGACCCCTGGTCTATCCCTTTCCAAAAAAATTATTTACTTTAACTTTTTAGTACTTAAGGATTTAAAAGTAGGACTTTTTTACTTTTACTCAAGTGTGTTTTTAGCCAGATACTTTGACTTTTACTTGAGTCAGATTTTGAGACAGTACCCATACTTTCACTTAAGTATAATTTCTTGGTACTTTTTACACCCCTGCATATTTGAATCGAGTTAAACCTCAAGAAACCTCAAGTCTCAGAGCAGAGAAAAACAGAGAAAATCCAATCTAAAGTTTGGCTGCATTTTTAACACCTTGGCAGTCGGGTACAATGTGTATTTTATTTTAAATGTTCTGTGTGTGAAGAATATAATAATATTAAATGGTAAATGGTGCATTTTATATAGAGATTTTAATCTAAAGCGCTTTACAATTTTTGTTCCTCACATTCACCCATTCACTCACACATTCATGGCGGAGGCGACCATGCAAGGTGCCAACCTGCTCATCGGGAGCAATTAGGGGTTAAGTGTCTTGCTCAAGGACACTTTGACACGCTGCCCGGGAGGAGCGGGAATCGAACCGGGAACCATCCGACTACCAGACGACCGCTCTACCTCCTGAGCCACTGGCTCTGGGTTCTCAAGTTGAAATTGTAGAATCTTGTAAATATTTAGCAATTAGGGTAAATAATAGGCTCTCTTTTTACACCCAGGTGGAACACCTTTCTAAAAAGTCTTGGAAACAAATCATGCTTTTCTACTGCCAGTAAGAAGACCATTGTACAATTATGTCTGTATTTGATTATGTTGACATTCTGTACATGCATGCCTCTCCCTCCACCTTAACTCAATCAGCGCCGGAGCGATATGCGTGTGTTGTTAAAAGGCAGACACTCTAAAGTATAGGAATACAGTACGTGGCGGTGTTTGCAGGGCTATAACTATATTCTATATTATAGCTATGGATACAATACTATGGCCCATTTGACATCACCTATCTATCGTTCAATATGTGAAAAAGAATAAATTCTTCCATCCATACGTTCCCGTGCTATACCGTGGTGAATATAAGTATGGTTTTAGAGTGTCTAAGGTAATTCATGAAATGCTGAGTTATAGCCCTACACATCAATTCCACTATAGACGTTGCCATTTCTTGCCTGTATACGCAATTATCCCGAAATCAACTCTATATCATAGGTATTATGTTCCATCTTGAATGCATGAAAGAGGGGGGGGTGTCTTTTCTGATTATTTGATTGTCAGTAACGGCATTCGCATTGAACACTAAAGACGCTTATCAGCCCGATTGGTATCATTGCATTGCAGGATCAAGCTAAAATGTACGTCAAATCGTCCTTACCTGTGACCGGGAGTATTCCAAAAATAATATTCCAATTGTTTGATCGCCATCTGGTATATACAATGTCCATTTGGCCCACGGCATAATCCACCACAACATATGGATCGGGAATATTTGACGCGCTTCAATGGAACCGAGAGAACCGTTCGCCTCGCCCGAGAAGGAAAAATGAAACCCGAGACATTTGGCCGTCCCACAGCCCAGGATACAAGGTTACAAAGGGTGCTCGATACCGCCGTCTAGCGTGATGCGGCCGGTATTGCACTTTTACATTCTCAGGCTGATTCCCCATGTTAACCCCGAGTCTGTGTGCCTGTAATGAATAGAAATATCGAATAAAAGAAATAACGATCAAATAACGAGTATACTCGTTGTTGGCGGGGAATGAGTTAAAGGAACACGCCAACTTTTTAGGAAATTCGCTTATTTCCCATCTACCCTGAAGTTAGACAAGCAGATACATACAGTACCTTTTTCTTCTCGGTGCATGCATTAGGCTTAGAGAAAAGCCACACCGTTAGCCTAGCTTAGCGTCATTCACTGGAAGTAGGTGTGCCAGTGTAACCTAGTTCCCAACAGTCACGAAATACACAAATACAACTCCAAAACGTTCCTGTAAACATGTTGTGACATGTCATTTACCACATGGAGAAAAAAAGAAGAAATTAGACATTTTTGTTTTCTAAGCAGATATTCTGAAAAAAGAATTGCTGAACCACTTCTGCCTGGGTGCAGTGATTTCATCACCTCAAAAGCCGTTGTTTTTTGAAAAACTGGGCTTTTATCTATCTAGGTCGTCCTCGGACGGGCCCTCCATCGGTGCTTCCAGTCATCCCGATCCTCCATGCATCTGGCTAGCTCGCCGGTGCTTTCTGTTCCCGCATCTCTCCTGAGTACGTCCACGTAGGTTAATGTGGGACGTCCTCGTGATCGATGCCCGTGTGTTGGTTCCCACAGCACAAGTTTGCTGGTTGGCATCTCATGGTAATAATAATAATTGATAATTTAGGACCTGCTCCGAGGTCATCAATTGGCACACATGCGATGCATGCATGCAATTCGTATCTGCGATTAACCCATCCCGTCGCCCTTCCCCCCCAAGGGCAGCCGGGAGCAGACAGGCGTCAACGTGAGCCGCGCCAGGGGACCAATCCAAGTGCTCCTGTCCGTCTTCGTCAAGGACGCCACAGCGTTAGCGATCTTGTTGTTGTGCATGTTTTTCCATTGGGTTTATCTTATCGGGGGGGAAACCCTTGCGAGCACGGGGAGAACATGCAAACTCCACACAGAAAGGCCTGGGAGATACCCCACCTGGGTAACTGGCATCATGGAAACCTGGTCCCCAAGCGGGAATCGAACCCTGGACCTTCTTGCTGTGAGGCGACAGTGTTAACCACTACACCACCGTGCACCTGCCAGCCTCATTCTCCTGACTGCCACTTTATCGCTCACCTTTAGCACCCCCCCATACAAGTTTGCATTAGTGACATGCTCATCCCTGTTGATGTGGAGCACCACACGCATCATTCTGGTGTAGCACCCATCCAAGGACTTCTGCAGGGTGGGCTTCAAGGTCCAGCATTCACTGCCATACAAAAGGACAGACTCAACTGTTGCATGAAAGAAGTTGAGCTTGATTTGACGGGGGAGGTTGGATTTCCACACACTGGTCATGCCGTTTAGAGCCCTCCACGCAAGTGCCTTCCTCACTTTAAGGTCTTGCTCGGACGAGTTGACCCACGAGCCCAGGTACTTGAAATCACTGACTTCCTTTAGAGCAGAGCCTCCTGTTGTCCTTAGAGGTGGATGATCCGGGAGGATGTTATACATTATGACCTCGGTTTTCTTGGCATTTAGCCTAAGGCCAACCTTGGCGCACTCCAAGGTTGAGGTGATGAAATCACTGCGCCCAGGCAGCAGTGGTTCGGCAAATTTTCAGGCAGTAGTGGTTTGGCAAAAAATTCAATATGAGTATTTCGTGACAGTTGGGAACTAGGCTACACTGGTACACCTACTTCCAGTGAATTATGCTAAACTAGGCTAATGGTGCGGTTGTTCCCTAAGCCCACTGCATGCACAGAGAAGAAAAGGTTATGTATCTAACTCCAGGGTAGATGGCAAATAAGCTAATTTCCCCAAAAAGTTGGCGTGTTCCTTTAAGTTTAATTTTCAGTTTTCGGTGAAGTTATAATGAGTCTGACCTCCTTTGATTGACAGGTTGTTAACTTGTTGGATTTTGAGGAAGATCATATACGGTAGACTAATCTATTTGAAGCCCAAGGGCATAATAATCACCCCTGTGCTAGTGGCGTGCACGTGTGTCCTCCTCGTTTGTGTGCTGGAAGAACATGTGATACACAATATTCAGGGCCCTCTTTTCTCCTACTGTGCTCTATAGTGTCACGTTCATCAACTAGTGGTCAAAAACTCCACTGCATACCTCAGAAAAGAATTAAATGCCAAAACGGAGTCAAAAGGTTCTCGTGCAATTTACAATTTAGTAATTTAGGTGACGCTTTTATCCAAAGCGACTTACAGATCATGAACAACAGTCAAATAATATTGAGCTTGAGTGCATAGTAGTATAGACATTAGCAAGATAGGTAGTAGTATAAGAATAGTAGCATAGTATTAGGGTACATAATAGTAAATCGTTTTTTTTCCTAATGTAGCAACCTGAAAATATGCCTATTATTCAGATGTGCTGACTTGCCTTTTATCTCCCCTTTGTGCACAAAGACATGTTGACTCGTTTCCGTTGATATTCTCACAAACAATGACGCAAGCTTCTCTTTCTTCTATCGGCTGGAATATGGATTATACGCAGTATCTCTGGACCATATTCATCATCCTTTTCCCTGTGTGACTAGTAGGCGGTACCAGCAGGGGGCGGTGGCAGGCAGAGAGTGTACGGAAGAGAGGCAGGCAACGAGGAGGGAAGAGTCACCTGGAGGAAGGAAGAACCGGCAGCTCTCTTCTGCTTGGGATGTTGCTGTGAACGGTCGCAGCTGCAACGGGAGGTGCTTTGGAATAGCCCCGTTAAAGAACCCCCAGAGAGCCCCGCCGGAGCGAGCGACGGGTTATCATAGGAGTATCCGTGATAGTGCGTGAGTAAGAGAGACTGAGCCACAGGACTGACGTCCATAGTTATCGGGTTACAGTAGCAGTGTGACGGTATAATTAGCATGCGGCTAACGGCTATATCGACTCCAGTGCAACCCTAGCGCGAGGCGCTGAAGACGACCGGTGGTATAGTCAACCACGTTGCGCCACAGTATAATCGTGTAGCAGGTGGGCTGTTTGGGACCCAGAGTGTAGCTTCAGTGTGAGTGAGGGCAAGCTTATGGATGCGCGCCGTCGAGTCTGCTCCGGCTGTCTACAACCGTTCTGCACCGGCTGACTTCAGGCCAACACGGGAGATCGTCCCGACCGGCAGAGGTCACCAACACCCAGCACACGCTCTCAGCTCACTACTGCCCCTGCTCCAGCCCCGCTTGCTAGCACCTGCGACGAGAGCGTTCGACGCCATCTTGCCACCCGGTGGTGGTGCGGCGCGGCCGCCATTTTGGGTTGAGTACAATTGAGCATCAATGCTCCGGAGCTATTACACAGTACACAGTGTGGTGCAGCCTGCGGGCGGATCTAATGGTTGCTAACTACAGTTCATAGAGGGGTACCCCAAACATTACATGCCGGCATTAGCATAGGACTTTTGTTCTGGTACAGTGGGCCCACATTTTTGGTTTCCTTTTAAGTGTGATAACGTGTTTGTTCTTTAATAATATTTTCCCATCTAATTAACCCTTTCCCTGTGGGGAGGTTACAGACCTGGTGCATTATAAATAAAGCCTAGAGAGGTATTATTCTTGCCGTATAATTAAAGCCTGTCAGAGGTATTATACAGGGTGCTGACCCAGACGTGGGTGATGAGTCAAACACATTGAGGTATATTATCCCTGATACTAACCCAGAGGTGGGTGTATAATATACGTGTTTATGAGGTATTGAGTTACGAACGGAACTATAGTGGGACTTCAGTCCGTTTGATCACTCTCATTAAATCATTGTAATTAACCAGTACAATTAGCATTAAAGAATTAGATGAGAGTTCTGTGTGCGTGTCCATTCATGAGCCGTTTAACAACTCTTTTGGTGTGGGTAACGTTAACACAATTAACCCCTTCCTACCCAACTCTCCCCTTTTCATTGTAAGGTTTCTAGTGGTCATCAAGGGAGGGTACTGCTTGCGGGAGGGACGAATCTATTTAGGCATATCAGTCACTAGGTGTGGGAGGGCCCAAGGAGGTAATCAGGGAAGTGAGAGCGAGTTGGGGAGTACTGCTGACCGCCCCGGAGAGGCTAGGAGGACCAGAGTACCAAACCAGGTTGGTAAATCCCGGACCCCATTCACTCCCACTACCGGGTCCCAGGTTGACGCTCCAGGCCCAAAGACGAGGGTGCAGTCAGACGGAGCTCTACTGTGTCCAGCTACCTTGTGACTGCCAGCAACCGTTCCCACGAAGCAGGGATAATCCACCCTGCTACACTGATATTGTTTGAAGAGGTATGTTTTTAGTCGACGACAGCTGTCCTGACTGTAGTGGTTTCAGCTGTCCTGACTGTGGTGGTTTCAGCTGTCCTGACTGTGGTGGTTTCAATGGTCCTGACTGTGGTGGTTTCAGCTGTCCTGACTGTGGTGGTTTAAACGGTCCTGACTGTGGTGGTTTCAGCTGTCCTGACTGTGGTGGTTTCAGCTGTCCTGACTGTGGTGGTTTCAGCTGTCCTGACTGTGGTGGTTTCAGCTGTCCTGATTGTGTTGGTTTCAGCTGTCCTGACTGTGATGGTTTCAGCTGTCTGACGGTTTCAGCTGTCTGTCCTGACTGTGGTGGTTTCAGCTGTTTGTCCTGACTGTGATGGTTTCAGCTGTCCTGACTGTGGTGGTTTCAGTTGTCTGTCCTGACTGTGGTGGTTTCAGCTGTCTGTCCTGACTGTGGTGGTTTCAGTTGTCTGTCCTGACTGTGGTGGTTTCAGCTGTCCTGACTGTGGTGGTTTCAGTTGTCTGTCCTGACTGTGATGGTTTCAGCTGTCCTGACTGTGATGGTTTCAGCTGTCCTGACTGTGGTGGTTTCAGCTGTCTGTCCTGACTGTGGTGGTTTCAGTTGTCTGTCCTGACTGTGATGGTTTCAGCTGTCCTGACTGTGGTGGTTTCAGTTGTCTGTCCTGACTGTGGTGGTTTCAGCTGTCCTGACTGTGATGGTTTCAGCTGTCCTGACTGTGATGGTTTCAGCTGTCCTGACTGTGGTGGTTTCAGCAGTCCTGACTGTGGTGGTTTCAGCAGTCCTGACTGTGATGGTTTCAGCTGTCCTGACTGTGATGGTTTCAGCTGTCCTGACTGTGATGGTTTCAGCTGTCCTGACTGTGATGGTTTCAGCTGTCCTAACTGTGATGGTTTCAGCTGTCCTGACTGTGATGGTTTCAGCAGTCCTGACTGTGATGGTTTCAGCGGTCCTGAGTTAATTCCGCCATCGCTCCGTCATGCAACTTAATGTTACACAATGTGTGTAATGAATGTGAAAACATGTCGTTACACAAAATAAGGGGCACCTTTTCAAAACATGTCTTGTTTATTTTCTAAAGCACATATCCACCAGTATCTAGATGAATGAAGAAAATAATTCAGATACAGGTAATAATAGAACAACTATCAGCAGGCATGGCTATTGAACCTTCCTCTGTCCAGAGAGCGACAGGAGAAACGCATTCGTAAAAGACCATAGAGAGAGCGAGAGAGAGAGGGGAGGGGCTGCATTTTAGATATAAAAAACAGGAGTATAACAAAGCTTTCTTTAAGTTTTTAGAAAACAATGTGCCAAAATAAAAAACAAACAAACAAAAAGAAACACAATCATATAAGCAACAGCATCTCAAACCAAATTGAAATAAACAAGACGGAGAAATAAGATAGCCGTCTTAAAAATGACCGGGCCAACGAGAAAAAAAATTAAATAATAATCATTCAGCCCATTAAAGAGCTAAGAGAGAGCAGCAACTTTCGTCATTAATACTTAAAAAATAGGTATCTTACAGTTTGTATTTTCTCAGTGTCTTTATACAGAGTATATTCATATAGTTTTTGACGACTATTTTCACATTCTCACCACATAGGAACAAGTGTGTCAAGTAAAACATAAAAAAAAAAAAATAACATGCACCTCTTAATAGTTTCATTGACCTATAAAAAACTGGGAATGTTCAAGGCGAGAGAGATATTCCTTCTGACACTTAAACCCGCTCTCCGGCGCCTTCGTTCTTTTTTCCCCCCAAGTTCCTCTCGAGGTCCCACACAGTCTTAAAACATTGTCTCACTACTTGGGTCATGCCTATATAAGCTTTACAGTTGTGGAAAGCAACACAAAACCGTACAGGGCAGGCAAGCGTCTGAACATAAAGGCTCCTAGACTCGTCAGTTTGTAGAGGAAAGGCAGGCGTTCTACATTAGAAAACCCCCCCACGTGTATAAAAACGATCACACAACAGACTGGTAATAGTAGCCGAGTCCGACTGGGTCTTTTCCCACACAGACGGCGGCTGAAAACGTCCAAAAAAAACGAGCTCCGGTCGGCTCCTATTGGCAGAATTCATTGGATTATCGTATCCTATGTCCCGCCTCTTTTGTTGTGTCCTTCCCTCCTCTGGTTGGCTGCTGGGGTTCGTTCGTCTGCACCATTGTGAAGGCGAGAGGGAGTGACGGACAGGGGGTCGGGGTGGTTGTGTGTTGTGTGTGTATGTGAGAGAGAGATGAGAGGGGGGGGGGGGTCATGAGAGAACTGCGCTGCCCGAAACCGCTTGATTGACAACCGACCCTGAGATAGTAGGAGTCAAGATACATACCACACCACAAAAGGCACTTTATAAAAAAAACGACAGTGCTTCTGTTCTAAGGATATTCAAGTTGACAGAGTGAATGAGAGAGAGAGAGAGGGAGAGAGGGAGAGAGAGATATAGAGAGAGAGAGAGAGAGAGAGAGATAGAGAGAGAGAGAGAGAGAGAGAGAGAGAGAGAGAGAGAGAGAGAGAGAGAGAGAGAGAGAGAGAGAGAGAGAGAGAGAGAGAGAGAGAGAGAGAGAGAGTCCTTTTCTGGAAACATTCTCTTCCGTGTGTGTGTGTGTGTGTGTTTGTGTGTGTGTGTGTGAGACTTAAAAAAAATATGACAGTTTTGTCCCGACAAACCGATCAAAGTACAGAATCACCACTCGTCGTGTCTCTCACACCTGCCTCAGTTTGTCCCCTTAAAGAGAGATCCAAGCCTGGCACGGTGAGAACAAACAGAACAACAAAACGACCCACTAAAAGAACTCACCACAAAAATAAAAAAAAAAATAAAAAAAAAAGCCAGAATACAGTTGCGTCGCAGCGGATCTCGTGAGTGAGTGAGTGAGGCCCTCAGGTGTCTACTGTGGAGTCCATCTCATGTTCTTAAACGGCCCGCGGGTTTCAAGGAGCATCCGTCTGAGAACCAACCCTATACTTCCCCCCAATCGCCCCCCACCCCTGCAAATCCCCCACCCCCCTCCTCCTCCCGCCTCTACTTCGTCAGCCCAGCCCAAATCCCCCGACCCCCCCCCCCCCTCCCCTCCCCGCACCCCATCCCCCTCCTCGTCTCTCTCTCAGTCGTCGTCCCCTCCTCCGTAAAGGTCGGCCAGCTTCTTGAAACGCGGCCCCCAGTCGTTGAGGTAGTCGTAGTCCTGGTCCCCTGAGCTGCTGGAGTTCAGGGAGCTCACGGAGCCGGCGGTGGAACCACTGCCCTCGTAGTCAAACACCAGCAGGGAGTCGTAGGGAGGGGCTGTGGGGTCATTGTCTGCCGCCCGCAGACCCTGGAGAGACAGAGGGAGGGAGAGAGAGAGAGAGAGAAACCTTCAATCTCCTATCTGAATGCCTGGAGTCGCGTGATTGTAATCAAAATGGTAATGAATGAAATCTGCATTCAATCTATGGCATAAGGAAAACATGTCTTTTTTACATTAATACACGTTGTCATGACCAGTGATGGGAATAACGGCGTTGCTAACGGCGTTACTTTTTTCAGTAACGAGTAATCTAACAGATTACTCTTCCAATCTTAATAACGCCGTTACCGTTACTGCCAAAAAATGCGGCGCGTTACTATGATTGAAGCAGTTTTTTCCATCAGACCAACTAGATCTCTGCGCCGAGAGGCAATACTTTTTTTCCTTCCTTGGTTAGTGGGCAGTGCGCGAGACAAGCGCATACATGCTGATGATTGGCTGAGGTTGAGTACAATTTCATGGTAAGCCAATCAGAGGTAGAGTTGGGCGGGTGTTCGAAAGCACGCATAGTCAGACACACAACGAAAACACAAGCGAGTCAGTCAACGAGAGGCCGCGGTCCGCGGGTCCGTGTACGTTTTGATAGTTTGTTTGGCGAGCCCAAATAATCCAAAAGGAATCCAACGAACAACACAAGCGAGCCAGTCAACGAGAGACGGGTCCATGAGCGTTTTTTGTTCGCACTTGTGTTTGTTGTGTTGCAGCGCAGGGCACTATACAGTAGTGGAGGCTCTAGTCTACTGCTGACAGCCTTATCAACATAGTGCTGCACTTCCTGGTTTAATAGCACAGTCTTCAGGTGCTCAGAGAGAGAGAGAACTAGAGAGATACAGAAAGAGAGTGAGAGACACACACAACACATCTGTTTTTTTGTTTTATTTGCACTACAAAGAGTGTATATCTGTATGTCTTAAATGTCATGATTAGATATATGTATGTCATAATGATAAATGTCATTTATGAATTGAAAATGGGGGACCCTGATGTAAACAAGACGAAAGTCTTTCTCTGGTCTGCATCCCCTTAACAATTGTGTGTATTGAGCTGTACTGTACTGTACCCATTCTGCAATCTGTTAATAAGAAATGTTCAATCAATCAGTATATATTTGTTATTTATTTTTGGTATAGTGCTTAACAAGCATAATTTAATGTTGCCCAGTTGTAGCCTGTTGAGGGGCAATACATATCAAAAGTTCCAAAACATCTATTGTGTTTGTATTTGTATGATCCACTATATAAACATAGTAATTATAATATCTACATACATGACATTTGATTGGAGGCTAGTCTCACTTTGTCCCACAGCAACATTAAAATAGTTTAGATTTGTGTACGTTGTTTATGTAAAAGATGTACTTGAAAGTAACGCAATAGTTACTTTCTGAAGTAACTAGTTACTTTTATAATTTGTAACTGAGTAAGTAATTTAGTTACTTTTTGGAAGAAGTAACTAGTAACTGTAACTAGTTACTTTTTTAAAGTAACTTGCCCAACACTGGTCATGACTGGCAATAGAAACAAATGATTACCTAAAATACTGTAATGAAAACAATCTTTCTGCCAAATGATTCACAATGGATAAAAATAAAGTCACATATAAATGAACAGTTGATGCTGTGTGCAGGGTGGTACGTTATCATCAAATCAAATGGACGTACATCATTGATGAAGTCTCCTATGTCTCCAGGATGGGGCAGACTGGGCCTGACGGGGTACTGGGACTCAGCGATCACAGGCCTCTCGTCCACCCTCCTCACCCCAGAGGGCTTACTGATGATGTGGTCCAGAGACTCGGGCTGCTGCAGCTGGCTCAGATCATAGTCCTGCAGTGGGGGGAGGGGGGGTCAGTTTGTTGCTGCATTCTGGTAAATGAAGAGTATGGATCATATTCACAGTTGGTTTAAAAATATATATAATTTAAAAGAAGAAGAACGAGAAGAAGATAAACCTATTCTTACAAAATGATTGTGGGCATGAAAGCAAAGGTTGCTTTGGAATGTTCTTTTGTGGTTTTAAGCTGCCTCAAGATGGCTTTACTTTCAAAACGGTGACATTTCAGAGTAGCAGTTTTGGGGTCTTTGGTCGACCAAAAATGGGGTCTTGGGAACAATCTCAATGGGGCACAGACACATTTACATTTACATTCGTCATTTAGCTGACGCTTTTATCCAAAGCAAGTTCTGTACAACAGGTCAGCAGGAAAGGTACAACTCTTTCAACTGAGTAACAACCATGTTCATCAAACAGTGTTGAACTTGGGTGCTGCAGTCTTGAGTGCATAGTAGCAAAGACATATTGGCATAGTAGATAGTAATAGTATAGGCAAGGACGATTATTTTGTAGCAAAGTGCCTGATAGTAAAAGACAGTACGAAGGTTAGACATGTGCTCATCAAGAATATCTACAAGCCAGGGCTGGCCTGAGGTATCCTAACTATTCCCAAGGGAGTTTAGCTCCAAACCCGCTCCATAGTGTAACAAACTGCTGTGGCCTCCGATAGCGCACTGTGATTGGCTGAGACGCTTTCGACACTGGCTTCCGCCTCTCTACTGTTTGTCTCAAACTGTCAGCCTTATTGTTACTAGTCTTCTACAGTTGGAAATCAGTGAATAATAATCAGAGAGAATATATGTTAAAATAGCTAAACTAGCTACTTCATTGTCTCAGCCATTTTAGATTTACGTTAGGGGCACTACGTTATGGGTCCCCAAATCAAATCCAGCTTAAGGCTCCGTAAAGGTTTGGGCTGGCCCTGCTCCCAGTGAACTTATAGTGGTAGGCAGTAGGCACCATCACCTAAGCTGATCTTATCTGCCTTTCTGGGTCACTATGAAGCTCTTATATGCATATTCTTGGTATGGTTGGAAAGATATACTCCTTATCTTTGCATTTCAGTCTGATGAAGGCAGAGGTCATTGGAGATCTTGGAAACGGCCCCATTCTCTCACCTTTCTTTGCTTAATATTATCTGCACAATGACTTTTGAAACTTTTTCAGCTTTGACCCAGATGATGAAGTTCTGTCTGATGCCAGGACCCAGGCTCATTAAAGCTGCATTAGGCAACTTCGTAGAAATGAGTGAGTTTACCTGCCCAGCAGAAATAGAGCAAGCTCTGCATCACTTTTCAAGCCCATGCATGCGCAACAAAGACTTTCCACAGACTCCCAGAGGCACCAGCAGCGTTAAGCAGAATAAAAAAAAAAGGTAATTAATTCCCAGCAGGTGGTATTTTACTTTTCTGATGTGGAACGTGACGGTGTTGTTTGTTTTTCGATGCAACCCCGAGACCGCCACTTAGCAGGCCAAACACATCTGATTGGTTGTTAAAATTGGGCTGAATCTGATTTGGGCTGGCAGTATGAACAAGGCGAAGCCCGAAGGAATACTTCCTCGTTGGAAAGCCGCATCACCAGGGTACGTAGTTACTGGCGATTACGTCGTTACTAGGGGTGTAACGATGCATCGGTTCATCGAAATGCATCGATTCTAATGTGACGAATCAACTGCATCGATTTGAATATGTTAGAATCAATTATAATCAAAATGAATCGAAATGAAAAGAATTAAATTTTTTATTTTTTTTTTGTGTGTATTGTTTTTATTGACCTATAGTCCATTCATGCATTTTTGGGGGGGAATTAACTGATAGAAAAAGTATCGAAAATGTATCGAATCGAAGTCAAATGAAGAGATTTCATGATGCATTGAATCGTTGCCTGAATAATCGTAATTAATCATTGTGAGGTCTCATCGTTACACCCCTAGTCGTTACCACAGCAACCCATGCAGGTAGGTTTGGTGATGTCTGGACACACAGAATGTGATCTGATCACTTGCTGATCACAAGTGCAGACAGTCCGTCTTAAATATAGGTCTGACTTTAGATCAGATTCGCCTGCAGCTTGAACGAAGCCATAATGGATGTAAATGGTGTGAAGTTGACGACTTGAAGAATGTGTACGAGAAGCTTGCTTCAAATGTACGTTTAAAAAAAATAAGAAATCTTAAATAAATTCAATCAATCAATCAATCAATCAGAGTGTGAACGCTCACCTGGTCCTCCTCTCCACCTCCCTCCTCGTCATACTTGAGGATGTTGTCTCTGACGTCGTCCTCTGGGTCGATCAGCAGGGGCTTGGCCTGGCGCTCCTTCTCCCTGCGCTTCATCCACACCACGAACAGCAGCACCATACCTGGCAGGGACACGTCGCACATTTCAATGATTCATTTATGTCCACAGAGGAGAGAAAGGAACAGGACATAAATACTGGGGGCTGCAGAACAGATGGTGTCGTAGAGATAATTCCACACACAGGCAATAACTTTACCCAGAAATGGGCCGTATTTCCAGGCTGGTATATAATACATGTAATGGAACAGACAATCTCGCTTAGAATAATGTAAATATGTAAATGAGAGTCCTACACGGCCTCTCCCTATCAGCCTACACAGCCTCTCTCTACCAGCCAGAGTTAATTATATTGTCTATTGTTTACACTGCCTTTTTATTCTATTTTTATTTTGACTTATCCACTGTACTATAATTAAATTACTAAATTACATTACCTCCCCTCCCCCCTCCCCCATGCTGCTGTGATGCCTGAATTTCCCCAAGGGGATCAATAAAGGAATATTTTATCTTATCTTATCGTATCTTATCTACCAGCCTACACAGCCTCTATCTCTACTAGTGTTGTCAAAAATATCGATTTTTCGATACATATCGATTCTGAATATTTAAAACAGTTTCAATACTAATTTCCCGCAATATCGATATTTAATTATTCATATTTTTTTATTTATTTTTTGTATAAGGAAGTTGCATTGTTTATTTCAATACCTGTAATAGTACAGTAGTCCACACACACATACACATGTGCATTCAGTTAAGTTGGAATATGACTGTAATACAAACAGTTCAGTTTGTCAGGTACATGCGACACAGATTTACTTCATTTCTAAGATTATATCATTTAGTTATTTTTAAATGTGTGATCTAAAGATAAACAAAGGGTTTTAAAAGTGTTATATTTATCTTCTCTTATAGTACCAGAGAGAAGCTGAGGAGAATCAACCAGCAACAAAAGCAAAATGTATAATTTTTTTTTATATATTTATATATATATATTATTTTTACATTTTAAGATTGAACCTTTTCCCTGTGGTATCGAATATCGATACGTTTCAAGGTATCATATCGAAGTTCGAAATTCCAGTATCGTGACAACACTACTCTCTACCAGTCTAAACAGCCTCTCTCTCTCTACCAGTCTACACAGCCTCTCTCTCTCTACCAGTCTACACAGCCTCTCTCTCTACCAGTCTACACAGCCTCTCTCTCTCTACCAGTCTAAACAGCCTCTCTCTCTCTACCAGTCTACACAGCCTCTCTCTCTCTACCAGTCTACACAGCCTCTCTCTCTACCAGTCTACACAGCCTCTCTCTACCAGTCTACACAGCCTCTCTCTCTACCAGTCTACACAGCCTCTCTCTACCAGTCTACACAGCCTCTCTCTACCAGTCTACACAGCCTCTCTCTCTACCAGTCTACACAGCCTCTCTCTACCAGTCTACACAGCCTCTCTCTACCAGTCTACACAGCCTCTCTCTACCAGTCTACACAGCCTCTCTCTCTCTACCAGTCTACACAGCCTCTCTCTCTCTACCAGTCTACACAGCCTCTCTCTACCAGTCTACACCGCCTCTCTCTCTCTCTACCAGTCTACACCGCCTCTCTCTCTCTCTACCAGTCTACACCGCCTCTCTCTCTCTACCAGTCTACACAGCCTCTCTCTCTCTACCAGTCTACACCGCCTCTCTCTCTCTACCAGTCTACACAGCCTCTCTCTCTCTACCAGTCTACACCGCCTCTCTCTCTCTCTACCAGTCTACACCGCCTCTCTCTCTCTCTACCAGTCTACACAGCCTCTCTCTACCAGTCTACACAGCCTCTCTCTCTCTACCAGTCTACACAGCCTCTCTCTACCAGTCTACACAGTCTCTCTCTACCAGTCTACACCGCCTCTGTCTCTCTACCAGTCTACACAGCCTCTCTCTCTCTACCAGTCTACACAGCCTCTCTCTCTCTCTACCAGTCTACACAGCCTCTCTCTACCAGTCTACACCGCCTCTCTCTCTCTACCAGTCTACACCGCCTCTCTCTCTCTACCAGCCTACACAGCCTCTCTCTCTCTCTCTACCAGTCTACACCGCCTCTCTCTCTCTACCAGTCTACACCGCCTCTCTCTCTCTACCAGCCTACACCGCCTCTCTCTCTCTACCAGTCTACACAGTCTCTCTCTCTCTACCAGCCTACACAGCCTCTCTCTCTCTACCAGTCTACACAGCCTCTCTCTCTCTACCAGTCTACACCGCCTCTCTCGCTCTCTACCAGTCTACACAGCCTCTCTCTCTCTACCAGTCTACACAGCCTCTCTCTCTCTACCAGTCTACACCGCCTCTGTCTCTCTACCAGTCTACACAGCCTCTCTCTCTCTACCAGCCTACACAGCCTCTCTCTCTCTACCAGTCTACACAGCCTCTCTCTCTCTACCAGTCTACACAGCCTCTCTCTCTCTACCAGTCTACACAGCCTCTCTCTCTCTACCAGTCTACACAGCCTCTCTCTCTCTACCAGTCTACACAGCCTCTCTCTCTCTACCAGTCTACACCGCCTCTCTCTCTCTCTACCAGTCTACACAGCCTCTCTCTCTCTACCAGTCTACACAGCCTCTCTCTACCAGTCTACACAGCCTCTGTCTCTCTACCAGCCTACATGACCTCTCTCTCCAGCAGCCTGTCACTCACTGAGCAGGATGATGATACAGATGAGGATGGCGATGATGGCTCCGGTGCCCAGGCCGGCAGCTGCCACGGCCCCCGTGGTGGAGCAATCTCCGTTCTCATCGCAGGGACACACTTTGATCCTGATCATGGAGCGGTTGGACAGGGGGGGGTTCCCGGAGTCGGACACAATGACGGGGATCTCGTACACCCCTGCTTCCAGGTAAGGGATCTTCAGCCTCAGCTGTGCATAGTCGCCTGGAGAGAGAGAGAGAGAGAGAGAGAGAGAGAGATAGAAATATATTTTTTTTACGTTGATTATTCACTTACTGTTGTATTGTTGGATGCTGTGTTGTGCTTGTGTCTAATTGACATTGTGGAGGCATCCCTTACATGTCTTTCGATGGACGTTGAAATTTCATAAAACTACACTACCCAGCTCACACCAGCCACTGGCAACGGAAGTCCAACCGTTTTTCACATAATTGTTCTGACGTGATTTTCGTGTTTATATCTCACACAAACAAACCTCAACGTTATTGCCATGAAATACAACGTATATTGTTTCTTTACAATATGTTCACGGTCTGTCATGGTCCCAGCCAGGGACCCTACCTGAACAATATGAACAGTGGTTTTCTGCCGCCCTCTGGTGGCCAAACGCAGCAGCAACTCCCGTCAAACTCCTAGGTTTGCTGGATAATATTAATACTATGATTAATGCTGTGCTGCCTCTATTCATGTTGTGTTTCCCCGTTTTAGCTTGTGTTTAAAAGGTTTATCTTTTCATATGTTTCCATTAAGGTTTTCATTTACATATGTTTCCTGAAAGGTTTATCCTTTACATATGTTTCCTGAAAGGGTTAATCATTTACATATGTTTCCAGAAAAGGTTTATCCTTTACATGTTTCCTGAAAGGGTTAATCCTTTACATATGTTTCCAGAAAATGTTATCTCTTTATATGTATGTTTCCAGTAAGATAATTCCTTTACACATGCTTTTGTTTACAGGGTGAGATTTCTTTTTGCTAATGTTTTGTGTTCACCTGTCTTGGCCATGCCTGGGCCCTGTTTCTTGTACCTGGATAACTGAGTTAGCCGGATAACTTTAGCTGGATAACTGGGTTAGCCGGACTTTCCGGTTTCATGTACCTGGATTTTCCAAATCACCATGACAACATATCCAAAAGTTTGAGCCTGGTCGAAAGCAGAGTTCAAGTTCAAGTTAGCCTGAACTATCGCCACGCCCCCGCAAAGAAGTGACAGCCTGTTTCCTGAAACTATTCCCACAGTCTACGATCTGCATTATACCATTCTGAATTACGTTTTTGTGCTCCATTCTTCCAGAGGGGGCTTTTGAAATGTAAAATAGACCCAAAATGCTGATATTAAATTCACTTTGTCCTAAATAATGCACGTTATATATACCGTGGCGACGGTGGCGCTCGCTCGTGCGATGTACACATGATGTGGTTATTTTAATTGTAACTGGGATTAAGATGTCTGATGAGATGCGCTGTTTGACGGATTTGAGAAATTGAATGAGCCGTTGACGTCACATTAATGAATGAGGATAAAGAGATAAACTTCATTCAAAACAAAGGATATTCTAAACACGGGTCTCTCGTTCATTAATGTATAAACAATGAATTTATCCCATCTGGCCCAGTGGCCCAGCGGTAGTGCTCAAGCCTGCCAATCCAGCCACCGGGGTTCAAATCCCGGCGTTTCCAATATGATTTTTTTGAATATAATATTAATGATTATACGCCAAAGTAGCCTGGTTTTAAGTTAAAATATTATAAATCTACATGCATTGAGGATGTCATTCTTTATATAGCTCTCAACGTGCACCAAATTGAATTATTCCTATATTGCAAAAAGAAGGAAAAGACTAGGGTCTTGAACCCCGGTCGTCCGTGTGAAAGTCAAAAGAAGAACCCGTTACACCACAGAGGAGATAAGTAAAAGATTGACTATACATCAATCAATGGGTAAGAGAGCCGTATCGTAATTCTGTATAACAGTTAACTAATAATTTTCGCTAGCAAGATCTCATTTGATTATTCAATCCAGCAGGCAAGTTTAAAGAAATATAATCTGATTGATTGAGGTAATGAGGGACTTAGAATTAGCCTATAGATAACGCATTTAACTTGTCGGCGAGGCGATTGAGCCGTATTGCAATCTGTCAATAAAGTCTTAAATCAATTAATCAATCAATGCCGTTGAGAATCAGGATCTCTGCCATCGATACGTGCTGGCTTTTCACCTAAAACGGCCGCGCGCATTTAGCCTGACTCGCAAGTCTGGCTTGAGTTAACGAGACTGAATCCACCTTTGTGAAACAGGAAAATCCCGGCTTCGAACATCGGGTTAACTGAAGCTGGATAATGGACATCTTGATCGACTTAGTTGAACCACGTACATGAAACAGGGCCCTGGCCTTAAACCAGCTGGCACCCATTAGTAATCACGGGGAGAATTTATTCCTGCCGTTTCTCACATTCCCTGTCGTGCCATTGTCATTGTTTTGTTTTGCAACCTTGTGTTCGGTCACTCACTCGTTTCACTCCTGTATTCCCTGTGAGTCCGTTTCTTATTCCAGCACTGCTGTGTTTTGTTTTACCGGGTTTTGCAGTTTGCTTTTGTTTTGTATCAGTGTTGCTTACTCAACTGCCTAAGTAAAAGCCCGTTCATTTCATTCCGTCGTCTCTGCCTCTACTCTCTCTGCTCGTGTCCTGCATTTGGGGTCTCCTCACCTATTCCCACACCGAACCCTCACACGGTCTTTGCTGCCCTGTAACGGGCACCTGGTGGTACTAAATCCAGATTTAACTGCCATTGGAAAGAGGAGATCCATAGATGTATGTGTATGACTTGGCCATAATAAGGTCATTTATATAAATCATCTGCCCTTTATTAATTTGCTTAGATTTTTAGTACACTTGATCTCAAGAAGGTGCTGAATGAGCTCAGTGGCAATTTCTCACGTCTGGTCAATGTTAGCATGGTGTTATTCACCATCAAAGATGGAGAAAAAACTGATCCATAGATGTCCCTATACCAATAGCATGCAAATGGACCTTGCAGAAGCGGAGCAATCTTCCATTTACTATGTATTTTTAGGCCGATTTTCTGGAAATATGGCTAGTGATTCCTGTCTGAATCACTGTATATTATTTGAGCCTCTAGCCGTATCGCTGTAATCAAGACCAGGAAGAACAATCTGCTGTAATCAGTAAACCTTCTACTCTGTCGAGTAGCTCAAAACATTCACTACAGATTTGCTGCAATTAGCCACAGTTGAGTCATTAATGTTCCATGAGACATAAAATAATATCATGTTTTCATCCCTAAACAACTTTGTGCCAATCAGCACATACAGTAGTATGTAGAATGTAGTATTTTAGTACAACTAAAATATATTTGATACGCACGCACACACACACACACACACACACACACACACACACGCACGCGCACACACACACACACACACACCAAGGGAAGTTCAAGTTCATGGACAAGTTTTGTTTTATTTGTCACATATAAGGTACATGTACAATATAGTGAAATGCTTGGTTCTGTATGAGCCTCCTGAGATTGTGCTTCATACAGTAAAAGAGTAAAAGACCAAACATTATACAAAATGTGACCAGGTAGACCTTAGGGCTTGTTGAGCCATCTTCAAAAAAAATTTGATGTCATTGTCAACACACAGGGTTGGAAACGAGAGCAGCCCGATGGATAAAGCGATATAAAGAAACTAATAGCCAAATAAATGTGAAGTTATCTTTGAACCTCTGTTGTCAAGCA
Source organism: Notolepis coatsorum (assembly GCF_963971535.1). Taxonomy (NCBI): domain Eukaryota; kingdom Metazoa; phylum Chordata; class Actinopteri; order Aulopiformes; family Paralepididae; genus Notolepis; species Notolepis coatsorum. Next base: position 161,526,852 of record NC_140170.1, on the reverse strand, counting down.
TTGTCAATATAACCCCCCGCAGAGTCACATTAGAACGTTAGCTTAGCGGCCGTTGCTGTGCTAAAGCAAGTCCTCTCAGCATCCTTAGCCAAATTGAAATGCCAAAACTATTTATGGCAAGGTCTGTGAGCAAGTGGAGAAAAACTCAGTACAATTAAACACTATGCAACGACCACTGCAAACGGCGAGTGAATAGTCAAGTAACGTTAACGCCATTGCTACTGCTGTGACTAGCTGCTCTAGTAGTCTACCGGTCACAAGGTATCGTCAAAATCTATATCCAGCTACCAGGTTGCTGTCAGTGAAAACAGTAGTCAACTGTAGTCGATTAAATTACTTTATTATGACATTAGGTAGCTATAAATCCAATCTAACGAAATTCGTTCGCTCATAAAATTTGTGACATTTTAAATGTGATTTATAACAGACTGTTATAACAGAACGAACAATATACAAAACTAAAATGTACAAAAATGCTAAAATGAGGTAGAAGAGGTTGTGCAAATGTGTGAGAATAAATAGATAAAATATGGTGTAATGTATAAAAGTTGTTTAGAGTGTTTAAAGTGAATGTTTAAAGTGAGTGTGTGCATGTGCATGTTGTCTGCAATGAATGTTAGAATTGATGAGTTAGTGTTACATAGAGTCCACATTGAGCAGCCTGATGGCCTGGGGTACATACTGTGATCTCTGACTGACACACACACACACACACACACACACCGCACGCACACACACACACACACACACACACACACACACACACACACACACACACACACACACACACACACACACACACACACACACACACACACACACACACACACACACACACACACACACACACACACAAAAGCACTAAAGGCATTGCACATCACCTATAACATCTATCAGTCAGCCGAGCTGAGACAAGAGCCACTGAGGGGGGAAGAATCCAGGTATGTGATCAGATTTGTCCTCAAGACAACTGCTGTGATCCATCCATCTGGGTGGATTAGCTGACAGATCGCTCTCTTGGGGGACGCGGAGATGAATGGAACTCATTTGTCACAAACGACAGATCGTATGTCAACATCGCGGTCGGCAGAGTTTTTCCTCTGTGTGGCTCCTTCTCTTCTTTTATCCGCTTCACACAGAGACTCCCTTCTTCACGGCTCAGAGCTGTGGTTCACTTGTCGTCGCGGCTCCGTTGTGGCTAGAAGGTATACGCCTATTGTCGATTTTTCATCTAGAGGAGGTTGTTTATAAACCTAACCCTAAACCTTAACCTCGCCGGAGACATCACACCCCGCCTTAACCTAAAATAGAGCCAAAATGATCTTACAATTACAATATTGTGCTAGATAATGTATATTGTTATCAACAGAGATGTAACCATCACAACGCTATAGTATAAAATGCACACAAAAGGAAGTGCGACAATTGCATTTGTCGCACCGTGCATTGGATGGATATTAGTGAATGTGGCATTAGGTCAGAATGCCGGCATATGTGGGCGTGTCCAACTTGTTCTTTTGGTAATTTGGTGACCAGAGATGCAAGCGCCTCCTTGGCACAGCGCAAGGCAGGGTTGGAGTAGGAGGAATACATTATTAGCAGGTGGAGTTGGGGCTGGCTTCAATTATGGGCAATCAAATCAGCTCCACTCCCTTTAAGAACAATATGCGTGTTGGGCGGCTGGGTAGCGTAGAGGTCTAAGCACTCACCTACCACCGCAGAGACTCTGGGTTTGAATCCAGCTGTCAGCGGTACCTCTGGCTTGGTCGTCCCTACGAACACAATAATGACAGTGTTCGCAGGTGGGAAGCCGGTGGGGTGTGAGTCCTGGGCCCTCATTTATCAATGCTGCGTACGCACATATATGCGTAAATCATTTCTAAGCAAAGTGTGGGATTTATCAATATGAACGTGTGCTTGAGATTGTGCGTACATCTACGCACAGCTCCGACCGTGCGTAAATGGCACCAAGCAGTACAATAGGAAAACGGCAACAGACGGAATAAGCTTCCATGCATTTGTTTCAACACCGACGTGTTCGGTATGACTCATAATTAATTATAGTTAATTGTAAAATAGAGACACAAGTGTAATTATTGTCAAACCCGATAAATAGCATTTGGAATAGGTCTTTCCGAATGAATGCAGCATGGTTTATCTTGCGTTATCAGAAGACTTCTCACGGGGAGCGTGGTTTCAGAGATAGGGCAGTCTATTTGCCCAGCAAACATAATATTAAGTAGAGTCCGCTACCCGAGACATATTGGGATCCAAATTGGAGCATGGAACAAAACGCATTAATTCCATCCCTGTGTACATTCAAGTCCTCTCCACCCTGGGATCTTTGGCCACCGGCACGGTCCAGCGTGATATTGGAGATGGATCAAGCAATAGACTGTACCCATGTAGCTGTCAAAGCTCCATCAATAAACAAATTCAGTTATGTGAATAGAAAGGGATTCCACTCAGTCAATGTACATATAATCTGCAATGCGCATTTGGCTGATAAATGTCGTTGTGGCCGGGAGGAACGCACAACTCATTCAGGCCTAATTGTATTTAATTAAATTGTAATGTTATTACTGGGGTATCTGTAATTAAAATATCACTTAAATGCAGGTGATCTGGGTTATCCACTAAAGCCATAGTTAATGACTCTGACCAACCCAACAGGAGCGCAATTATAACGGGTAGTCAAGAGGATCATACAGCAGTTTTAAGTAAGTCTCCCCTGGCAAGGTCTTAATCTAACTTTAGAAAACCTAGACGAAAAAAGGAGTTTATTTTCCAGTATGATTATCACAATGACTCAATCGCAAGCGCAAAAAAGCTTTTATTCTCCATTGGGTTGCAATTTGCTTCAGTGACTCATTCATTTCAGTCATTACAGTGCAAATGTCGGTTCAGCTTGTCATTTATTTCTGTCAATGTGCTGGTTCTGTAGGACTGCGTCAGTCAACACCCTTGGCTCCAGGCACACAAATATTTAAAATCATACAATTAAATATTGTTTAAAATAAAAAGCTAAATACTATTATTTTGTGTATCATGTTTCCAAATAATATTGTTCACAACTAAATGCTTTCTACCTTCAATTTGTTGGTTAGATGACCTCCATGATCAATCTCGCTCTCAGTGAAGTTTCTCATAATATAGATTGCTTAGCCATTATTCCACATTAATGAATTAGGGGCGGTTCTGTATGCAAATACTTAGAATTGTGCACAAGCATAGACGGTAAGAACAATTGGTATTTATCAACAGCATGTGTGCGTAAGACCTGTGTACGCATGTTTGATAAATCCAGATTTTTCGGTGAGTAGAGACATTCTAAATTCTGTGCGTAGGAACGAAAATACAACACTTTCTACGCATTATTGATTAATGAGGGCCCTGGTCATTCCAAACAGCGACAGTGAACCCACCCCTAAATATCGGTCGGCCGATAATATCGGACATCCCTATCTGCTTCCATTCATTGTGCTAAGCTACAGTAGGCTAATGTGCACCCAGATAGCTTTCTACTGAACGCACAGAGAGGAAACTGGTATCTATCTTCTTGTCTTCTTGACCAGACGAGCCACTGTCACCGTAAGATGACAGCATATTTCACAATGAGATCCCCCTTTGTCCGACATACTGTACTTACTAGTCTGAATTCCATTCCAATCATAGCAAGGAGTCTCAAGGGTAACTTGGTTTTGACCCGGCCGCGTCAATATGCTTGTCTTCGCACCTTATATAATAAAAATATGATGAAAATGAACTGTGTGCTCCAGTGCTTTCTTTGGATTAAGGGCTCTATTTCCGCTCGCCGTGCAAAGCGCTGACGCGGGTGTATTGGGTATTTGGTCAGGCGCACAGTGATTTCTTTCTACTTACATCTGTTTGGCAATTCTGTGGGTCGAAGAGAACTCGCTTGAGCCGTCATGGGCGGCGGAGCTGGGGTTCTGTCGATACAGATCGCTGTACAATTTTGTTATCCATTTTGGCATATGATCACACCTGCGTCTCTGAAGACCGCGTCTAAGTGCAGACACATTTCGTGACGGTAGTCTGGACAAGGGCGCACAGGAACATCTGTTCAAACTCCAACACGCCGTTATTATTGATGTCAGACCGTGCATTTCATCCCACTTTGAAGTAAATCGTTCAACTGAATGAAACCTTCTAATCAGTTAATCACAACAAGCTATGTCAGCTTTACACTTGTGCTTATTGAATTCATAATGTGGATCAGAATCAACCGACACGCATGAAAACGTCATGGTGACGGGGATTCCATTCCAACAGGTATTCAACCTGAGATAATCTTAATGCAACCGTGAGCGCAACACACTATAAGAGAAAAGGACACGTGAGGACTTGGGAGAGTGGACGAAATAGTTGGCTTTGCATTGTAGAAATCTAATTAAAAGTAGTATAGCAGCTTCTCAATGACAGTCATTGCTCATATTCAAAGACATCTCTGAGAAGCACAATTAGTCTACATACCTGCAGTCTTCCTCTGGGGTCTGCTGGGGGACTGTGGGGAAGACTGAGGACTGGCAGTCAGCGGTGGATTATTACAGGCTACTGTGCTGGCTGGAAACTAATTATACAGGCTATATATATAATTGGCCAACGTTGTCTTTGGCTTGTGGAGGAGTGAGTCATGTTACATTTCGTGAGATAGGCCTGTGGAATAATGATCTGATAGCTGCCTCTTTTTGTTTTGTTGGGTAATGGAGATCATGGATTGCTCTTAAATACGATAACTGAATTAATGCAAATGTCAATAGACTATGGACCACAAGTGTATGACACAAAAATTAATTATTCATTAATTTATAATGGGATGGTTTATCTACAAGCACATATTACCATTGGATCTCTTTGGCCTTGGTTGAAGTTATTCTGACGTATCCAGGCGCATTATTGTTCCTTTTTCTTCTTTTTTTTCTTTCTATCATTTTCTCCCATCCCCAATTTAGTCGATTATGCCAATTCCCTTCCTGGTCGTTGCGCACATTGCCCCACTGTCGGTCTGGGGAGGGTGTATCACATGCCTCCTCTGATACATGTGGAGTCGCCAGCCGCTTCTTTTCACCTGACAGCGAGGGAGGTTCACTGTCGCTGTTTGGAATGACCAGGGCCCTCATTAATCAATAATGCGTAGAAAGTGTTGTATTTTCGTTCCTACGCACAGAATTTAGAATGTCTCTACTCACCGAAAAATCTGGATTTATCAAACATGCGTACACAGGTCTTACGCACACATGCTGTTGATAAATACCAATTGTTCTTACCGTCTATGCTTGTGCACAATTCTAAGTATTTGCATACAGAACCGCCCCTAATTCATTAATGTGGAATAATGGCTAAGCAATCTATATTATGAGAAACTTCACTGAGAGCGAGATTGATCATGGAGGTCATCTAACCAACAAATTGAAGGTAGAAAGCATTTAGTTGTGAACAATATTATTTGGAAACATGATACACAAAATAATAGTATTTAGCTTTTTATTTTAAACAATATTTAATCGTATGATTTTAAATATTTGTGTGCCTGGAGCCAAGGGTGTTGACTGACGCAGTCCTACAGAACCAGAGAGGAAACTGGTATCTATCTTCTTGTCTCTCTCTGGAGAAGACGGTAAGCGGTATTTCCCAAAATGTTGCCGTGTTCCTTTAACTCGTTCTGCACCATACCCGACATTTCTCGGGTTTCGTCACCAACGGTTGAGCGCCATACCCGAGATTTCTTGGGTTTAGATCCTTTGATCTTTTCCCTTTGATCCCCATTCTAAACACTCGCGCGGACCTCCCTGTGTATCCCTTGCACCGCTGCCTACTTTAAAATTGCAATGACGATCGTATCCCGCCAGGTGGCAGTATCGCCTACCTTTTGAACTGGGATAGTTTAGTGTGGGGCCACTTTAGTGTGGGGAGTGTCTGCAGGAACTCATCCCCCTCAGAGGGAATCAGGACAGAGCAATCGGTCAGAGATTCTATCGCCTCAAACCTATTGTTTCCCGTATGATAGCCATGCCCAATATACACGAGTAATTGTGATCGCGATGGGATCACTGGGATTATTCTTTCTGGAGTATCTTCTGACTAAGGTAAAGTCTATTCTATGCAGCGGTGCGTTCCTGATATCAACTGTGGTTGCACGCACGCTAATGGCGCCACGTGCACGCACGCACGCTCCCGCGCATGCGCATAAATGTCCCCTCGCTTGAGCACAGACTACAGACAGTGCCTAATTGCCTCTACGAATGGAATGTAACACATTTCATTCACAAGTTAGGTGTGAATGTATGTGAGAACGTATTTAACACACCTGACGACTGGCGCTATTGATATGCAAAGTAGCCCAGGTGGGTACTTATAGCGAGTTGGCGAGTGCAGCGCATTCCTGTGTGCGTGCACGCGCTTCTGCTCAAATCTTTGCTCAAATCTTACCCTGCACGGAGTGCAACCCCGTCCCATGACCAACGCATGCCTGATTCTATGTCTATTTTAGCGAACCTAAAACATGCTTTTGTACCGATCACAGCGTCGTCATTTACCAAACCTAAAACATGCTTTTGTACCGATCACAGTTTCGAGGTAAAACGAACCCCCACCCCCTTGATGATTTAGTGAAGAAACATATATATATGGTATATACCTTTGATTTGGAAATATTTGGAGTTTCAGGCGAGCAACCCGAACGATTTGGGCATAATGCATATAAGACGTCATATCTCGCAATCTAGAAAAAAGGACTGGATGTAGAGTAGAAATGAACTGGTTTGTCAATGTTGGACTATAAACAATGCCTGTCAAATGAGCCGTACTATTGTCTCCATAGCTATAATACAGACCACATGATGGGTCCGCAAACATCGCAAAAATTCTCAATAACGCTGGCGCCATTGAGTAAAGATGGGAAAACAGCGTGGCAGTCAATGAGTTAAGCAATAGCTAACGACAGGCTGTGATATATGGTTATTATATCACAGCTAAGGCCGTAGTTGGTTTAAAAAAATCAGTTACCAAGTAGGCTATGGCAATATGAAAGTAAACCACACAAATGAAATGTTTATGTTTTTATTAGTACTTTATTAGAACCTCTCTTAGTCCATAAATGGGCATATGTGCGTGCCCCACTGCCCCAGTCTCCTCCGTAGACCAGACTGTCTCATTTAACAAGGCTTTTTTTCTTCAGACGTGGAGTGATACTGACTTGTGAAAAGGAATTAGAATCATAGCTGTGGATATACGCTCATTATACCATGGCTAGTGTAAGATTCTGATCAAACTGGCCAGTATCACGTCTTCGTCTGTTTGGCTCTCCATCCAATTCCTCTGCGTTGTGTACTTTTAATGGTCCTGACGTCTCCGATACTGGTAGATAAGATCCTTATCTTCCCCCGTTAGTGCAATCCATAAACCATAATACTCCTCCACCTCCGTAAGAATTCGACACTTCGACAACGTGAAATACCTTACAAGGAAAAGCGTGGTTTTATTTCTCTAAACAGAAACCTCAGCTCAGATGTTAACAGATTGTATTGTCCTTGAAGAGTCTATTTCTATTGATCTTCCGGTGTGTTCATCTATCGTCCTTTTGTTATTCAGTCCAATAGTGTTCAGGCCTGTTCGTTAGCCTTCCCTCCTCGTGTTAGCCGAAGCTACTGTAATGATGATGTGGCATTCTCCCTTTCCCCCCCCCTCCGTGGTAGAGGAGGAAGAGTCTCTCCTCTGTGTGATCTCAGTCCTACTCGCTCTTGGTCAGTTTCTAGTCTGCTCAACACCCGGAAACACCGTTCGACTTATAGATGTTCGTCGTCGCAACGACGGCCCCGCCTTCTGGTTGTCATGTGACGTGTTGTCATGACAACTGCATAACCTTTAACACTAATAAACTCACGTTTCATTAAGATGAACCTCTCACCCTCCTGTCCTGGGAGACAGTACACTCTAATCTCAGATGTTCTTCTAAGGAATTCATAACAAAACCCTTGCTGACGCGGCCTGTGCCTGTGAAACCACTGGTTCCACCACCGTTCTATCACCGTCTCCTGCTACCATTTTAGCTGTGGTCATCTCTCCCCAATCTATACATCACATGCATTGAAAAAGCACCGTTTTCTCTCACTAGGAACCAATCACATTGCTTGATTTGTCTACCCGTTTTATAACATGGCATATACTATGGAGCTCATTATGCATAAAGGTTCTGATCTGAGTGCTGATCTGCTCTCACTTTGAGAGGCTTTGCGAAAAATATCCAGGACTCTTAAAAACTAATTAAGGCTTTTTGACCTACATGATATAAAAACAGACTTGATTTTGAGGAATCTACTGTATTTTACACATCGATGCAGTGAGATTTCCACATTCATATATATATTTTACTACACACCTTGGAAGAACACACGGACACCACCACACACATATATGAGCTGTAAACATCATCAATATGTGACAGAGCCCAGCAGTTTGTGGCACAAGTCTCAGTTATTTTTCAGATTTCTACAGTACATAATGTACGCTTTCAAATGATGTGTCATACATTGAAATCTGGAAATATATGAAGAAGATATTTGAATCTAGTTAAACCTCAAGTCTCAGAGCAGAGGAAATCAAATACAAAATGTGGCTGCATTTCTAACACCTTGGCAGTCAGGTAGTAGGTCACAAACTGCCTTTTTTATATTTTTTTTTACAAAATCTTTACTATTTAGAGATACTATAACTGTTAGCTGTTACAGTAAATGTGTTCTTAAACATTCAAACTGTGCTAATATGGAAAAAACTATAAAAAAAACAATAGAAAAAAACATTTAATTTATTTTCTCGAGATCTGACTTCCAGACATGAGTATCTTACCGCTGGGCCTGGTCCCATATGAGATGAGTCCTTGAGTATTGAGTCCCCACAGCCTACAACGCTACGATCCCCCCCCCCTGGTCCCACGGTCTTACCGTTGAGACGGGAGACGGTCCAGTTCCGTCGGACAGTGGGGGGGAACGTGGGCAGCTCGAAGACGAAGGGCCCCACGTTGGGGTCGGCATCAGCGTCCGATGCCGTGATGTTGACTCTGGAGTTGGGCCGCGCGCGCTCACACACCTGGGCCTCGCGGGGCATCAGCACCGGAGCATTGTCGTTCACATCAATCAGGTGAATCTGGAGGGTCCCCGTCCCACTGGCCTGGGGTGCGCCTGGGGGAAGGGCGGTATGGAGGAGGTGGAGGGAGGGGAAGGAGTATGGGGGGGGGGCATGAGAGAGCGAGAGAGAGAGAGAGAGAGAGAGAGAGAGAGAGAGAGAGAGAGAGAGAGAGAGAGAGAGAGAGAGAGAGAGAGAGAGAGAGAGAGAGAAAGAGTGAGAGAGAGTGAGTGAGTGAGAGAGAGAGAGGGAGATAGAGAGAGGGAGGGAGATGAGCAAACAAAGTAGACATGAGCAATGAAGCATCAGAATTCAAGCACTTGCTCTGCCTGAACTCTGTGTAGTCCCTGCTAATCACCTGCCTTTCAGTATATTTAATTTGAAAATGGTTCAGTGGGCAAATGTTTCTCCAAAAATAGTACAGTATACTGAACATGCTAGGGTGTTAAGATGCTAGGGTGTTACAATGCTATGGTGTTAAGATGCTAGGGTGTTACAATGCTAGGGTGTTACAATGCTAGGGTGTTACAATGCTAGGGTGTTACAATGCTAGGGTGTTACAATGCTAGGGTGTTAAAATGTTACAATGCTAGGGTGTTACAATGCTAGGGTGTTACAATGCTAGGGTGTTACAATGCTAGGGTGTTAAAATGTTACAATGCTAGGGTGTTACAATGCTAGGGTGTTACAATGCTAGGGTGTTACAATGCTAGGGTGTTAAAATACTAGGGTGTTACAATGCTAGGGTGAGGGTGTTAAAATGCTAGGGTGTTAAAATGCTAGGGTGTTAAAATGTTACAATGCTAGGGTGTTAAAATGCTAGGGTGTTAAAATGCTAGGGTGTTAAAATGCTAGGGTGTTAAAATGCTAGGGTGTTAAAATGTTAAAATGCTAGGGTGTTAAAATGCTAGGGAGTTAAAATGCTAGGGTGTTAAAATGTTACAATGCTAGGGTGTTAAAATACTAGGGTGTTAAAATGTTACAATGCTAGGGTATTAAAATGTTAGGGTGTTAAAATGCTAGGGTGTTAAAATGCTAGGGAGTTAAAATGCTAGGGTGTTAAAATGTTAAAATAAAATGTTAAAATGCTAGGGTGTTAAAATGCTAGGGAGTTAAGCTGCTAGGGTGTTAAAATGTTAAAATGCTAGGGTGTTAAAATGCTAGGGAGTTAAGCTGCTAGGGTGTTAACACATTGGCAACCGCTGGGACCCGTCTAATATAGTGGTTGAGGACCAGCTTTTGTCAACAGACCTGTGTCTTTTTGTAGAGCTAAATCTATACTTTATACTATTGCTATCTGTCCATTCTCATTGTCAATTGAGTTCATAAACCGTCCCTTCAAAATGGCTTAAAGAAAAAAAAATGCATCAATAGGTTGTCATTTTATAGCACCGTGAATATAAGCATTATAGCGGATTTTGTCTCGTATATTTTCTGGAAGGCTAGTTATAGAGCTAATAGCTGCTAATGTTATATCCAACGGCATTTCCGTTTTATAGATGCTAAAGAAATAACTCAAACTGCATATCATCGGGACTGTCCCAAAGCATGTATGCATCAAAGGGGGAGGGGGGGGGGGGGCGGGGGACGTTGTTTATTATTATTGATTAGCAATACCAGTGTTCGTGTAACTAGCCACATACGCTGCTCGGCTGGTTGCGTATCATAGCAAGCTCTGATCCGGCTGTAATTTATGTGAAAAAGATCTTACCATGAGCCGGTGGGATACCGTCTGGTAGATCGATATGTCCATTGGCTGATGATAAATCTGATAAATCTGATAAATCCCCTTATTCCATGGTGAAATCTGCAATTCGAAACGTAATCCACGGTAGAGGATGCTGATTCAGAATCCGGGTACTAAAAATCTCCATTGAAAGGGGAAAAAAAAAGTCATCCGTTCGCCCACAGGGCACATTGCAGTAGCACGATGGCGCCCCTAAGAGGATCTGGCCGGTATTGCATCTTCTCGAATTCACAGACTATGGAATATATGCAGTGCCACTCCGCGACCTTGACCCGGTTATTAAAATGGAATAAAAGCAATAACAACTTGCCACGGCTATTTTATTTTTATTTTTTTATCTTTCCCTGAGAGTCCACATTACAGTTCTACTTTTGTTTTGATGTGAAAAGTGATGCTGCATAAGATTACTGCACTTAGCACTGACTGAGAAAGCACATATTACAGTTCTACTTTGACAAACATATTTACAATTAGCATTTTCTAATATTAATAATATGAGAGTCCACATTAGTTCTACTTTTGTTTTGATGTGAAAGGTGATGCTGCATAAGAGGACTGCACTTAGCACTGACTGATAAAGTACATATTACAGTTCTACTTTATAAAATGCTAATTGTAAATATGTTTGGCAATGTTAATTAATAGGAGAAGGTCCACATTACAGTTCTACTTTTGTTTTGATGTGAAAAGTGATGCTGCATAAGATGACTGCACTTAGCACTGACTGAGAAAGTACATATTACAGTTCTACTTTGACGTTTTAATGTTGGACCAAAGCATTGCATGTAATTAGAATACAGGCAAATAAAAGTCATTTAGTTTAAAGTACAATCTTGGCTGTCTTTTTCTCTCAACGCTTCAATAGGTAGATCTTGCCTTCACCAAAAAAAATTAGGTGATCTTGGGCTTAAAAAGGTTGGTGACCACTGTGCTAGGGTGTTAACACTAGCACAGCCATGGAGAAAATGCCACTAATTCCCGCCAGGAACGGGTCAGATGACCCGACAGCTTATAATTATGAGAAATATGAGAAAAATAAACAGTGTAAACTATATAATTACCTCTAAATATATAAATATGAGGTTTACCACAATGAAATGTAGGTTTGAGTGACATAAATAAATAAATAAATAATAATAATAAATTTAAAATATTATAATATTTTTATCTTTTCTTTTTTGGATGGAAGAGCCACACATTGACGGGCAAAGAGCCACATGCAGCTCATGAGCCACGGGTTGGCCACCCCTGCGCTAGACGCTCGCAAAGTGCTGTGACTTTCGTCTGTTCCAACGGCCCATATGTGGAATAACGTTCTAATTACAAGGTGCAATACCAGCCAGATCCTCTTAGGGGCGCTATCGCGATAATGCAGTGTGCCCTGTGGCTGAACGGATCAGTCTTTTTTTTTTTACTTTCAATGGAGATTTCAGTTAGCAGGATTCTAGATGTGTAGCCTGTAGCTTGGATTACGTTTTGTATCGCAGATTTCACCATGCAATAAGGGGATTTATCATCAGCCAATGGACATATCGATCTACCAGATGGCGATCAACAATGGGGAAATGCTTGGGGACATCCCACCGGACCACGGTAAGATCTTTTTCACGTAAAGTACATCCCGATCGGGCCTTGTTTTGATAGCCATCCAGGCATTCGGCTTATGAGGCTAATGAGGCTAACGCGGTTATTGGTAATCGATAATCAGAAAAGACGTCCCCCGCCCCCCCCCCCCCCCCCCCCCCTTTCATGCATACATGCGTGAGGATCGTACCGATCATATGCAGTTTGAGTTTTAACTGGAGCGTATCTATAACCGAAATGCCATTGGATTTAACGTTATTAGCTATTAGCCCTGTATCTCGGCTTCCAGGAAATATACTAGACACGAGTATATACATGTTTCGATTCCATGCGTTGTGGACCAGAGCCACGATACTCGTTGCAAGTTGTTATTGTTTTATTCCATATTTATAACGCTATTAACGTCCGCTATCGAGATCCATTACCTACCCACATATTTGATTTTCGAAACATGTACTACCGGCCAGATCCGCTTAGGGGCGCCATCGCTCCACTGCAGTATCATTGAGGGGATACAAAAAAAATCTTTACAGTCCTGTGGGCGGATCATATGAGCCTCGATTCCAAACGAAGACCCTCCATCTTTGAATGTACACCGAATGTATTTTTCAGGCTGGAATAATGGGATTTATGATTAGCCAATGTACATATCGATCTACCAGAATCCGATGACTAATGAAGAAATGCTGCCGGCGATCACATGGCCTGACGGTAGGATACTATTACCCCAAATTACAGCTGGATTGGACATTGTTTTAAAACCTAACGTGATAGACCACTGACATTGGCTACCTGAACGCACACTCTATTGCTAATCAATAATACTAATCGGCGTTCCCCGCCGCCCCCATTTCATCCATAGATGCTCTGTAATAGTCCGGATGCTACGCAGTTTGTTTTATTTCATTCGTATATATACAGCAGAAATGGCGTTTGATATAACGGCGCCAACGTTTAGCCTATTTTCTAGCTTCCTGAAAAAAAGAAGAGACGAAAAGCGCGATAAACCTTATATTCACGACGCTATAAAATGACAACCAACCGATGGATTTTTATTTTCTTTAAGCCATTATGAAGGCACGGTTTATGCACTCAAGTGACAATGAGAATGGACAGATAGCAATACTATAAATGATATATCTCTTAGAAAGTACATAGGTTTGTAAACAAACCGCTGTCCTCTGAGGCATAAATCGCTGTGGGGCTCCGGTCGCCATAGTGTTAAAACAACAACAACAACAACAACAACAACAACAACAACAACAACAACAACAACAACAACAACAACAACAACAACAACAACACACCATAATGTTGTCCAACACTACCGATCAGAAAAACAATAACATGAAACTAGACTTGCATCAAGGTTTGGGCATTTATTGAAATTGTCATGGAGTATTGATCCTTTTTTAGATACTACAGGCCACAGTAGACATTAGTTACTATGGATAGTACGCACTACTAGTGTGGATAGTACTTATTACACGTAATGGGTGTAATTGGGACACGTGTTCGGGGGAGAGAAGGAGGGATGAGAGAGAGATACAAATGGAAATCATGGAAAATATAGATGGTAAAAAAGAAATCCCATAGAAAAACAACAACCGACTCTTCATTTGTTTTGCAAATCCTCTGGCGGCCTGCTATTCCGACGGGAGACGACATGAAGGCGACGAGGAGCGAGTCCTTGTTTACAGGCAGGAAGAGGCGATGCATTTGGCGCTGGAGCTCTCAGACAAAATACGACCACCGCGACAAATGAAAAGGACACATAAATATTTTACTGCCCGCGTCTGGAGCGCTGTGTCCTCTAGGAAGTGAAAGCACAGGCCTCGCACAGAGAGACTGAGCAAGACTCCACTAGACATGTAAGGAGGACACCTTTTTACAGGGTAGAATGAAGAGGGAGATCAGGGGGAGTAAACACTGCAGCAGATCAACAAGAGAACAAGAATAACAACAACAACAACAACAACAACAACAACAACAACAACAACAACAACAACAACAACAACAACAACAACAACAACAACAACAACAACAACAACAACACAAAGGATGTCTGGTGAGAATGAGCAGGATCACAGGTCAGAGGCCTGTAGCCACGGAGGGAATGAACACAGTCTGTCTGCACCGTCTGCACCATCTACACCGTCTGCACCATCTACACCGTCTGCACCGTCTACACCATCTGCACCGTCTACACCATCTGCACCGTCTACACCATCTGCACCGTCTAGACCGTCTACACCGTCTGCACCGTCTACACCATCTGCACCGTCTACACCATCTGCACCGTCTAGACCGTCTACACCGTCTGCACCGTCTACACCATCTACACCATCTGCACCATCTACACCGTCTGCACCGTCTAGACCGCCTACACCGTCTACACCGTCTGCACCGTCTAGACCGCCTACACCGTCTACACCGTCTGCACCGTCTAGACCGCCTACACCGTCTACACCGTCTGCACCTTCTAGACCGCCTGCACCATCTACACCATCTGCACCCTCTAGACCGTCTACACCTTCTACACCGTGGCTACTATTACTAATGGGAACGGACAAAAAAGGTAACGGTAAAGGTAATGCTTAAAAATGTATTATTGCAGCAACAAAAGGCGCAGTGACATTTTTTGGGTGCACCTAAATTATGTGCTGGTGCACCTAAATGAAAAAGTTAGGTGCACTGGTGCAACCAATGTAAAAAGTTAGTCTGGAGCCCTGCCCTAATGGCATTTATTTGACTGAGATGGCGATCCGGTTTGAATTGAAAGGATCAGAAGACCCTGGAGTTTTTAGAATACAATAGGAAATTGGGGTTAGAACCTTTTTCCCGCAGTCACTGGGGTAAGGCCAGTGAAAGGGAAGTTGACTGCAAACGATTCACGGACATTATGCTCAGGTAATAATCACAGTCGGCGCAGCTCCCTCGGTTACCTTAACCGTGTCTGGAGAGGGCGCATCACAACAACCCACAACAGAAAACCTCAGCCTTGACAGGGAAAAGGGGGAAAAAGAGGAAAAAGAGGAGCCTGCACTGCTCCGATGAACAAACACACTGCACTAGTCTCCGATGCAGAGTAACCTTGCGAGTTGACTGACTGCTACACGCGGCCTGTCAGAGGGCGGCGCAGATGGATTCACCCCGGCAGCTCATCAGCTCCGCGCTTCAACTTTGTTTTCCATCAGTCTGCTAGTTGGAGCATCTACTATGTAAAGGTCTATCGCCCACGGGCCCAAGGCCCCCATCGACCCGCTTGTCTGTTATGATTGGCCGGGCGCTTTGTTGCTCCTCTCGCGCTCCGCCTGAGTGGAATAAGTAAAGAGAATTTCAATCAAAGTGGAATATATCCCCCTGTTGACACAGAGCCGGCTGAATCAATAGGTGGTCTTTGGGCACTTTGGGCTGGGAGTCGGTGCAGCTCGGAGGCAACGCAGTGGGGTTTTTCTCTCCTCCCCCGCGAGGCCAGTTCATTCCTCACCGGTATGAAAAACACCCTTGTAGCCTCCGACTACACCTCTATTTGTACTGTTGTTGTACTTCTTACTTCATTGATCACCAGACGCCGGCTCGCCTCGGGGCGCGCTTCCTACAACGTGTCTATATACTCGATACCGCGGCTTTCTAAGATAAGATATTCCTTTATTGATCCCCTAGGGGAAATACGGGTGTCGGGGGGGGGGGGGGGGGGGGCAGGCAAAGGTATGGGCATGGTAATAGTAGAAGACATAAATATATTTAATAAAACTATAGTAAAGATAAGGAAAATAAGCAGTGTAAACAATAATGATTAACTCTGAATATCTGAATATAAGAATATGAGCAAGTAAGCAGTGTTATCAGTATAATTGACTCTGAATCTAATAATATGAGCAAGTAATCCAAGGTGCAGATGAGGGTCTGTATGCCTTATCAGTTATATTATACGTTACAATAAATATGGGCAATAAACACTTAACAATCTGAATATATACTATGAGTAAGTAAAGTGTACAGTATACAAAGGTGGTGCAGTATATAAGGTACTCTAACTGGCATGATATACGTGCACTTTAGGTGGTAAGAGTCAGACACACTTAACGGAACGTAGGCCAAGTGCGTCCACATTTTTATAGGATTCTATCACATTTTCATAACAATAGCACCCTGCGCCGTTTTCATTGAGGTTTCTTACAAATTAACGATGCTTTATCTTGTCCTTTATATGCCGATTATCATTAGAATCTTAAATTGTACCATATGTCCCCCTTTAGACAACATATGTAATGCTACCAGCGCACTTTTGTTAAGATAATTAGTTGGCCATTCGCGGTCGCTATACCGAGGTTGCAGTAATAGTTTAACGCTGTTCAGATCACGTCGGAGAATATAGACCCATCCCAGTGACCTGCGACCTGTGCTAACGCTCTTGGGAAATGCAGTGTTGTAGTTCTCAACATTTTCAGCCTTTAATTTTAAACCAATGCTGCCATCTACTGACAACAAAAAAGTGTTGTCTAATCGTCACCTTGAGAGCTACTTCCGTATACAGCGCCGCCCCAAACCCATTCTAGAGATTCCCACTTTTTGCTGGGAGTGGGGCGTGGCCGTATTTGGTCCCAGACAATAAGAGTGGCTGCAATTGGTCACCGTGACGTAATGATCAGACATTCCTAGTAGTTCTTGTGTTCTGCTGCCATTAGTTCTCCGGCTGCTGGCAGCGGTTCCTGTCCCTAGCGGGTCAACGGAGAGAAAGAGCTGGAAACTTGATTCACAAACTTCACATACACACACGCTGCTGCATTCGCTGGACATACCGCATTTTTACAGCACCACGACACACACACTCATCCTGACTTACCCGACTTACCATTGTCGAAGGCGAGGAAGGTGGCCTCGTACACGTTGTTCTTCACATACGTAGACTCTCTGTCCAGCAGGGCCATGGTGGTGATCTGACCGTTGGTTCTGTTGATACGCAGCCAGTTGGCCGGATCCGACAGCTTGGAGTACCTGTAGAGACAGTCACACACACACACACACACACACACACACACACACACACACACACACACACACACACACACACACACACACACACACACACACACACACACACACACACACACACACACACACACACACACACACACACACAGGGGGATCAGAATCAGAATCAGAATCAGAATCAGAAAGGTCTTTATTGCCAAGTATACGCTCTTGCACATACAAGGAATTTGTCTTGGTCATTTGGTGCAACAACATTTTACAGACAATGGGTCTCATTCTCCAACATTTCCCAGACTTCTCTTAGGGCAACCATCTTGTAACCGACTAAGATAGAACCGACGACAAGATCACTCTGTCTTAAGTGGCCCAAACAATCCCAGCTGGGATGCCGGCGATGAGGAATGTCACTATGAACGCGTGTTCCCGTCTAGGTAATTTGCATACAAGACACGCCTCCGAGAGGACAAGCCAGGCTCTGTGCCGTGTGCAAAGGAAATCGCAAAAAGTCGAGAGTTTAGACACACCTGTCCAGCTCATTAAATGCAACTGATGCGATGCAGCTGTGTAAAAATGGTGGCGGAAGCGCTTTGCGACCGATCAAAATGAGATTAGATTAATGTATTGTCATCATATATACAGGCTACTACAGCTCGTGCTGTAGTGTGGACTGGTGGACTCTACTACTATAGGCAGCGCAGTATCTGTGATTTCCTAATAAAACAAGTCATTAGAATAATATAAGCCTACTGCGTTCATTCATTACGCACATAGACTATACAGTACTGCGAGCGTGTGTGTGTGTGTGTATGTGTGTGCGCGCGCATGCACACACATACACACACACACACACGCTCGCAGTACTGTATAGTCTATGTGCGTAATGAATGAACGCAGTAGGCTTATATTATTCTAATGACTTGTTTTATTAGGAAATCACAGATACTGCGCTGCCTATAGTAGTAGAGTCCACCAGTCCGCTGCCCGACTCTGGCGGCCTTAACACTTTGAGTGCCAGCCACGAGAAATCTTGTTAGTTCATGCCATGCGTTGAGTGCCAAGAACGAGAAATCTCGTTATTTAATCGTTATTTTTTTTATTATCGATTTCCATTCATTTTTCATCAATCTAGCCTCACTTTACCAGTGGGGATCTATCTGAGCTCGAACAGGGAAAATACCGCCCCCTATCGTGTCTCCGGATGGTATTGCACCCATTGGATTGGACTGAATGAAATGGATGGGAAAAAAAGAGTCCGGAATCCACATTTTACTTGTCAGGCATGTAACCGGAGACGATCCCATTCATTGCCGAGCCGCAGAACAGCGTGGAATATGTGTTTCCAGTACCCAGTGTTGGATCAATAAACGCGATCGAAATTTGGAATGGCGATCAGGAATTGTAATAATCTTTTTGGAGAACATCTGATCTGAGGTAAGGAATCTATTTTACCAGTCTTGGGATAATCAGAGTTTTTTTCACCTATATCTCAGCGTGCCCATAATTATGTGTGTGTGTGCGTGTGAGTGCGTGTGTGCTGATTAGGAAATAAAATAATCGATTTTTCAGCCCGCTTCTCTAGCGTGCATAAGTACACATATACTATCGATAATCTAGCGTGTTACGAAGGATCAGATTAAACCGAATATATATATTTATTTATGGATATATATTGAATAGTATTTGTATGTCGTTTGATATCCCTTGTATATTCCTTGTACATATGCACGGAATATCCCTTTAGCCTACTATAGCCCATAATAGTTCATTCTCTTATTGGACAAAGGACCAGGCGCCAGGGGACCAGCCCCTGGCGTCAAGTTCAAAGGTACCGACGAGACATGTCCGTACTAGCCCCGGCTCCGCTCAGGGATACGGCTACCGAAATGAGAGTGGCACTATTTGTTCACCGTGCATATAAATATGGCGCAAGTAAATGTAGAAGTCCCTTACCCTTCTTCCCAACTTAGTAACAGAACGTGAAGCCTCACCCACGATACGACGTGCGGTGAAGTATGGCCTGTTTGGCCTTAGAATAGCATTGAGACCTCGTGCGAATTAATAACTGAATTGTCAGAGTTTGGCACTGTACCGTCGAGTGCGACGTAGTTCTATCAAGTAATAATAGTCTATCGTGTATGGTGCATCGTGCGGTTAGAGTTCTAAAGTGACCAGCATCTCCAACGCTTCCTCGTGTTATCTAGAGTCTTATCCAGGTTGGGCCGACCACATGGCGCTTTCATCCGAGGAGATCTAGGCGAGGACCGAGGGACATGTACACTGGATTACCTACCCGACGACTGCTGAGCCCTATGCGGCTGGAATATATATTTGCTTTGGTACTGTGATTTGTGGAGCGGATAATCGCCGACGCCTGTGAGTGTTGGATTTACCCCCGAGAGGAGTCAAGTTGAGTCGGCGCTCAGAGAGACTGAGGTCGCCTAGCTTCTTCTTCATTGTGGAGCTACAGCCTACAAGAGAACCAAGGTGTATTCATCTGCGGATCAAGAGTCTATTGCACTGTCTTCTGTACTTGAAGTCTCCATAGATATCGTTGACCAGACGGTCTACTACCGACGGCTCTCCTACCCCCCCTACCGGCTTACAACCGGGAGGACCCCCTCCAGAATATCCCGCTATATCATTAAGTGTACCATAGATATAATTCCCTAAGAGCCAGGTTGTATACTTGCTTCCTGCGTAACCAGAGATTGGACATTCAGTGTTGATTTGCCTACGAGTACTCATTTGCCTTACAAGTGCTTTCAAATGATAAATGTAAGATAAATATTCTATGTACCTTTTGCTCCATTAAATATTTGATTATTACCTTTGACTGGAACCGATTTCATTGTGGAAAGTGTTCATCATATTTAGATATCGTGTACTGTATGGCCAGTAGTTAAAGTACATAAAGCGGTAGTGGTTTAATGATACCATACTTATCAATACAGTCAGGGAATTGTACCCCTCAGTTACAATTGGTCCTTCGAGCCGGAGGGTAATTAGTGTAATATTAATATAGTGGTATTAATATTGAAATGGCCTATGATGAACACTCCACGAAACGGTCCTCCTAAAGTAGAACGCCCGCAGCGTAGACGGCAGCTACCTCAGTACTTAGAGGATTACGCTGCCAGTATACTACCTAGCCTTCTACAAACGGTAAACGCGGTAAAAGTAGAAAGTAAAATTATGTCCGACCCTATCAACCAGGATACCCCGACCACAGAGGCCCTAGTGGGTTCTAATGTAACTGACCAAGCTCACGGTGGGGACCAGGAGGGAACTGACACGACTTTACCCCCGCCAAGACCGAAGAAGTAGTCCCCGGAGAGCTCCGGGAGGAAGACAACCCTCCAGAGATGGAACTCTGCACGGAACAAGATGAGGAGAGCGCCGAGGAGATAGAGCTCCAGGACTCCCCGCAGGAGAACGCATCCCCAACGAGTACTGCCAGGAGCGGATCACCTCAACCAGCGTCTTCCCCCAGCGAGGCGGACAAGATGCTGGCACAGGCGTTCCTCGCCAGCCTAGCAGCCTCCACAGAGCGCGATCGGCTCCAAGCACAGACGCTTAGTGAGCGCGAACATTCTTCCATGGAAAGAGAACGCATTCAAGCGCAGCAACGGAGCGACGAAGAGCGTATACGTCTGGAGATGAGACGCCTTCAGACGGAAGAGAATATGGCAAGAGACCGGGCCGACACCCAGCGTGCCGCTGCCGGTGCCCAAAGAGAAGCAGATCTCACCAAGCGCGAAGCCGAGCGCGACAGACTACAAGCGCAGCTAATGGAGCAGCTGATCGCCAGGGCAACACCCCCTCCCTCCACAAGGGGTTCCAGGGCCTCGTCAAGACACGGGTCAAGGGCACCCTCCCCTAACCGATCAAGCGACCCTGAACTCGACCACCAGAGAGAGCCTATACCCCCCTCCGAACCCCTTCCCCGACCGGTCCCAGTGAGACCCAGCTACAAGGAAGGAACGGCGTACACCGCGGAGAGGCTAAATAGACGACTACAGGATCTAGATGACCTGACAGAGGAAGAAGAGGGAGAGGAGGAGAGTCAAGCCCGACAGCAGCACAGTACTCCACAGGACCAGGAGGTCCAGTATAGCCCAGGCTATACCCCCGCGGCTCTGCGCTACAGACCCCCGACTCTATTCACGGGTGAGCATGACGCACGACCAGTCCCGAGGAATAGCACCTGGACCAGCGGGCCATGGTACCCTGCCGGTACCAGCCCACCGAGAGGCGTAAGAGGAGACTCGCCTAGGAGGCCTCTCTTCCAACGCTCACCGATGTGCCAGCCATCCACGGCGTCATACATTGGCACACCGACGTTTCCAGACTTCACCCATGAGAACCGAGCACAGTACACGGAGCTACGGATGTGCTTAGAGACAATGATGGTGGATGTAGCTGATGAACGCCACAAGTATGCTATCCTATTGAAGCACCTGAAAGTGCCCAGAGCGCACAACATAGCGCTAGCTTATGCCACCTCTACGACCCCATACACCGCGGCTCTAGCAGCACTAGACCAAAGATATGGACGTATATGGGATTACGTAATACAAGAGATAAGGCATATTGACCGCTTACCCCCAGCAACAGACAATCGCTCACTAGACGACCTGTCTATCAAAGTACAATCCCTGGTAGGGATGCTGGGGGCGCAACGAGAAAAGGGTATGCACGAACTATACGCAAACTCGAATGTCGAGAGGATTTTAGAGAAGCTGCCGCCCGCCCGACAGGAGCGCTTCAGGCGGCAAAGAGACCACCGTGATCCTAACGGTCCCGAGCCATCCCTCCTAGACCTAGCCGACTTCCTGGCGAGAGAAGTCAGCAGCCTACGGTTGGATACGTTCGTGCGGAGCACACCAAGCTCCAGAGAGGGACCTAGGAGAGCAAACGATGGCCGAAGATTGGTGACTGTCATGCACCAATCAGAATCAGTACCGAGCAGCAAGAACCACAGTACCCCCTCGATGAAAGAGAAGTGGAAGATGGTGTGCCCGTACTGCGAAAAGGAACACTGGTTGTCACAATGTGACCTGTTCAAGAAGATGACCGCTGAAGAAGTGAGTCACTGGATAAAGTCCAACAGGCGCTGTTACCGATGTGCGCGCAGTCACATGGCAGCCGAGTGCCGCCTAAAGAAGAGGTGTAGTCGGTGTGACGGAGCCCACCTAGATGTCCTACACGACAGTAACAGAAGAAAGCCTGCACCATCCAGCAGCACAAAGGCAAGTGTTATGTACATTGACCCCGCTAGCAGCGGGGGCGCCCAGGTGCTCTTAAAGGTGGTCCGCGTAACACTGAGTTACCAAGATAAGGTCATGGACACTTACGCCGTCCTTGACGACGGGTCAGAGAAGACCCTTCTCCTCGCGTCCGCTGCGGCCCAGCTGGGGCTGCGGGGGAGCGAAAACCAGATGACGATTCGGACAATAAGAAGAGATCTAAAGACGATAAAGGGCGAGAATGTCTCCTTCACTATCGCAGCAAGCGGGCAGCCAGAGAGACGGTATAGGATTACTAATGCTTTCACCAGCCAAGAAATAGGCCTATCACAGTACACCTACCCCATCGCCAAGCTGATGGATAAATATGTGCACCTGCACCAACTACCTATCCCGCTCATAGACGGTGCCACCCCAACCCTGCTGATAGGCTCCGACCATGCAGACCTCATAGTCCCGATAGACCGGGTCCACACAGGACCCAGAGGCTGTCCTGCAGCAGTCGAGACCCGCCTAGGATGGACATTACAAGGCCCCCTCGCTAAGTCTCTTAACCAAACAGCAGCCACTAGCTGCCTCCACTCCAGAGTGACAGAAGAAGACACCACTCTCCTGCAGCATGTCGAGAGGCTATGGACACTAGAGACAATGCCCTTTAAGAACGAAAAGAAAGACATTCGTTCTAAGGAAGATATTTACGCTATAGCCCTCCTCGAGCAAGGGACAAAGAGAGTCACAGTCAACGGAGTGATGAGATACGCAACTCCACTCCTGAGGCGAGAGGGAATGCCCACCTTTCACGCCACAAAAGAAGCGACGGAGCGGTATCTATTGAACACAGAGCGGCGCCTAGCCAAAGACCCCGCTCAAGAGACTGTGTACCGCGCTGAGATTAACAAGGTAATCACAGCGGGACACATAAAGAAAATTGACATTAAAGAGGCCGATCAGACGACCGAATCATGGTACGTGCCGCACCACAAGGTCCACCACAACGGCAAGGATCGTATTGTGTTTAACTGCAGCTACCAGATCGGATCACAAAATCTGAATAAAGAGCTCTTGCCCGGCCCAACACTCGGCCCCTCTCTACTAGGCGTGCTACTACGCTTCCGCCAGGACAAGGTGGCTATCAGCGGCGACATCAAAGGGATGTTCCTGCAGGTGAGACTAGTGGAGGAGGACAAGCCCCTGCTGCGTTTCCTATGGAGAGAGAGGATCGGAGATGAGCACCCAGCCATCTATCAATGGGAAGTCCTCCCTTTCGGAACCACATGCAGCCCATGCTGTGCTACGTTTGCACTACAAAAACACGTCGCAGAGGACCCAGCAGCAGATGAAGAGGTCCGACAAAGTGTGACAAATAGTTTCTACGTGGACAACTGTTTACAAAGCGTCTCGACGCCAGAAGAAGCCGAGGCTCTTCTACTCAAGCTCCGCGCCTCCCTGATCAAAGGCGGCTTTGATCTCAGGCAGTGGGCCAGCAGCGACCCGCAAGTATTGCGCAGCCTCTCCCCCGAGGACAAGGCAGCGAGCAGCGAGACCTGGATGGCGACCATCCCAGGAGAAGCCCAAGAAATGACACTAGGACTAGTCTGGCGCTTCAAAACAGACTCGCTCCATTATAGACACAAACCCCTGACCAAGGAGCAGGGAAGGTCGACGGCAATACCGACCACCAGACGGAGTGTATACAGAACACTCGCCAGACAATATGACCCGTTGGGATGTATTCTACCTTACACCACCAGGGCAAAGATGATTGTAAGAGCGCTATGGGACAAGGACCAGGGCTGGGACGATCCCATACCCGAACACCTTGCATCCACATGGAGAGAGTGGGAGACGGAACTCCGCTCACTCCCAGGTGTTAACATACGCCGCAGCTACTTCCCACCCACAGTGAGGCCAGAGACATGCAAGATGGACCTGCACGTATTCAGCAACGCCTCCGAAGTAGCCTACGGTTCGGTGGCCTACTTGCGTGCCCGAGAGGAGGGAGGAGAAATACATACTGCTTTCATCCTGGCTCACTCAAGAATAGCCCCACGAAAGCAACAATCTATCCCGCGTCTAGAGCTCTGCGCAGCCCTAGCAGGAGCGCAGCTCGCCACGTTAATCCAACGTGAACTCACCATCCCGGTGCAAAGAACAATCTTGTGGTCAGACTCCACGACAGTACTCACATGGATCCGGTCTGATTCGTGCAGATACAAGGTCTTCGTGGGAGTCAGAGTCACCGAGATTCAAGAGTTAACAGAAGTAGCGAGCTGGAGGTATGTGGACACCAAACACAACCCAGCTGACGTCATCACCCGGGGAATGTCCCTGGATGACCTCACCCGTCACAACCTCTACAGTGACGGACCAGAGTTTCTCAAGCTCCCCGAAGAAGAGTGGCCTACACCCACCCCACGGGAGGCGAGTAAAGAGGAGGCCGAAAACAAGAAACCTATGTTCTGTAGATTGAACACACTCGTCTCCACAGACCCCGACATAGACGATTGCCTCACCCTACAGAGTGCGCAGCTAAAGACATTTCTGTGGCACCACCCAGAGGTTCAGCCCACGACTGACATTTCAGCAGCTGACTACGAAGAAGCAGAACTTCTTCTACTACAACGAGCCCAGAGAGACTCGTTCCCCGATGAGCTAGACTGTCTACAGGGAGCAAAGCCCGTCCCATCAGACAGCAGACTGCTCCACCTAGCCCCCGAGAGCGACGCCCATAGTCTCATCAGAGTGGGTGGTCTTCTGCGGAGAGCCCCAGACTTACCGGATGACGTCAAGTACCCGATAGTCTTGAACAGCCGACACAAGGTCACAGAGCTGATCATAAAGAAATACGACGAGGATGTGCACCACGCAGGGGCAGAGAGAGTCTTCGCGGAGATCAGACGTCGTTATTGGATACTGCAAGGGAGAGAAGCAGTACGGCGCTTCCAGCGAACCTGTCTAGACTGTCGTAAGTGGCGAGCCCAGCCCAGTATACCCCGGATGGCTGACCTACCTCCCTGTCGCCTCCGACTCGGCGACAAGCCTTTTCACTCCACCGGTATGGACTGTTTCGGCCCGCTGTATATAAAGAAAGGAAGAGGAACCGAGAAACGGTGGGGTATTGTATTCAAATGCATGACCACCAGAGCGATACATATCGAACTCCTTCCAACCATGAGCATAGACTCATTCCTTATGGCCTTCCGAAGATTCACATCACGGAAAGGAAAACCGTCTACATTATTGTCTGATCACGGGACAAACTTCAAAGGCGGAGAAAGAGAGCTGAGAGAGAGCTTCCAAGCTATGGGCCCAGAACTTAAGACCCACCTCGCTCCATCCCAGATTGACTTCCAGTTTAATCCCCCGAACGCACCTCACTTCGGTGGAACTTGGGAACGAGAAGTACGTTCTATAAAGACAGCCCTGTACGCCGTGCTTGGGGCCCAGACCGTGGCGGAAGAAGTCTTAATGACAGTCCTCACGGAGATCGAGGGAGTATTGAACTCAAAGCCCCTCGGTTACGTCTCAAGTGATGTAGCAGATGTCGACCCAGTCACCCCCAACACACTCTTGATGGGGCGGCTGGACCCCGCGCTACCCCAGACAATGTACAGGCCTGAAGAAGCGAACGGCCGAAGAATGTGGAGGTACAGTCAAGTATTGGCTGACAAGTTTTGGAACAGCTTCCTACTCCACTACCTACCGTCTCTACAGACCCGCCAGAAATGGGTGAAAGAGAGAGACAATTTGACAGAAGGAACAGTCGTCATGATTATCGACCAGTCACTACCCCGAGCTATGTGGCCGGCTGGCCGCGTAAGCAAAGTGATCACCGGTGCCGATGGAAAGGTCCGAGCAGCTGAAGTGCTCGTCCAAGGGCGGACCTACACCCGACCCGTGGCGAGGCTAATAGAACTGCCAAGGCTCCCCGATACTATCGATGACGACCATGACCCCATGACTTTGTGAACTGACTGACCCTCACAGCGGACATTGAGTAGTGGACAGTGCGGTTAATCTGTCTCTGCTTAGCTAATTAGGTGGGACTAATTAGGGGGCGGCTGTTACGAAGGATCAGATTAAACCGAATATATATATTTATTTATGGATATATATTGAATAGTATTTGTATGTCGTTTGATATCCCTTGTATATTCCTTGTACATATGCACGGAATATCCCTTTAGCCTACTATAGCCCATAATAGTTCATTCTCTTATTGGACAAAGGACCAGGCGCCAGGGGACCAGCCCCTGGCGTCAAGTTCAAAGGTACCGACGAGACATGTCCGTACTAGCCCCGGCTCCGCTCAGGGATACGGCTACCGAAATGAGAGTGGCACTATTTGTTCACCGTGCATATAAATATGGCGCAAGTAAATGTAGAAGTCCCTTACCCTTCTTCCCAACTTAGTAACAGAACGTGAAGCCTCACCCACGATACGACGTGCGGTGAAGTATGGCCTGTTTGGCCTTAGAATAGCATTGAGACCTCGTGCGAATTAATAACTGAATTGTCAGAGTTTGGCACTGTACCGTCGAGTGCAACGTAGTTCTATCAAGTAATAATAGTCTATCGTGTATGGTGCATCGTGCGGTTAGAGTTCTAAAGTGACCAGCATCTCCAACGCTTCCTCGTGTTATCTAGAGTCTTATCCAGGTTGGGCCGACCACATGGCGCTTTCATCCGAGGAGATCTAGGCGAGGACCGAGGGACATGTACACTGGATTACCTACCCGACGACTGCTGAGCCCTATGCGGCTGGAATATATATTTGCTTTGGTACTGTGATTTGTGGAGCGGATAATCGCCGACGCCTGTGAGTGTTGGATTTACCCCCGAGAGGAGTCAAGTTGAGTCGGCGCTCAGAGAGACTGAGGTCGCCTAGCTTCTTCTTCATTGTGGAGCTACAGCCTACAAGAGAACCAAGGTGTATTCATCTGCGGATCAAGAGTCTATTGCACTGTCTTCTGTACTTGAAGTCTCCATAGATATCGTTGACCAGACGGTCTACTACCGACGGCTCTCCTACCCCCCCTACCGGCTTACAACCGGGAGGACCCCCTCCAGAATATCCCGCTATATCATTAAGTGTACCATAGATATAATTCCCTAAGAGCCAGGTTGTATACTTGCTTCCTGCGTAACCAGAGATTGGACATTCAGTGTTGATTTGCCTACGAGTACTCATTTGCCTTACAAGTGCTTTCAAATGATAAATGTAAGATAAATATTCTATGTACCTTTTGCTCCATTAAATATTTGATTATTACCTTTGACTGGAACCGATTTCATTGTGGAAAGTGTTCATCATATTTAGATATCGTGTACTGTATGGCCAGTAGTTAAAGTACATAAAGCGGTAGTGGTTTAATGATACCATACTTATCAATACAGTCAGGGAATTGTACCCCTCAGTTACAATTGGTCCTTCGAGCCGGAGGGTAATTAGTGTAATATTAATATAGTGGTATTAATATTGAAATGGCCTATGATGAACACTCCACGAAACGGTCCTCCTAAAGTAGAACGCCCGCAGCGTAGACGGCAGCTACCTCAGTACTTAGAGGATTACGCTGCCAGTATACTACCTAGCCTTCTACAAACGGTAAACGCGGTAAAAGTAGAAAGTAAAATTATGTCCGACCCTATCAACCAGGATACCCCGACCACAGAGGCCCTAGTGGGTTCTAATGTAACTGACCAAGCTCACGGTGGGGACCAGGAGGGAACTGACACGACTTTACCCCCGCCAAGACCGAAGAAGTAGTCCCCGGAGAGCTCCGGGAGGAAGACAACCCTCCAGAGATGGAACTCTGCACGGAACAAGATGAGGAGAGCGCCGAGGAGATAGAGCTCCAGGACTCCCCGCAGGAGAACGCATCCCCAACGAGTACTGCCAGGAGCGGATCACCTCAACCAGCGTCTTCCCCCAGCGAGGCGGACAAGATGCTGGCACAGGCGTTCCTCGCCAGCCTAGCAGCCTCCACAGAGCGCGATCGGCTCCAAGCACAGACGCTTAGTGAGCGCGAACATTCTTCCATGGAAAGAGAACGCATTCAAGCGCAGCAACGGAGCGACGAAGAGCGTATACGTCTGGAGATGAGACGCCTTCAGACGGAAGAGAATATGGCAAGAGACCGGGCCGACACCCAGCGTGCCGCTGCCGGTGCCCAAAGAGAAGCAGATCTCACCAAGCGCGAAGCCGAGCGCGACAGACTACAAGCGCAGCTAATGGAGCAGCTGATCGCCAGGGCAACACCCCCTCCCTCCACAAGGGGTTCCAGGGCCTCGTCAAGACACGGGTCAAGGGCACCCTCCCCTAACCGATCAAGCGACCCTGAACTCGACCACCAGAGAGAGCCTATACCCCCCTCCGAACCCCTTCCCCGACCGGTCCCAGTGAGACCCAGCTACAAGGAAGGAACGGCGTACACCGCGGAGAGGCTAAATAGACGACTACAGGATCTAGATGACCTGACAGAGGAAGAAGAGGGAGAGGAGGAGAGTCAAGCCCGACAGCAGCACAGTACTCCACAGGACCAGGAGGTCCAGTATAGCCCAGGCTATACCCCCGCGGCTCTGCGCTACAGACCCCCGACTCTATTCACGGGTGAGCATGACGCACGACCAGTCCCGAGGAATAGCACCTGGACCAGCGGGCCATGGTACCCTGCCGGTACCAGCCCACCGAGAGGCGTAAGAGGAGACTCGCCTAGGAGGCCTCTCTTCCAACGCTCACCGATGTGCCAGCCATCCACGGCGTCATACATTGGCACACCGACGTTTCCAGACTTCACCCATGAGAACCGAGCACAGTACACGGAGCTACGGATGTGCTTAGAGACAATGATGGTGGATGTAGCTGATGAACGCCACAAGTATGCTATCCTATTGAAGCACCTGAAAGTGCCCAGAGCGCACAACATAGCGCTAGCTTATGCCACCTCTACGACCCCATACACCGCGGCTCTAGCAGCACTAGACCAAAGATATGGACGTATATGGGATTACGTAATACAAGAGATAAGGCATATTGACCGCTTACCCCCAGCAACAGACAATCGCTCACTAGACGACCTGTCTATCAAAGTACAATCCCTGGTAGGGATGCTGGGGGCGCAACGAGAAAAGGGTATGCACGAACTATACGCAAACTCGAATGTCGAGAGGATTTTAGAGAAGCTGCCGCCCGCCCGACAGGAGCGCTTCAGGCGGCAAAGAGACCACCGTGATCCTAACGGTCCCGAGCCATCCCTCCTAGACCTAGCCGACTTCCTGGCGAGAGAAGTCAGCAGCCTACGGTTGGATACGTTCGTGCGGAGCACACCAAGCTCCAGAGAGGGACCTAGGAGAGCAAACGATGGCCGAAGATTGGTGACTGTCATGCACCAATCAGAATCAGTACCGAGCAGCAAGAACCACAGTACCCCCTCGATGAAAGAGAAGTGGAAGATGGTGTGCCCGTACTGCGAAAAGGAACACTGGTTGTCACAATGTGACCTGTTCAAGAAGATGACCGCTGAAGAAGTGAGTCACTGGATAAAGTCCAACAGGCGCTGTTACCGATGTGCGCGCAGTCACATGGCAGCCGAGTGCCGCCTAAAGAAGAGGTGTAGTCGGTGTGACGGAGCCCACCTAGATGTCCTACACGACAGTAACAGAAGAAAGCCTGCACCATCCAGCAGCACAAAGGCAAGTGTTATGTACATTGACCCCGCTAGCAGCGGGGGCGCCCAGGTGCTCTTAAAGGTGGTCCGCGTAACACTGAGTTACCAAGATAAGGTCATGGACACTTACGCCGTCCTTGACGACGGGTCAGAGAAGACCCTTCTCCTCGCGTCCGCTGCGGCCCAGCTGGGGCTGCGGGGGAGCGAAAACCAGATGACGATTCGGACAATAAGAAGAGATCTAAAGACGATAAAGGGCGAGAATGTCTCCTTCACTATCGCAGCAAGCGGGCAGCCAGAGAGACGGTATAGGATTACTAATGCTTTCACCAGCCAAGAAATAGGCCTATCACAGTACACCTACCCCATCGCCAAGCTGATGGATAAATATGTGCACCTGCACCAACTACCTATCCCGCTCATAGACGGTGCCACCCCAACCCTGCTGATAGGCTCCGACCATGCAGACCTCATAGTCCCGATAGACCGGGTCCACACAGGACCCAGAGGCTGTCCTGCAGCAGTCGAGACCCGCCTAGGATGGACATTACAAGGCCCCCTCGCTAAGTCTCTTAACCAAACAGCAGCCACTAGCTGCCTCCACTCCAGAGTGACAGAAGAAGACACCACTCTCCTGCAGCATGTCGAGAGGCTATGGACACTAGAGACAATGCCCTTTAAGAACGAAAAGAAAGACATTCGTTCTAAGGAAGATATTTACGCTATAGCCCTCCTCGAGCAAGGGACAAAGAGAGTCACAGTCAACGGAGTGATGAGATACGCAACTCCACTCCTGAGGCGAGAGGGAATGCCCACCTTTCACGCCACAAAAGAAGCGACGGAGCGGTATCTATTGAACACAGAGCGGCGCCTAGCCAAAGACCCCGCTCAAGAGACTGTGTACCGCGCTGAGATTAACAAGGTAATCACAGCGGGACACATAAAGAAAATTGACATTAAAGAGGCCGATCAGACGACCGAATCATGGTACGTGCCGCACCACAAGGTCCACCACAACGGCAAGGATCGTATTGTGTTTAACTGCAGCTACCAGATCGGATCACAAAATCTGAATAAAGAGCTCTTGCCCGGCCCAACACTCGGCCCCTCTCTACTAGGCGTGCTACTACGCTTCCGCCAGGACAAGGTGGCTATCAGCGGCGACATCAAAGGGATGTTCCTGCAGGTGAGACTAGTGGAGGAGGACAAGCCCCTGCTGCGTTTCCTATGGAGAGAGAGGATCGGAGATGAGCACCCAGCCATCTATCAATGGGAAGTCCTCCCTTTCGGAACCACATGCAGCCCATGCTGTGCTACGTTTGCACTACAAAAACACGTCGCAGAGGACCCAGCAGCAGATGAAGAGGTCCGACAAAGTGTGACAAATAGTTTCTACGTGGACAACTGTTTACAAAGCGTCTCGACGCCAGAAGAAGCCGAGGCTCTTCTACTCAAGCTCCGCGCCTCCCTGATCAAAGGCGGCTTTGATCTCAGGCAGTGGGCCAGCAGCGACCCGCAAGTATTGCGCAGCCTCTCCCCCGAGGACAAGGCAGCGAGCAGCGAGACCTGGATGGCGACCATCCCAGGAGAAGCCCAAGAAATGACACTAGGACTAGTCTGGCGCTTCAAAACAGACTCGCTCCATTATAGACACAAACCCCTGACCAAGGAGCAGGGAAGGTCGACGGCAATACCGACCACCAGACGGAGTGTATACAGAACACTCGCCAGACAATATGACCCGTTGGGATGTATTCTACCTTACACCACCAGGGCAAAGATGATTGTAAGAGCGCTATGGGACAAGGACCAGGGCTGGGACGATCCCATACCCGAACACCTTGCATCCACATGGAGAGAGTGGGAGACGGAACTCCGCTCACTCCCAGGTGTTAACATACGCCGCAGCTACTTCCCACCCACAGTGAGGCCAGAGACATGCAAGATGGACCTGCACGTATTCAGCAACGCCTCCGAAGTAGCCTACGGTTCGGTGGCCTACTTGCGTGCCCGAGAGGAGGGAGGAGAAATACATACTGCTTTCATCCTGGCTCGCTCAAGAATAGCCCCACGAAAGCAACAATCTATCCCGCGTCTAGAGCTCTGCGCAGCCCTAGCAAGAGCGCAGCTCGCCACGTTAATCCAACGTGAACTCACCATCCCGGTGCAAAGAACAATCTTGTGGTCAGACTCCACGACAGTACTCACATGGATCCGGTCTGATTCGTGCAGATACAAGGTCTTCGTGGGAGTCAGAGTCACCGAGATTCAAGAGTTAACAGAAGTAGCGAGCTGGAGGTATGTGGACACCAAACACAACCCAGCTGACGTCATCACCCGGGGAATGTCCCTGGATGACCTCACCCGTCACAACCTCTACAGTGACGGACCAGAGTTTCTCAAGCTCCCCGAAGAAGAGTGGCCTACACCCACCCCACGGGAGGCGAGTAAAGAGGAGGCCGAAAACAAGAAACCTATGTTCTGTAGATTGAACACACTCGTCTCCACAGACCCCGACATAGACGATTGCCTCACCCTACAGAGTGCGCAGCTAAAGACATTTCTGTGGCACCACCCAGAGGTTCAGCCCACGACTGACATTTCAGCAGCTGACTACGAAGAAGCAGAACTTCTTCTACTACAACGAGCCCAGAGAGACTCGTTCCCCGATGAGCTAGACTGTCTACAGGGAGCAAAGCCCGTCCCATCAGACAGCAGACTGCTCCACCTAGCCCCCGAGAGCGACGCCCATAGTCTCATCAGAGTGGGTGGTCTTCTGCGGAGAGCCCCAGACTTACCGGATGACGTCAAGTACCCGATAGTCTTGAACAGCCGACACAAGGTCACAGAGCTGATCATAAAGAAATACGACGAGGATGTGCACCACGCAGGGGCAGAGAGAGTCTTCGCGGAGATCAGACGTCGTTATTGGATACTGCAAGGGAGAGAAGCAGTACGGCGCTTCCAGCGAACCTGTCTAGACTGTCGTAAGTGGCGAGCCCAGCCCAGTATACCCCGGATGGCTGACCTACCTCCCTGTCGCCTCCGACTCGGCGACAAGCCTTTTCACTCCACCGGTATGGACTGTTTCGGCCCGCTGTATATAAAGAAAGGAAGAGGAACCGAGAAACGGTGGGGTATTGTATTCAAATGCATGACCACCAGAGCGATACATATCGAACTCCTTCCAACCATGAGCATAGACTCATTCCTTATGGCCTTCCGAAGATTCACATCACGGAAAGGAAAACCGTCTACATTATTGTCTGATCACGGGACAAACTTCAAAGGCGGAGAAAGAGAGCTGAGAGAGAGCTTCCAAGCTATGGGCCCAGAACTTAAGACCCACCTCGCTCCATCCCAGATTGACTTCCAGTTTAATCCCCCGAACGCACCTCACTTCGGTGGAACTTGGGAACGAGAAGTACGTTCTATAAAGACAGCCCTGTACGCCGTGCTTGGGGCCCAGACCGTGGCGGAAGAAGTCTTAATGACAGTCCTCACGGAGATCGAGGGAGTATTGAACTCAAAGCCCCTCGGTTACGTCTCAAGTGATGTAGCAGATGTCGACCCAGTCACCCCCAACACACTCTTGATGGGGCGGCTGGACCCCGCGCTACCCCAGACAATGTACAGGCCTGAAGAAGCGAACGGCCGAAGAATGTGGAGGTACAGTCAAGTATTGGCTGACAAGTTTTGGAACAGCTTCCTACTCCACTACCTACCGTCTCTACAGACCCGCCAGAAATGGGTGAAAGAGAGAGACAATTTGACAGAAGGAACAGTCGTCATGATTATCGACCAGTCACTACCCCGAGCTATGTGGCCGGCTGGCCGCGTAAGCAAAGTGATCACCGGTGCCGATGGAAAGGTCCGAGCAGCTGAAGTGCTCGTCCAAGGGCGGACCTACACCCGACCCGTGGCGAGGCTAATAGAACTGCCAAGGCTCCCCGATACTATCGATGACGACCATGACCCCATGACTTTGTGAACTGACTGACCCTCACAGCGGACATTGAGTAGTGGACAGTGCGGTTAATCTGTCTCTGCTTAGCTAATTAGGTGGGACTAATTAGGGGGCGGCTGTTACGAAGGATCAGATTAAACCGAATATATATATTTATTTATGGATATATATTGAATAGTATTTGTATGTCGTTTGATATCCCTTGTATATTCCTTGTACATATGCACGGAATATCCCTTTAGCCTACTATAGCCCATAATAGTTCATTCTCTTATTGGACAAAGGACCAGGCGCCAGGGGACCAGCCCCTGGCGTCAAGTTCAAAGGTACCGACGAGACATGTCCGTACTAGCCCCGGCTCCGCTCAGGGATACGGCTACCGAAATGAGAGTGGCACTATTTGTTCACCGTGCATATAAATATGGCGCAAGTAAATGTAGAAGTCCCTTACCCTTCTTCCCAACTTAGTAACAGAACGTGAAGCCTCACCCACGATACGACGTGCGGTGAAGTATGGCCTGTTTGGCCTTAGAATAGCATTGAGACCTTGTGCGAATTAATAACTGAATTGTCAGAGTTTGGCACTGTACCGTCGAGTGCAACGTAGTTCTATCAAGTAATAATAGTCTATCGTGTATGGTGCATCGTGCGGTTAGAGTTCTAAAGTGACCAGCATCTCCAACGCTTCCTCGTGTTATCTAGAGTCTTATCCAGGTTGGGCCGACCACATGGCGCTTTCATCCGAGGAGATCTAGGCGAGGACCGAGGGACATGTACACTGGATTACCTACCCGACGACTGCTGAGCCCTATGCGGCTGGAATATATATTTGCTTTGGTACTGTGATTTGTGGAGCGGATAATCGCCGACGCCTGTGAGTGTTGGATTTACCCCCGAGAGGAGTCAAGTTGAGTCGGCGCTCAGAGAGACTGAGGTCGCCTAGCTTCTTCTTCATTGTGGAGCTACAGCCTACAAGAGAACCAAGGTGTATTCATCTGCGGATCAAGAGTCTATTGCACTGTCTTCTGTACTTGAAGTCTCCATAGATATCGTTGACCAGACGGTCTACTACCGACGGCTCTCCTACCCCCCCTACCGGCTTACAACCGGGAGGACCCCCTCCAGAATATCCCGCTATATCATTAAGTGTACCATAGATATAATTCCCTAAGAGCCAGGTTGTATACTTGCTTCCTGTGTAACCAGAGATTGGACATTCAGTGTTGATTTGCCTACGAGTACTCATTTGCCTTACAAGTGCATTCAAATGATAAATGTAAGATAAATATTCTATGTACCTTTTGCTCCATTAAATATTTGATTATTACCTTTGACTGGAACCGATTTCATTGTGGAAAGTGTTCATCATATTTAGATATCGTGTACTGTATGGCCAGTAGTTAAAGTACATAAAGCGGTAGTGGTTTAATGATACCATACTTATCAATACAGTCAGGGAATTGTACCCCTCAGTTACATAGCGTTTATTTGAAAACTATTCTTAAATAGGCCGAAAAATTACAACGTGTTTTGTGTATTCCACTAAAGCGCGATTCCTGCAGAATCACCTTTTTTTCTGGAAGTTTCTAAAAACGAGCGTTTTTCAAAATGGTATAAAACAGAAATGTACCGATTAAAAAACAATCCGTTTTGACAATGTTGACTGCAAACAAGTCATTGATAAGCGACGGGCGTATTAGACACATAGCCATCATTTAAGATATAGTTTATGCGTTCGCAAATGTGCTCGCCCTCCCATTGACTACAGCGTTGGCACTCAAGTGCTAAATTGTGCGCCCCCTGCTGGCACTCAAAGTGTTAA
Source organism: Notolepis coatsorum (assembly GCF_963971535.1). Classification (NCBI taxonomy): domain Eukaryota; kingdom Metazoa; phylum Chordata; class Actinopteri; order Aulopiformes; family Paralepididae; genus Notolepis; species Notolepis coatsorum. The sequence goes on along the minus strand of NC_140170.1, from coordinate 161,490,677 downwards.
TATGTTTACTGTACTTACTGTGTATATACTGGCAGAGCATATATATAGTATCTACTAAATGCTAATTAAACAAGTAATTAGAATAATATAAGCCTACTGTTTATTCATTAGACACGTAAGCTACATAGTCATATTCCAATATCTGTTTTATTGATTAATGATATATTTGAAAGAATGCAGATTATGGCTATATAAAACGACAAATGTCTGTCCCATTGTACCAATCAATGGGATATATTGCATGTTGGCTATAACCTGCATTCTTTCAAATGTATAATTAATCAATAAAACGGGATATCTAACAAATAAGAAATACAAATGCTACAGAAGGCATTAAATAATTATAATTTTCAATCATTTCACAATAATTGCATAATTGTGTTTGAATATCTGAGTAATTAAGTAAAAACTAGCCGACAAGCTATATAGTAGGCTAGCTGGCTGTGCTAGCTGTATAACTGAGCCAGTTAACCTAGAATGGACTATCGATGACACTCGGAAACTGTTAAACTTTCACTTCTTGTCCTGGTGGGTGAGTAGGCTACATAAACACGAACACTATATAACCTATCTTTTGTGCCATCCACAATAAGCATACAACCTTATAATTGTTTACCACAGGCTAAATAACATGGCAGCGTTAGCTGCTTGGCTGATGCAGTTAGCCTAGCACAGGGGTGGCCAACCCGCGGCTCGCGAGCCGCATGCGGCTCTTTGCCCGTCAATGTGCGGCTCTTCCATCCATAAAAAAAAATAAAAAAAAATAAAAGAAATTTTTTTTTACTTTTTTTTTTACTTTTTTTTTTTTTTTTACTTTTTTTTTTTTTATGTCACTCATTCCATAAGGACGTAGAATAAACATTTACAATTTTTTTTTAAATGGTCCATTTGCATGTTCTTGGTATCTGAATCTAGGGACATATATGGATCAGTGTCAGAAATAGTGTGTCTGTTACTAGGCTTGAGTAAATTGTAATGAACCAAAGGAGAATATCAATTCTATTTAAAAAAAAAATTATCTTTGACTGTAAATAACACCATGCTAAAATTTACCAGACCTGAAAAATCTAAGCAAATGAATAAAGGGAAGATGATTAAACAGAAGGTTTTGTAGATACAGTACTGAATTCTGCCATCTTTTTTATAATGTAAATTTCTCCACAATTTTTCATCATATTGCAACACAGTTTTTTGCAAGACGTTCACAGAAAGGTAGAGAAACTAACTGCGTTCTGTTTTATGGCAATAACGTTCAGGTTTGTGGGAGATAATCCCAAAAAATAAGAGAAATTAAAAAGTAAATCCAGAAGTCAGATGATTGACAGGGGCTGGTGTGAGCTGGGTAGGGTAGTTTTTCGAAATTTGAAAGCCCTGAGTCTCTTCCTTCAAAAGACTACACTCACTTTTGGCTGTGCCACTTCCTCCTGTCAATATGCGCCGGTTTCCGACTCAATGCCCTGAGATTTCTATAATCTTATATTTCACTAATAACAGTTAAAATAATTGGTAAACAAACATAATGCTGAAAATATACACTTTTACTGTATATCTCGGGCTTAAGAGGTTAACCCTGTGAGTCCCAAATTAAAAAGAAATTAGCAACTTCAGAGGCCAGAGGGTGGGACATATAAACACATTTACTATCAAATAGCATTGTGAGGCTGAACAACAGGACCAATTGACTATACATGTGCTTAAAGGGGAACTATCTTATAAATGGCCTTTTTCAGTGTTTACCATTGTTTCTTAGCTATGTGGACTTATATTAATAGGATATATGTCTCTAATTCTCATATTGGCGAATTCTTCCAATTCTCCTCTCACAATATTCACCCTCACTGAACTGAGTCATCTGAAAATGTGCATATCTGTGATGTCAGAGATTTCTCAGCTGCATAATAATGTGGCAGTTGATGTGGCAGTTGGCACCAGGCCACACAGTGGTTGGAGCCCAGCCTCAAAACGGCTTAAGATCTTGAGGTAGAAAAATGCGGTTTTTAGTACTTGATTAGAAATACAAAACAATGCATTTTTTTTGAAAAAAACCTAGGTGTTCCATAGACTCACAGGAATTGTGTAAAAGTGCCCAAATAGTGAAAGAAATAGTAAAATAGTTCCCCTTTAACATTTTTTAAATAAACATTATTTTTTTAAATGGCTAAAAGTGATTTTGTAATTTTGCAACCGTGGGTCTCACAGGGTACTTTTAACCCTGTGAGGCCCAAATAAAAAAGACATTAGCAACTTCAGAGGCCAGAGGGTGAGACCTATAAACACATGAAGGGTGCCGTGACTGAAAAAAAAGGTTGAGAAACGCTGGTATATGGTGTGGCTCTTTGTGGTACCACAGTAATTTTTTTGTGGCTCTTTGCCTCTGACTGGTTGGCCACCCCTGGCCTAGCAGAAGCAACAGATAACACTAGAGAACTGTTGCTTCGGCACTCTCACTTTTTTTTAATTTTTTCTCCTCTCTTACCTCGGGGAGTAAACTACACAACTGACTGTTGCTGTAACGTGTCCCTCAACACAGATAGGTGATGTAACACATATCCTCTGTTTCACCCACAATAAACATAACATTACTTAGGCCTTTCTAAGTTATATTTTCCAACATGTTATGGCACCAAACAATACTCTGGCAGTTAATCAGTTGACTTTTGAGTGTCAACAAATGATTGTTAAAAAAAATAAAAATAAAAAAAGCTGAATCAAGTGAAATGTATATTTTTTTTGTTATTGTTTTTTATATATATATATATATATATATATATATATATATATATATATATATATATATATATATATATATATATATATATATATATATATATATATATATATATACATTTTCACACATTTATTTTGAAGGCTAAACAGCTCTCTAAAAGTTTACCAAATGTTTGATTTTTCTTGTACCAACGGTCACACACCTCAGGTAGCATAGAGTAGAGGTAAAGGAAATATGAAAATATGATTCCTCACAGCGATGTGGACATATTTCGAGCTCGAAAAGGAAGCTACTTACTTAGTAAGGGTTAAGGGTTGCCCGAGTGGGGTAGGGTAATCTCTCTCTCTGTGTATTATGGTACCAACCAACTTTATTATAATTTTTTTTCTTATTTCTGTATCGTTACACCATGCCATCCGAATCTTTACAACAGTCTCAGGGAGACAAAAGAACTAATGCAAAATGGCAGATACCTTAATTGAATATATTTCATGGAACTGCAGAGGCCTTCAAAAGCTTACTAAAGTAAAACAAGTTATGAACAGGATAAAACAACTAAAAGCCAAGATAGTGTTTTTACAGGAGTCACACCTACTAGCGAACGACACACCTAAAATACAACGGAGGTGGCCAGGACAGGTCTTCTCAACCTCATACTCTACCAATGCTAGAGGTGTAATGACACTAATACACAGGTCTATCCCATTCCAAATTGAAGAGGTGATAAAGGATCCTAACGGTAGATTCTTGATTATACAAGGTCGCCTTCTCTCTGAACACCTCAATTTAATCAACGTATATGGACCAAATAATGATGACGTTAACTTTTATAATAATCTATTTCTAAAAATCTCAACACTACCAGGCAAATATATTATCGCTGGGGACTTTAACTGCACCCTCGACCCAAAGGACGATAGATCTTTCGGAGTGGATAACACCCACACATGATGCAGGAAAACATTACACTATTTTATAAAAGAACTGAACCTACTGGATATATGTAGGCACCTAAATCCATCAAAGAAAGAATTTTCCTGCTACTCGAGTACATACAAAAGTTACTCCAGAATAGATTACTTCCTGATATCAGCAGAACTACTATCTAACATTAGAGGATGTAAACACAACAGCATATCATATCAGATCATGCAGCTGTGTCTATGGTATATGTGGAACCAAAACTGATACACAAATCTCATAAATGGAGATTTCAAACAAAATGGATGAAAGATCCAAAGTTTTGGGAGCTCCAGTAGCTCACCATGTACCTCAACGCGAAAGCGTCGGGGAATACCGTGCTGCGTCACGGATCTGGTTGACTCCGAGTTCGATTCCCGGACCCGCCGTCATTTGCCGAATGTCTTCCCCTGTTCTCCCTCCCGTTTCACCCTGCATCTGTCGGTCATGCTTGACCAGAAAAGCGATAAACGCTAAAAAATGAAGTTTAAAAAAAAAGAAAAGAAAGATCCAAAGTTTTAAACTTTTTTGGGAGAACAAATTGATATACTTTGAAATTACCGGTAATACGACTCAAACGTCGGCCACAATTAGATGGGAAGCCTTCAAGGCATATATTAGAGGTCAAATTATAAGCTACACAAGTAGAATGACAAGAGAAAGAATGAAAGAAATTAGAGATCTGGAATCCAAAATCAAAATGTTTGAGAATGAAAGGTTTCAGAAAGGACAGGACGAACATCTCATTTCAAAACAATTATTAATACTTAGAACTCAATACAACGAGATAACATACGATAAAGCTGCTGCAAATGTGATGAGGCTAAAACAGAATTATTACGACTAAGGAGAAAAACCTGGTAGACTCCTTGCATGGCGCATCAAACAACGGCAGACTGAGAGGACAATCACTAACATAGAGGACGGAAATGGAAATAATATAATCGATCCATTAGAGATTAACACAACATTTAAAACCTTTTATGAAAGAATATAACATTAGTGAAGATACACAAACTAAATTTCTTGATAAACTTAACATCCCCAAAATTTCTGAAGAAAGAAAGAAAACCCTGGACGAACAATTAAACATAACAGAGATATCAGAGGCCATAGGTGCATTAAAATCTGGAAAAACAGCAGGACCAGACGGCCTCTCAATTGACTTATATAAACATTTTAAAGATAAATTAGTGACCCCCCATTTTTAAATGTACCTCGAATCCTTTGCTAATGGTTATTTACCCGCATCAATGAAAGAGGCCCTGATTATTCTGCTCCCAAAACCAGGCAAAACCAATACTAAATGCGAGAACCTCCGTCCTATAAGTTTGATAAACAACAACACCAAAATTCTTAGTAAAATCCTGGCCAAAAGAATAGAGGACGTGCTCCCAGAGATAGTGGGAGACGATCAAAATGGATTCATAAAAGGGAGACAGGGATTTCACAACGTCAGACGGGTCTTCAACATCCTCTACAACCAAAAAGGAGAGAGGGACACAGGTCTTCTCTCGCTCAACGCGGAGAAGGCCTTCGATAGGGTTGAATGGGCCTATCTTTTTGATGTTATTGATCGATTTGGATTTGGAAATTACTTTTGTAACTGGATCAAATTACTACACCTAAACTCTGTAGCTGAGGTACTAACAAACAAAGTGACATCTAAACCCTTTAATATCACCAGGGGTTGCCCTCAAGGCTCGCCTTTATCACCGCTTTTGTTCATTTTAGCTATCGAACCGCTAGCAATAGCAATCAGGGCTAACAGACAGCTACATGGGATTGAAATCGGTAATAATGATCACAGAATAGCCCTTTTTGCGGACAATGTCATTTTGTTCCTAAAAAACCTAGACACATCGATACCCGCACTGCTTGATATAATTGATCAGTTCGGTAGTATCTCCGGATATAAACTGAACGCCTCAAAATCATCACTTATGCTGCTTAATGACAATGAGAGACAAACCGCTGACCAACAAGAATTCCCTTTCAAGCTCTCGAACAGTTTCACCTATCTGGGCATCAAAATAATACCACAAATAGAAAATATAGCATAAATAAATTATGAACCTATGATAGACTCCGTATTCAAATCCATAGAGAGATGGATGTTCTTGCCCATCTCTGTGATAGGGAGGATAAACATACTAAAGATGTCCATACTACCAAAGTTCCTATACTTATTTCAAAACATCCCTTTGGCACCACCGGTAGGAATGTTCGGAATGATTGCGTCTCTCATCTCAAAATGTATATGGCGTAAGAAGTGTCCTAGGGTATTGATGTCTTTTGAGGAACTATCAATCAAATACAGCATCCCAAGGAAGCATTTCTTTAAATACTTGCAACTGAGAAGTTGCATTTCCTCTCTGCAAAACCACTCACTGGTAATTCCTACACTTTCATCTTTAGAAAAAATTATCATCAAGAACTGCAATAGCAAAGGCCTGTTATCAATGTTCTAAAACTGGCTTGTATCTGGTTCAGATGAGACGTCAATATCTAGATTGGAGGCATGGAGGCTGGACTTGGGAGAGGAGATCTCAAACGAGGACTGGAACAGAGCGTGCGAGGAGGCTCAGACACAAACAGCCAACACTAGCTTAAAACTACTTCAATACAAATGGATGATGCGGACTTATATAACCCCTGTCAACCTGAATAAATACAACAGCAACACACCAGACAGTTGCTTTAAATGTACCGAGGCTCTGGGAACTTTTATAAATTGTATTTGGGAATGTGACAAAATCAAGAAGTTCTGGGGGGAGGAGGTGAATAAAATCAAATATATCTTGTCAGTGAATATCCCATTAGACTCCAAAATGATATTGCTACACCTATATCCAGTAAATCTCAACCTGAGAACCAAACAATTTAAATGTATTGACTTTGCTATACTGCAGGCAAAAAGAACAATAGCTTTCAATTGGAAGAAAATAGACGCACCCCCAATCGGTGCTTGGATTAAGAACATGGCACAATGCATGTCAATGAAGAGAATAACATATATCCTCAGGAACAAAATAGAGGTTTACGAGGATATATGGAAACCATTTAATGAATATCTGAGAAGGGAAGATATAGGAGGGCTGCTATAGGATGAGTCCCCCTGCTATCTCCCGTGGTCAGTCGTGACCCAGACCCGGGGAAGAGCGGAGGCACGCCATTGAAGGTGTTATAAAGATGTCATTTATTTATTTTTAATTTTAATTTTCTTCTTTTCAATTATTTTGATTCATGTACAAGCTATTTTACTGGAGGTACCAATGAATGTACGTATTATTTCTATATGACAACAGTAAAAACAGACTCAAAGATGCTAAGAGAGAGAAAAGGGGAGGGGGTATACTTGTATAAACTTGTGGAGAAAAGGAACTAAGAATAACTGACGACAATGAAAACCTGAAATGTGTACTGTAAAACCCAATAAAAATATTGTATACAAAAATAAATTAAGTAATTCAACATTTGTCCAAAATAGCTGGTTCAGATATGGTTAATCCAGCTGCCCTGTGATCAGATGAATCCATATTATTTATTTTTTCCAACATCAAATGCGTAATTTTTGTCGATTAAATTAATTCCAAGGAGGCCTGTAGGGTTGACATGAAGGAATCACTATGATTCCTCCCAAATAAAGCCCAGACACGGACACGGAGCACACCAGTCTGTCAAATTAAGTGTGCTCCACAGCACTCCTAAATCCTGCTCTCAGCCACGGTCGAATCCAAGCTTGGGGAGGAATCCCACAACCGGCCCTAAGATGTCTCACAGATGCTCACAGTTTAGATAGATATAGATATAGTGGTGAGAAAATAATCAAGATATAGCCTACATAAACTACATCATGGTTGGAACTTGACTGGCTTTAAAAAAAAATTGCAACGACCTTGGGCCTAGCATCCATATCAACAATTGCTCATGTGTATATACTGTACGGCCACTGTTTAATATGTCCCTTTACCTGATGAAGATCCTGATAGTGATCAAAACCTTGTAATTTTTTTTGGAAGCATCAACAAGGGGTTGCGAGCCCTTTCCTTCACGACTAAGACCTGTTTCACAGTGTGGCTCCGCTCCCCAGATGGGGATGTGTGTAGGATTCAGACTTCTAACTGCAACTAATACTGCAACTTTATTAGGCTCATACTTGCTAGGGCTGTCCCCGAAGCCTGTTTTTGGGCTTCGAACTTCGTCAGGGTTTTTCGAACGGACGTTCAAACCTTCATTTTTAATAATAATAAAAAAATATTCAAAAAAATAAAAGTTAAAATTTATTTTTAATCAATATCCTCAAACTAAATCCTGAATTTGAATAAAGTGATTAATCTGATTAAATTAGTATTTTTTTGTTATTAAATCAACTTTCTTTAATGAATATAACTCATCAGTAACTCATCAGTTTTAATACTATAATATTAGTGTAGCCTAATCAGATATGTATATCTCTGAGTCTGAGCACCTGAAGACTGTGCTATTAAACCAGGAAGGGCAGCACTGTTGATACACTGTGAACAAAAAACGCTCATGGACCCACGGTCTGTCATTGACTGCTCGCTTGTGTTGTTCGTTGGATTAGTTTTGGATTATTTGGGCTCGCCAAACCAACTATCAAAACATACACGGACCCGCGGTCTCACGTTGACGTTGTGTTGTGTCGCTGTGTGTCAGACTCTGGAGGCACCCGCCCACCTATACCTCTGATTGGCTTACCATGACATTTTACTCAACCTCAGCCAATCGCGTGCTGCCCACTTTAACCAAGGAAGGACAGAATGCCTCTCGGCGCAGAGATCTGTCTGATAAAAAAAAAAAGCTTCAATCATAGTAATGCGCCGCTTTTTTTGGCAGTAACGGTAACAGCGTTATTAAGATTGGAAGAGTAATCCGTTAGATCAGTGTTTCTCAACTGGTGGGTCGCGGGGCAATTTTGAGTGGGCTGTGTGTTTTTTTTTTTTTTATATAATTTTTTTTATTTGCACTAGCTATCTTTGTGAAAGTGGCTTCTCAGCTCTGGTCCAGCTGAAGACAAAGCAGAGGAACAGATTGGACATTGCTTTGTCTACCACCACCCCAGACTTTGAGACTCTTGTCAGGAGCAAACAACATCCCCAGTTATCCCATTAGTTCCCTGGGATGTTAAGCTAAGAAGTCTGCTAAGAAGGATATATTATTTATTATTATTATTATTTAATTTTTATTTCATTGTGTTTTTAGCCCTAGTTGTACTTTTGTTGCAACCCCAGTTATCCCATTAGTTCCCCCAAACTTACTGTAGGTCTGTTATGTTAAGCTAAGAAGTCTGCTAAGAAGCATAATTATTTATTATTATTATTTTATTTCATTAGGTTTTTAGCCCTAGTTGCACTTTTGTTGCAACCCCAGTTATCCCATTAGTTCCCCCAAACTTAGGTCTGTTATGTTAAGCTAAGAAATCTGCTAAGAATCATATATTATTTATTATTATTTTATTTCATTGGGTTTTTAGCCCTAGTTGCACTTTTGTGTTTATTTCATGTTTTTACCAGTGCATGAAAGATTGTGTATTACTGCAAATCATCTTTTCTTTTTTTATAAATCATAGTCGTTAAAAAATTTGGGTTGCAACTTAATGACTAAGGAAAATGTTGGGTCCCGAGGCTAGACCAGTTGAGAACCACTGCGTTAGATTACTCGTTACTGAAAAACTAACGCTGTTAGTAACGCCGTTATTTATAGCGCTGTTACTCCCATCACTGGTTATAATATAGCCTAGTACTATTCTTACTATATTAAACTTTGGATTCATCTTTTGTGGTGGCTCAACATTATTCACACACGGAACTATGTGTTGGGGATAAGGGTTCCGCACGGACCATATTGTTTGTTACATTGCTGTCGGCAAACTATCTCAGAGTGTCAACAGAGTGTTGACGTTGAGTTGATGTTAGCTGCTAGCTGGCTACCCGAATCCACAACAGCCAGGCAGCCAACTGTACAAAATACAGTCTCAGCCAATCAGATCGATTTGTACAGTTAGTTAGCTCCACTCCATTGCGAATTAAAAAGGTAGCCAGCCAGCGCAGACCGTATTAGCTAGCTACAGTTGCTAGGTAGCTAACGTTAGCCAGCCGAAGATCGGTAGCTAGCTAACGTTAGCCACAGTTGCAAAAACGAATTTCAATTATGTTATGAGCTATCAGCTAGCCAGCTAGATAACGTTAGACAACGCCTCGTGTATTAAGCTAAAGTGAATTGTTTACTGGGCCATTGTTTAATGCTTCAGTGATGTTAAAAGAGGACCTGCACGCTTGCTATCTTCGGTGTGAATGAGACAGGTCTGTGAGGGGGAGGGCACTGCGAGCAGAGTGTGTGTGCGTCAAGCTCACATTTGATTGGTTAGAATGGTCAAAATGCCCTTTTTCATGATATTTTACGCCTCTGATTGGCTCAATTTAGTTTCAATCTGCATGTCTACAAATCTACAAATCATATTATACCAGGTTAAAATCCGTCACGACTCCGAATCAAATAACGGAACTCCGAATCAAATTGACGGATATCCGTCTCAAGACGGAACGCTTTAATGCCTGTGCAAGGTGGCCAACTTTCGACACGCTGCCCAGGAGGAGCAGGAATCTAAACCGGGAACCTCCGGATTACCAGACGACTGGACGACCGGATAACCCTACCTCCTGAATCAGTGTCACTCCGGAGTGGCAACCTGCCCTTTTCTGCCTCAGTGTAGTCCTTTGTAAAGCAGGAAGCTGGAGCATGTGCAGTAGTTTAGGGCTCTATCTCTGGCCTGACCATTTCTACAGAGCGACAGTGGCTCAGGAGGTAGAGTGGTCGCCTGGTAGTCGGAAGGTTCCCCGTTCGATTTCCGTTCCTCCCGGCAGCGTGTCGAAGTGTCCCCTAACTACTCCCGATGAACAGGTTGGCACCTTGCATCCGGCGTCGGTCTGTGAATGGGTGAGTGAATGGGTGAACGTAAGGCATGAGTTGTAAGCACTTTGGATAAAAGCTGTTATATAAATGCAGTCCATTTTCCATTTACAGAGCTGTCTGTGAGCTCATCTTTACTCCGTAGTAAAGCAACTTTTCTACAAATACAAGACAAGAGAGACCCAGAGTGGACTTAGAGTTACTGCCGTAATGCTATAATCTTCTGAATCTGTGAACCTATTATGAAGTGTGCTCCTAATTACCACACTAGCTACAGTAATGCAGTTCCACCTTTGAAACGTTACAGTGAGCTGTAGAGTGGAGCACGTGTGAGGAATATATCTAACCCTAACTAAAATCTAACCCTAACTAACCTTACTGTCATGCACTTGTCCTAATAAACTAACCTACACTGTAGCACTCAACACTTTGATGAACATTGTTATAGGGCTGGACGGTATGGTCTAAAATTTATATCACAGTATAATTTGAAGCATAGACGGTAACGGTATATATCACGGTATATTAACTTATCTTAAAATGTCTATATAAATGCTTCTGAAGGGGTAAAACACTGGTATGGCAGCTATTACTGTACTCTTGTATTACTAGGACATATTTCACATAGTACAGAGGTATTTTATTAAGAACATTTATTGTGCAAAACTGCAATAGAAAAATGCTAAATCTTTTCTCAAGTGTCTGCAAGCAAGTAAACAGTGACAGCGTTTGTATGTCGGTCCACCGCTGGCTTTTTTAGTCGTTGTTAACTTGCTTCTAGAATTGAAGGTCCGCTCTGCTCTGTCTATTATGAAATGACAATTGTGCGTTGACATGCGCGAAGCTTCTGCTCCTAAATAACTTTTTCCAGTTCGCACATATCTATTATCTATGACTAATTCTATCTATTTTTATGGGCAAATGCGAGTGAAATAGTCGCGCTGTGTTTACATGACGATGACGTCATTGCTATTTTAGAGCTGCTCTACCGGTCACAAGGTATAGTCAAAATCCATACCGTAGCGCAAATTCATACCGTTTATACCGTATACCCCTACATTGTTACTCAGCTGATAGAGTTGTGCCCTTCCTGATGACTTGTCGTACAGAACTTGTAAGTCGCTTTGGATAAAAGCGACAGCTAATTAAATGACAAAATGTAAATGTAAATGTAGGAACAGTTAACATAATAACCAAT